>NW_008236973.1:1864635-1873936 GCF_000691975.1 Corvus brachyrhynchos | reverse complement strand
CTGGTTTGACATCCTACCTTGAAATGTTGCCTGTGAATGGATGCTCTTTTTAAGCCCCTGGTCCCGGATTGACCAAAAGGCATTTTATGAGATTACAGTGTATTTACCTTAAGTATAGTTTCTGAGGAAAATGGGAAACAGTGCCTATATGCTTTAGAAGGGGTAAGTAAATCAGATTCTTAGTATACTTTCAAGCTTACATGCTCACAACTTGTGAAACCTGTTCTTCTCATATTTAGTGTTGTTAAAGCAATTTACCTGGGAGAAGTGCAGTGCAAAAAATGAGTCATTCCTGGAGCAGGCTCCACTGTTCAAATGTGTAATTTTCTATATGTATTCTGAATAAAAAAGAGAAAAAAACCCCAAATCCCTGACCTGATGTATTTAATGTTAAATAAAATAAGGTGTAAAAGATACAAATTGTTGTACTGGTCACTTTTCCTGTTATTTCAATTTGAAATCAAAGATATGTATTAGCAAAGAATCAAGATATAAAGGAATTATTTTTGATTATGATTGACATTGTAATTGAGAACTTAAGAACTTCAGCATTCTAACTGGAATTATTTTGAAAATTAAATTTGAGATGTGCTGCATCGGACAGTAAATGGAAAATAGTCTTTATATTTTTTCATTATATTTGTTTCATTTTTGATAAAAGTTCATTTTCTGTAGTATCGGAGGATCAGTCTAGATCACTCTAGAATTCAAGAATTTTAAAATTCATGAATAGATCTGACACATGTTCCACTCCACATCTAACTCACAAAGCACCTCCCTTTACTGCTGGAATGTTCTCCTGGAAAGCATCGAACTGCATACACTTTGTAAAGTATTGAAAACCTTCAGGGATCTCACTAACCACTCACTCCTCTGTATTGGTGGGATAATCCCTTCTTTCATGGACCTAATTACCAAAACAACGTAAACCCAAGAAATAATAGTAATAAACCAAACAATAAAAATAGGTATAAAATATCATTATTCTTTAGACCTAAAGAAATGTGCCTGGGAGAATAATCTGCTGATGAAACCACAATGGTTCATATCATTTAGACACTGCAAGGACCATTCAGTATGAAATAATTAAAGAGGCCTCACATTGAAGATTCTGTTCTTAGCAACTCAGGAAGAGTCTAGAAAAAGATGCACTCTATCTGTTACAAACATAATTGAGTGAAAATCCAATGATATCTTTTGATCCTGAAAAAAAATCCAGAAGCTGGTAGAAAAAAATCTGTAGCAAACACTCTCACAGGGTATTTTTTCTTCAATTTGCATCTGAGTGACCTCAATAAAGTTAATGCTTAAGTAATTTTGATCTCTATTTAGCAAAATTCGGAAGATTATGAAATTACTTTGGTAACTATTTAAGTATGAGCTTTAATGTCAAGATCACCATTATACAGAATTCAATAGACCTCCTTACTAGCTGTTCTTTGTTGAGCTCATGATCAGTCAGATTCTTTATTTTTAAAAAGACATTTCTGAGACCAAAGTCTTAAAAAGTAGAGGAGTAGCTCTATAAAGCTCTTTTTGACATTTAGTAAAGCTTATATGAAAACTTGTAACAAAACTTAAATAAAAAGGGCCACAAAAAAGATAAAAAAGTTTTCAGTTTTGTTGGAAAGATATGCAGGTACTCACTGCAAAACAGACTAATTTTTATTCAAATCTTTTGACATTGTATGCAGAAGTGGACTAAAGTTAGAACAAGTTTGAGCAAGTGGATTGGAAGCAAGTACATTTTATATATTCCCCATCTTTCTGTGTAGTTTTCACCTCTTGAAATTTAGAAATACATGTAAAGCTGTCAAAAATTAGAATTTTTTTTCTGATACAATCTTAATCAACTTTTGTAGAATACTTTTGTAAAAGTGTTTTTTATAAATGAAAGTAATTTTTACAAAATTATCAAATTTGGATTGAAAAGTGCTGTCTTTCTTAATGAGCTTACAGTCTCTACCTGAAAAAATACTGGTGAAGAGCAAACATACAGATAATTACTTCATCTTGGCTGTTGGCTTGCAACTTGCTCAGCCTAAACTCGAGTAGTGTGCCTGCATCCTTGTCTTTGCTGATATAGTCTCATTTATCATCGTGCAAACTATCACATTGTCAGATTCACTTATTTCAAGACTTTCTGCACATAAATCCCAATTGTACCATTCTAATCTTGGCAGTCTCCCCAAATCCTTATCCAAAGGCAGGCTCTCTTCCCTCTCTAACTACCTCACCATTTTCTTCACCATTTCCCTCTTAGATTTGAATTCCCAGACTCCCCCTCCCTCATTCCCAGGCACCATCTCTGCTTCCACCCTGATTCCTTATCCTTATCTCAGTTTCTTCTCCCATTCCAGTCTGGCTTTCTTCCCACTGTACTCAGGTCAGACATCTTTCCCTTCCTAATACCCTGGGAAAGAGCAAAGAATTGAAGGCTGAGTTAACAAAATGCAAGAAAGGTTTTAATTTTCTTCTCTCAATTCCAGTTCTCAATCTCCTTCCCACTCACAACACAAGGAACTGTAATTGCAAGATAGGAAATGTCTAAGTGCATAATCTATAAATAAAAATTTGAATATTAATTAAAATGACATAGAATGCAGTTTGAATTCTGCTTTTTTCAACTTAAATATCTTTCAGCTAAATCCACAGAGCAGTGGATGAAACGCCCCAAACCAATAATCTACGAATAAGATAAACCAATGATCTACCAATTCATATGTTCACATTGCAAAGTGCTTTTATTTTTTTATTTTATATTAAAATTTTAATTTAATTTAGAAGGAGCATTACATGCTTACAATTGTATGTCAGAAATAAACAGGAAGCAGTGTAGGTACGTCTGACATTAACATAAGGCTAGGATACTTTTGCAGTTGACTTTGAAAGTAAAGAAATTCTTTATGTGCTTGTTCATTTCATGGACAATATTTTTATTCTCCTTTGCAACAAAATGACTTTGTATAATAACGAGTGCTTTCAGATACACTTTTTTATATACACATGAATAAAACACTGGCATTTTAAGCTTTTGTTCATGAATGAAAATATACATTGATTCATTTTAGAAGATATATTTGCATGCAATATCTGTTCAGTAGGGAGATTTTAATAAAATATAATTTATTTCATTATGCCTTAGCAATTTCTACTCTTTCCTGTGTGTGCCACCATGGAAATTTCATTATTCACATTAGCATTTAGACCTTTGTTTTATTCAGTGACTGCATCTGCTAAGAATTTGATGTATTTCTATTAAGCAGCACACAAGTAAAAGAAAATAACTGCTGAGAAGAGAAAAAAAAAGAAGAGAAAAGAAAACCAACAAAAAAGCAAAACACATTAGGTTTACAAAAATGAGGGAGAACACATCTAAGAATCCAATTTGGGAATGAAAGCTTGATTAAGGTAAGAATGTCAGTGATTCCTAACCCTCATATCCCCATATCCTGTCTGACACAATCACAATTTTCTCTTCAACCATAAATTTAAGTTGATGAGGAGAAAAAGAAATCTTATTAGAACACCCTTGTTTAACTCTGCAGAGTTACTGATATATAAAGTGATTTTAACAGCCAGAGAGCATTTGTTTCAGCAAGAGTGTCTGGATCATGTAGTGAGGTAAAGAACATGTGTGGGTGTGTGGGGTGAGTAAAGACGTTAAGGGAGTCCAACACTCTCTTCTCCCACAGCTTCCAAGCATGCTCCTAGCCTACTGATAGCATTAGAATGCAGAACAAGGAGTGGGAACTATGCAGCATTCCAGTATATTGGCAGCTCCCGTCAGTTGACACATGGGGGAGCAATTCAAAGGAGTGGCTGAACTTCTAAAACTTTGAGGTTTTTTTTTTTTTTTAATAGCAGGCTCCCAAGACTCCTACCTTTCTCATTTTTTTACTGTAGTAACTTCACTCCTCGTCCATTTCCTGCTATGTGTCCTCCACAGTGTATTTCTATTCTGCATAGTTTTGTCAGACAAGTCCCTTGGAGGCATTCTGCCAAGCTTGTGGAAGGGAAGATTCAGCAGCTCTAAGTTGCTACTGCCCCTCTCAACCAGCACAAACCCAGGCCAAGCAAACTCTCTACGAATGCCCTGAAGTGCAGCAAGCCAAAGAAACGGCTTAATTTGCCATATGTTGTGCAGCCCAGAAGCAAAGGGCTTATTAGTCTTTGCACATCACAGTACCAATCAACATATATTACTCATTATCTTTCCATCTTTGAATTGCTTTGTATTTTGGGTTTTTTTGGTTAGATGGTGGGGTTTTTTTGGTTTTGGTTTTGGTTTTAGGTTTTTTTCAGGGGTTTGTTTATTTTCCTTTTTTTTTTTTTTGAAAGGAACTATGAGAGTTATTTCTTCTCAGTTCAATGACAGTGTTTTCTGCCATTTCAGGAAACACTGAATCCATGATACATGGGTTATTGATGGGTCAATATCTTGTGTGAGTTTAGCAAACAAGACAATATTGAAATACTGAATTACTATATAAACAGGGGCAATATTGCAACAATTTCAGTTCCCTTCCTGTTTAAAATTCTCATATTTGAGTGAAGAGCAATTTCTTGCTTCCTATTCTGCTCTCTGCTGACCACTGATGATTTTGAGGTGCAAGGTAAGTACATGACAGAAAAATGAAAAGACAAAGCATATGAAAGCAATCAATCTGTTATGCATCCATATGCCTCAGATTTTTAATTGCCACTGGTGGATTTAAAGGAATTTCAAAAACTATTTGCAGAGATGAATACTCTCCTAAGAATTGAATGGTTCTGTAAGAGCACTAGCAACTATGTATAAGGACCAAACCTCTCTCATCGTGAAAAAATGTCTGTTTAGAGAAGAATGTCCTGTTTAACTTAAAGATGCATAAACACAAAAGTAAGCAAGCAAACAAGAATACTAAGATATTTTATCCATCTAGAATTATAGCCCAGGTGAAAAAAAAAAGAAAAAAAATTAGAGGGACTTACTGCTTTTTCAAGTTGTGTCTGGTCAATGTACACATTTATGTTCTTTTTAAAACTTTGTCGCCAAATAAATATTTTCACTTCTGGGTTAGTGATTCTTTCTGTTTATTTGCTGGAGGATTTGCTGAGTCTTCAGAGGGTATGTAGTCCCTAGAATTCAACATCCCCAGAAAAGGGACTTTAGTATAATAGGTAATCAAACCAAATTATTTCTGGTGTTGGTTTGGGGTTTTTTAAATAAATGAATAAATAAAACCCAATACAAACCCAGTAAAAATAATATATTATTATTGAATTAAATTTAATACTAGGGCTTTTTTAAAGATGACTTGTAGTTTGGGCTTGGAGATATGGAGTACTCAGAGAAAGATAATATCCTGCATAATTCTTTTTTCTGATCTGTATTAGTTGTTTGAGCCTCAGTATTGGCGGTGTCAATTCCTGTGTTAGCAGTTTATCATCGCAGGTTCTGTAGTTGTTATTGGCTTTAAATTGCCTTTTGTTCCACAGTAAAGTAAAAGAATAATAAGAAAAAAGGTAATGTAGAATGATGTGCAGTGTCTAATAGTTTCAGTTGCTACACTGATTTTCTTATTTGTTTTATTTTGGCTGCAATCACTGGAATATGTTGGCTACAATACTTGCAGATGGAAATGAAGCACAGATGTGCCAATATAGGCTCCAGGTTTGTGAGTATACACATTTTTATTGCAAGTAGAGCAAATAGCTTTCCCTGGATTATCCAAGCTGAGGTTGAAAAAGTGCCATATTTAAAAGATTTCCTTTTGGGAACAGTTGGAACTCCATGTACAACTGCACTTTGAATGGAAGATTATTTTTTGATGCAGTTTCGGGGCAAATCTGTTTCTTTTAGTATTGTAGCCATTACTGTGGTTTTCTTGAGACGATGTTCATTGCCTACAGGAGTTCCCTTGGACACAGCAGCAGTAGACAGAGCAGAAGCATATTTATCTAATTCAAGACCAACAGTATCAATTTGAACTCTTGCTGAGCATAACTCTGCTGCATTGGCACACCAGCTGATTTTACACATCTTGAAAGATTTTGGGAATCGTGATCATTGATGGTTTTACATTTTACAAGATTAGAATTTTGAATTGATTCTCTCATTCAAATTCATGACCAAAATTAAGTGCTTTAAACAGTTTTACTTCTGTTTTTGAAAGATTTGTGGCCTGTTTCATACATTTTTTTCCCAGTGACTCCATAAAACTTAATTGTAAGGGTGATTTGGTCTCAGACCTCCAGCCTTCTGTCTTTTCTTGGTCTTTCCAACCAATTTCCATAAGATTACATAACAGAACCAACTTGAGAAATAAGTAGTTTCTAGGAAAAAAAATATAGACAAAAATAATTAACATCTGATTGAGTATGCAAGAAATTAAATGGCAAAATATGACAAATGACAAGCTATTTCATATAAATACTTTTGTTTTGGTTTTCTAGTTTCACAACCTAATACTTGAAACACTATATGTTCCTAACTGATATTTAATGTTTTCTCTTTACTACATTAATATTTAAAGAAGCCTAAAGAGTTCTTGCTTTTAAAATATTCATGACTGCTGCTCTTTTATGTGAAACAAATTTCAAAGGAAGAATCCCTAATTCACTTATTAACTAATTCACATGTCTTCTCACTTGCCTAAGCAATTTTTACTGGTTTTATCCATTAATCTGAGGAGAAGTGCAAATCTGATAATTGCACTGAAGTAACAAATACTGGGTAGATTTACATTTGGGAGTATGGCAAACTGTTTTTTTCCAGGTTTCTATTGACTCTGGAACTACATGACTTGGAAAAACAGGCACATTTTAAAGGAAAAAAATTATTGCAAAGAGTTAATATTTATCTGAAACATATTTTCTAAGATTTCTTCTACTCTCCAGAAACTTGATTTGATGTCTTTTAATACCAAATACTAGAACACTATTCTAGAGGGTTTAGCAGTGAAGGACTCTCAAGAAATGTAAAGGTAAAAACCTCAATGTGCAACCATACAGCTCTTTTTCACTGGAGAGACTGTGTCCCATGGAATAATTGGGTAGCAGAGTTCACATGTTCATTCATCTCTGCTAGTGTGATGGAAAGAATACCAACTTCTTTTGATATGAGTACCAGAAGTGGATGGAGACTCAGAGGCTGCCCCATTGCTTCACATGGAGAGCAGGTAACAGCTGCTGGTCCTCTTTGGTCTCTGCTCTGGTCTGAATTTACCTTGGCAGCATGAGCATGACAAACTCATATCCCATTATTAGCAATATTCAAACAGGGCTTCCCTTACTCTTGTTTTCATTTTCAAATGTAGCTTGTGAAATTTACTCTGCTTTTCAGATGAGCATCACAAGAGACTGATGCCAATCTGCAGAAGATTTTCCTCCAGCAATCTATATTTGAGCCCATGGCAGAGTCTGCAGGCAGTTTTTTGGCAGCATCAGAGATGCTTCTGTGTTTGCCACTTAATTAACTGTTGATGGACCATCTGGGCAGCTTATTCTTTATGCATATATTTTTTTTCTTTTGCTCACCTTGGAATCTGTATGAGCAATGCACATTCTTTCATTTAAAAAAAATTGGATAAGTATCCTTTGTGATCAATGTATAAACATCTTTTGAAGGCTATATTGTACCAAAAAGCTGTTAGATTAGCCAATTTACATACTTAGACTTCAAGAGAGGAGGGTGAAATTGGTTAAAATTGATTTTACAATCTTTTTATCCCTAAAATACCTAAACAATTGTTTATCTTATTTCTTAGGGAGAAATCTGCACACAATATTCCATTAATATAATTAATTTGTTATTATGGGATTTCAGAAGAAGGTGAAAACCCAAAAGGTAATTTTAAAGAGGAAGAGGGGAAAAGTTCAGATAAATTGTCTTCCACTACCTAAAACAGATGACTGTGCAAAAACTCTGTTGTATCAAATATACAGTAGAAGTCATCCTAGCCTTATTTTCAAAAATTCTAACTTCTAAATCAGGATCTAATTAAGGAGTCCCTGTTTTGAAGATATTGCAAATAAATTCCTGATTTCAGGGCTGATGCCTTCAGATAAAGCAAAACTAATTTAACTCCTGCAGAAAAAAAAAAAAAAAAAAAAAAAAAAAAAAAAAACCAACCCTGAAAGGAATCAAAATAATAATATTTAAAAAACATAGACATGTCCACATTTATCTCTTTTTTTTTTTTCCCCTGGATAAACCTATTTTCATATTTTATCTTGTTTGGTTGGGGTTTTTTCTGTTGTTGTCATTGCTTCTATTTGTTGGTGCTATGCTTTTTGTTTGTTTGTTAGTTTGTTGATTTGGTTTGTTTGCTTGTCTGTTTCTTCTGGGACTTTTGCTTACTATAGAGCAGAGATCATTCAAAAGCCTCAAGGCCAGCCAAGTGTTGTCTCATACCTTCAAGCAGGTGTTTGGCAGTATTAGCAGTCATTTCAAATCCCTTTTTGGACATATTGAAACCTGCATGCCACGTTCACTTAGTAAGCCTAGGAGTAACTTAAAAATATTTTCCATTATAATAAAAAAACACATCATGTCTTCAGCACCGTAAAATCTGGAAATAGTGAATCGTTTGCACACTTACTGCTGCAATTAGGTAAGTTACTGAGTTAATATAAAACATAATCTTTTCACTGTCAAGTGCTAAGAAACAATCATACTTCATATACATCATGATAACTAGAGTGGTCAAAAAGGATGGTAGAAGATGTATATATAAATACATGATTCAAGAGCAATAAACAAGAGTTTAGCTTAGAAACAAAAGTTTTAAAGTAAACTGCCTGGATATGAATCTTCCTATGCTATTTATCTTCTGAATAGTACATTTTAAAAATTCCTTTGCTTTGACAATTTTTTTCTTTTCTGAAGTGGGCTCATTGAAAATAACAGATAGAAATATATGGAATACAACAAAAAAAAATCTAAATTGGAATTTAGGACCAAATTTTTAGTAACATAAACTATGTTTAAATTATCATATTATGCCTGAAATTGCTCAAATTCTTGTGGAACTTTCAACTTAAGTTTTCCTAACTCTCCATAAAAAAGTTCCTAAGTCCAAAATAAAACCAACAGAGGAGAACATCCACTTTCAGAAAATACCTAATTTTGCAGAATCAGGACTGCTTATTAGAAATATTCTGATGTTCTAATGTCTTTGTGACATTTGTGATATATTTTTGAGTTGGAATTGGTGTTAATTTTTGATGACTTTCCCCTTCTTCACTGATGTCTTTGAACTTAATTTGAATTGAGTATTTGTAGGTTCCAGTGAAGTCAATGGAATTTGCAATATGG
>NW_008236973.1:1842965-1864565 GCF_000691975.1 Corvus brachyrhynchos | reverse complement strand
AGATAATCCGACAAGATGTCTACTTCTTGCTCCAGCACTATGTTCCAAAAGTAACTGGAAAATAAGCCCCTTGCCTCTGACATATGGAGTTGCTATTTGAATTAACTGCGGTAGTAATTTAATTTATAATCAATATAGGATATTTAAATTTGTTTCATTTTATTAACCTCATGCAAGTTGTGACATTCTAACTTGCACTTCATTAATAAATAAGTGGCTGAACACAGTTTTTGTACTTTGTTGTACTTATAATCCCAAATCTGTTTTAGGTGATGTCACTGCATTTCATGCTCCTATTTTTGCCTTAAGAGATCCTACAGAGATTCTGAGCAATTTGCCAGAGATCAGCAGTGCACACCCTCTTATCTTCACAATGTTACAAAGCTAGACAGATTAATTTTAAAGCTCTTCAGCCTAAATAAGGTTTGCTTCTTTTCCTTGTTTTTGTTTATTATTTGCATTAATACAGGGCCTAGAAACAGGCTAAGACAGCTGGAAGATTTTATGGCTAGTGTCCTCCTGGACAAAATGTCCAGCACACAGCTGGATAAACATGTCATGGGATGGGTGAGCATCTGGCTCACAGGCAGGGCACAAAGAGTTACAGTGAATGGGGTGACATCAGACTGGGCATCACCCTGTGGCTAGGGCTCCATCCTCAGCTGTGTGCTCTTCAACGTCTTCATAAATGACTTGGACACAGGACTGGAAGGGATAATAAGAAATTTTCTAGATTATACAAAACTGGGAGGAGCTGTTGATGCCCTTGAAGGCAGGGAGGCCCTGCAGAGACCTTGATAAATTGGAGGGCTGGGCAATCACCAAGTTCAACAAGGGGAAGTGCTGGATTCTGCACCTGGGATGGGGCAACCCCAGATGTATGGTACAGACTGGGGAATGAGATGCTGGAAAGCAGTGCCATGGAAAGGGACCTGGGAGTCCTGATCAATGGCAAGTTCAACATGAGCCAGCAGTGCCCTGGCAGCCAGGAGGGCCACCTGTGTCCTGGGGGGCATCAGGCACAGCCAGGCAAGGGAGGGGATTGTCCTGCTCTGCTCTGCACTGGGCCAGCCTCATCTCAAGTCCTGGAGGAGGTTTTGGGCGCCATAATATAATAAAGAGATAAAGCTATGATAGAGTGTCCAAACAAGGGCTATTAAGATGGTGAAGGGCTTGGAGGAGAAGCTGCATGGGGAGAGCCTGTGGTCACTGTGGTTCAGTCTGGACGAGAGAAAACTGAGGGGAGACCTCATTGCTGTCCACAATCTCATGAGGGGAAGAGGAGGAGCAGGCACTGATCTCTTCTCTGTGACAACCAGAGACAGGACTTGAGAGAATGGCCTGAAGTTGTGTTGGGGAGGTTTAGGCTGGATATTAGAAAAAGGTTCTTCACCCACAGGGGGGGTGGGCACTGGAACGGGCTCCCCAGGGAAGTGGTCACAGCACCAGCCTGACAGAGTTCAAGAAGCATTTGGACAATACTCTCAGGCACATGGTGGGACAATTGGGGATGGTGCTGTGCAGAGCCAGGAGCTGGACTCAGTGATCCTTGTAGATCCCTTCCAACCCAGCATATTTCATGATTCTGTGATAGCTCGCACCTTATATAATCACACAGGCTGAAATCAAATTAAGAAAAAAAGAGAACATAGTATTTTTAAAACAGAACTAGTGGATAAGCCATAAAAATGGTATAATTCATGTGCTGTCTGATCTTTCTGAATCTTTTAGGGGATGCAAATTTAGCCGTGGATGCTGAAATTGGATCTTCACAAACAAACTCCGTGTATATGTCTTTTCGGAGTTTCCATGAATGAAGTGGCCCTCTTCAAAACATTAATCTATGCCTTTGTAAAGACCAAATTGCAAAATTAGGACAGTACATTAGGAGATTTCAGAGGCATGTAAAGCCATTTCATATCCTACTAGAACAAGAAATGCACATATACATGCACTCCCAAAATCCTAACATCTCTTCCCCCAACTAAAGAAGAAACAACAAAGGAAAAAAAAAGTTTCTTTTGGTTATTTGAATTTTGTGGAATTTTATTGGAATTTATTTGCGTTTTATTGGAAAGCCATGAACACTAGACACGAAGCCACAGTACTTAGATCTAAAAAAGTGAAGTAATATCTGAATTGTAATTTCTCATAAAATCAAGGTCCTTGGTTCTCATACACAGTTCTAAAAGCGCCTTCTAGCCCCTGTACAGCTGGGACTGAAACCTGTTCCCTTGTCCTTATTCTCAGCCATTGAAAAGTTCAGTCAGTGTTGAGCAGAATTCCAAAAGCTTATTCTTTGGTCTAGGCACTTATTGTTGTGACAATAATTTTTTCCTTTAATACCAAGGAGGAGGGAGAAGAAAAGAAGATAATTTCCTGAAAAGCAATTTCATTGGGCACTGCTTTCTTTTTACAGTTCTTACGAGGTTGTGAATCTTAAGAGCAATAAAGTGGTATTGGCAAGTAATTACTCCTTTATGGGTACCATTTGCATTTGATGCATGCTGGTAGACAGGTAATGATTATCCCAGAAATTTCCCTTACAGCTGCATTCATGCTCCTAATCTTTGTTATAAAGCATGCTTAAAGTTTTTATTATATTTTCAATAAAAACATGAATATAGGGAGACAGGTACTTCCACAGGATGATATATGTCTGTTTGTTGAAGATACTTATAGGACAAAAGAAATTTCTAGTATGACTAGACTCAGGAGTAACACCTTAACATTATGCGGATAAATTAGGTAAGACTGGAAACAATCTTAAAAGCAAAATCTGCATTTTCTACTGTTGGGTTACTAATTTGGAAATTATTCTTATTTTTGTCTTTTTGAGTTTTTTTCTTTTAATTAAAAAATTCCAAATACTTCTAAACACATTGAAAATCAGTTTTAACTGTATTTTTACTGTGTATGTTCCTTTCATGCAGCACTTGCTATTTTGCATCAGTCATCTTTAAAGCATGTGATGAAATTCTCAGACTTCTCCTAAAGGAGATTCAGTATCAGTTGCGCTGCTTAAAAACTAGACATGTAACTAGAATTAATACAGACCCATGGTTTTTGTTTTGTTTTCATTGTGGCTTTCAGGCATTGATCTCTCTAAATATATTTGATGTTGGCCTTACAGAACTGCTGGCTGGTTTTCAGATGTTTTATTTTAATGGAAGGTTAACTCAGTGAAAAATAAAGGGCTCAACTCAGCAGAAAATTCTAGTTGAATGAACAAATTCATTTTCCATGCATACCATATTAGCTTACTATAGACTTTATAAACTAAATTCTTCCAAAAATATAAATGAACTCGAGGCTATGCAATTCAAATTGACACAAGGATTTAAACATCTGTCACAATGATAGATTTAAAACATGCATCTAAATAAGAGCATAATTATAGTCTGATGCACAAAAAATACCACAATAATAAAAGAAGTATAAAAATAGGAGTATATTATGCATTTGTATGATGTACTTTCACAGCAAATGAGAGGAATTTCAGAATGATGTTGCTAAGAGTTATGAGAATCTTTTTACATAATTCATCAATGTGCAATACATTCTACTTTTTTACAGGGAGACAAGAACAACACTAGAGTCTGAGGCTTTAAATGGAAGTTTAGGACATAGCATAATATTTGATTTCTTAGTAGTCTGCTTTGGTTCTATTTTATGATTATGACGGTTACTCATCAAATAAAGAAATAAATTTTCCTAGTAAGCTGAATTGCATTTGCTTTTTTTTTTTTTTTTTTTAATTAAGATGTAATGTGATACTACAAGGACGTGTTAAACTGTGTATGTTGCCTGCTTCACTTGGAGTAAAATACCATTATATCTGTATAGAACCAAATATGATTTCATAGGAAAAGTCTCTAGATTGGAACTTTATGCATAAGTGGGTACAAGTAAGGCCAAGCCAACAAGATTCAGCAACAAGGGCTACTAGCAGTGATGGGAGCTAGATGTTTATGTCATAATTTTTTCAGTCATAAGAAGTGTTTTGGTCTTGATTTTATCTTTGATGAATTATAGAAACACAGAAACAATAATTTCAGTGTAGTATCCTAATCTTCTCAATTTTACATTCAGATTTAGCTCCATGTTTGCCAACAGAAAATATTATTTTTGCTTATTTCCCTTTCCAGAAAAAAAATATAACTTCATGCACAAAAAAAATTAGAACTGAGAGATTCACACCACAAAACACATCTATTAGTTGTTTTCCATAGAGAGAAGTGAAACTGGTTTGGTTTTATATCCAGAAGCTGGTGACACAATAAACCATGTACTCTTACTTCCCACACCCTTCAAAATAAATTGTTTAATGTAGTACTTTAGGCTTGCAAAAATTAGAAGCTTTATTTAAGATGCACAGTGCCAGATATCACAGATGTATGAGGATATATGATTTAAAAACTTAAAGAGAGTGCATCATAGAATCAACCTGATTGAATTCTGTTCAAATAGAATAATAATAAAAAAAATAGATTATAATATCTTTTGCACTGTAAATGAGTTTAGTTGTATATCTCCATTTGGCATTATTTGCCAATGAATAGGATTTAACTTAAACAAAATCCAGAATTTTCATTTTGCAAGCAAAATCTATATATCAGTTCTACTTAAGCATAACATAAAAAAAGAAATAAAAAAGTAATAAACCTGTCCTGAATCCTGGTATTAACATATCTTTATATAATATCTTTAGAAAGGAAGAAAAACTAGAATTTATGTTTGATTTAAGTTAGAATTTTTGTAATTTTTAGCACTCTTACTTGACTCTACAAAGATCAACTCTAAAAAGCAGGCCAAGGAATGACTGATACACATCTCAGTCTCTTAGAGATATCAATAAATAACAGATGTAGCACAGCACAAAGTTTTTGGATTGTCATTACAATGTAGGATATCATTGAAACATATTTTAATATCCTACCATGGAAATCTTTTTCCATCGCCTACTTAAGCCTGGAAATGCCAAAAATTGTGCCATTACTAATGTTTTATATTCAGCTCTAAATGTCCATGTTTGTCTGAGACAGTTTAGAGCATTCAGAGTCTTACAATAGCAGAGCACTCTAATGGTTAACATGCGATCTCACAGAGACACCAAAAATTAATGTTCTCCCACTAAAAGCAGTCCAGTTTGGTGGATATTCTGACAGCATGTCTAAGAAGTTGAGGTCTTCAGAGAAGACAGCTAAATCTAGTTTCTTTTCAGTTACAACAGTAGAAAGAAGTAGTGCCCTCCTAAATACAATGGTAACACAACACTTGGACCGGACACTGCAAGCCATGAGTAAATATGCTCTGTTATTCTGACTTCATTTAAGGATTGACTCATTTTTCAGTCTATAAGTTGATATAATAAGAAGCTTTAATGGCTTAAATTCTTAAATCTCAATCTGCTAATCTGTAGTTGAGCTGTTGTAAACACCACTCGGAAATTTGCTTTCTTAGAAATACAGCTGCAAACAGAGCTGGAAGACAACATATTATCTTTCTTAAATTTGTTTTCCATTAAGAATTACAATACAAAAAGAATCACTTTTATTTTTTAAATAGATTTTTTTTTTTTTAATTTCCTCCATATCTAAAGATCATTTTAATTATTGTTAAGGGGTTTCCTGTGGCATATTTGCAGTGTTGATGCTTTTCATCCTGGCTTTATGTTGATCGTAGGCTGAGGTTATCTAAGACTTTGCTAAAAATAGAATTAAACTTCATTGCTGAATAATGAAAGCATTACTGGCAGATTATTAATAAAAACTCTGTAATGTTTACGGGCACCTAGAATATTGATAATTTTATATAGGAAGGTTTCATGCATATTATATGAGAAGCAAGCAATCAAATATTTAAAATGGATTGAATGATTCAGCATATTAATAATGGATTACAACACAAGGCCTCTCATCACAGGAGTTATTTCTGTGCAGGTCAATAGAAAACAGATATTATTGCCATGTAAGAACTGCTGGGTTTTTTCCGGGTCTGGACTTTTGGAATTTAGTAGGCAAACATCTATTGACATCTGAGTTTCAGGACAAGGGTTACATTAGAATTTTTACCATGCTTTGAGGGAAAAAAATGGCTTCATAAAACTGAATATGTTTGAGGAAATGTTGCGGTGGATCCCTTAAAGATGAAAAACCTCACTCTTACCAGATGCAAAGGTAACAAGAATCTCTCTGTGATACAGCTTTTATTTTATCTCATGATCAGGTTTATTTTTTTAAACAACCTTCTGAGTGAAACAGAAAGTTAAATAATTGCTTCACATTTAATCTTGTTTCAGAGAAAAGGAAATAATTCATCAGCTAAAACAATCTTTTAATGGAGACCTTTGAGAAATCATTCAAACAACTCTATAATTTTCTAAGTTCTAAATACCAGAGAACATCTGGGTGTTCTCCTCAATTAAAAAGCAGGCAAGACCAAAAATATCATAGAGCTTCTTCACATTAGTTTCTTTTCAAAAGCAGAAAATAATTGTTTTCTCCAATTTCACGTCTCAGAAATCTTGAAGTGTCTACTACAGTAAATTAAAATTTATCCCAAAATTATCCATACCAGAAATAAAATTGTACTCCCTTCTTTTCTTTTACTAATCCTTCCTTACACCGGCAAATTCCCCATACACAAGACACAAGATTATTTTGTAGATTATTAGGGCAGAAAGGTGAGGAAATTCTAGTGACAGTAAAAAAATTTAGTAGCATTTACTATGGAATATTCAAGTTTTCAGAACATTGTCGGTGTTACAGACAATACTTTCAGACTGACATCTTAAATGAAGAACAAACTCCCTCCATTATATCAGCAGCTCTCATTTGAAATATTATGCAGTTGCTCATATACACAGCAGGAAATAAGGAAGGGAACACAGGCTTTCAAAACCAAATATTGAAACTAAATGTCTGTAGACTTACAGCAGATAACAAACAAGCAAAAAATATTAATGACCTTTGCTATAATTTGCTAAACTACAACACAGCTGGAAACATTGAAGGAAGAACCCATAAACAAACCTTTCAGTAAATACAAATTCTGCTTAGCAGGGAAAGAAGAAGGAATTCTCCAAAAACCCGTTAAAACTCACAGTATGAAGTGGTATAAAGAATTAAAAGGGACAACATAATACAGTAGTCTAAAATCAGCGTGTTATATGGGAAATTAAGAGAGATTATTTTATCTGAATTTCTTTTCTAATGGGAAATTACCTTCCAAAAGTACTATCCCAAAATATGAATGTACATAAATATTTTCATCTTAAGGTAAAAATCGTACCAAAATATGGGTTTGTTGAGATATTTTTTGAACTACCATCTAAATTTCACTGAATTTAATCAGATATTTAACATAATTGGACAAGTTTTTGGACAGTGTGTTCAAATTATGACACTGTCTTAAGAAAATTCCAGTTTGTTCTGGAAACTATTTGCAGGAAAGGATAAGAAAGTATGGAATTTAATTCAAAATTAGTGTTGAAATAAGGAAGCTTGTGACATCTACTTTTATTTTGAATAATTTAAACCTTTATTTTGGACTTAGGTTTTAAAGTATTTTCCTGTGTAATTCTAAATCTTGCAATGTGTGTACTCATATATGTCTAGACAGAACTTCAGGGGAAAAGAATACAAGTACAACAGTAATCTGTTTCTGCATTTTCTGTCTCTCAGTGGATTCATAATGTAACAAAAGTCTTTAAACTTAAATTGTGTTTCTGCAGCTCACCATATGCAGAATACATCTGTGTCCCACCACAGAGACTAGCATAGAGCTAGTCAAGTTAGTTTACATATCACAAGCATGATTAATTCTGGGATTAATCTGCTGCCTTTATTTGTGAAGCAAGGTAACTCTGCAATGCTATCTGCCATGTCCTAGAGCCTTTGGTTATCACTTTCAGGGCCCCCTGCTTAGGCTAGACCTGGGCTACCACCTAGAGAAGGAAGAAAATGCAGCCTGAAAAATACATTCCAATGTTTGAAATTAAGGTGGTTCTTCCGGATTTATTCCCAAGACTTCTTGAGCAGAGCTGTATTTCTGTGCAACACGAGCACAGCAAATTCTGTGCCAGGATGCACCAGACTAGCTGCTCAGCATACCTTGTTGTCAGTATGTACATTCACAATAGCTATTAGTCCAGGATACTTGGACATTCAGAATCTTGCTGTTACTAACCTGAAAACATATCCAGATATCCTGCAGAAATGCCTAAAAGTACTTTTTATCACTTGGGTATTAGGCAGCACATTCACTCACTAGCTGAGCTGGTGATAAATAATACTTTAAATATGAAACACTGAAAATACAAGATTAAAATAATGAAAGCTGCAAAAGAATTGGTATATAATAACCAGGGATTTTTCTTATTTCTGCCACTGATTTTATGCTGAGCAGAAAGAGAAAGAAGAGTTTTCCTAAAATTCTCCCTAAAGCAAGAAATGGTAGATGGATGGATAAATGAAATAAAATTTCCCCTTCTGTACCCAGCAACCCTGTTGAGCTGTGGCACTAAAAAAATGATTGTTTGCAAAAGAAAGCCTCCTCACAAGCATGAGTTTTTCTTGTCAAATGGGAGAATAATTCAAAGGCACATTTGAAAGAGATAGAGGAGGAATATAAATGCTAGACTGAATAAAGGGTTTAGACACTGAAAGATAACGCAGTGCAATGTCTGACTTTTAGTCACTGTCATAGGACAACATGAGTTACAAGCTTCCTACTCAGGATCTAAGAAAAGTCGCAATGCCAGACCTTCAAAAACAAGCCTAAATATACTTGTTCTCTTCGGTCATAGGTTCCTGTCAGGACATAAATACCAGCCCACTGCTATTTACTTCAGACAGGTGACTGCTTGTGAGTAACCTTCTTCCACATAGTAGCTATAATTTTGTATAAAGATTGTGACTAGAGTTCATCCTTCAAAACAGCATTGCAGGACAATGAAAGTTTAAAATGAGTAATAAATGCAATCTTGGATGTAGGTTGAAAATCATAGCACACACATATGTATAATGAAAATGCATTCTGAAATAGCAAAATAAAATGTATTTAGGGAAATACTATGTTTTATACATAACTTCATATCAAACTTCAAATAAAACTTCAAAATAAAAACAACTCTCAAGTTAGAAGAGGAACAGAAGACTTAATCATACCCATGTGGATATTTGAGGGAGAAATTATGAAGATTCAAACACTTTCCCTCCAGGGAAACTTTGGAAGCAGAAGCTTCTGGTTGCTGGGTGATATAGTAGTTGTGAAATAGTCTCACCATCTCTCTTTATTTAGCAATACAGTAAGATCAAAACAAACAGCAAGCTCCTTTCAGCTCTTGCACAGCCCTCCACAGAAAATTCCAGGTACCAGACTGATGTAACCACTAGACTCTGCCTAGCAGGCTGCTGCTCCCTGAGAGCTCGGCAAGGCTTTCCTTGGGCCAAGTGACTAGTTGTATTCTGGAGTCCATTTCGGACAGCCCCTCAATCTGGCTCCGGCAGCCAGCAGCGTTACAACGCAGTGGATGGTAAAGAAGGTAGAGAAGGGTCTCTCATGAGGGCTTGAGATGTCTTTAATCACATCTTCTCCCTGCAACGTTCAGAGGTAGAGAGACAACGTGGTCTGGCTGTGGGGTGGTTTTGTCAGGGGCCCAAGGGCGGTCCCTGGGCGGGGTTGGGGTGCAGGAGCAAATAGGGAGAAACTGAGGGAGTGGCCAAGGCTAGGGCAGGGGGGAACATGTGAAATCAGAAAAGCAATGGATTAACAGATCCCACGCCACATCATGGTCAGATATACTCGTCTGCCACCCTGAACTCTGGAAGAATTTCTGACTACAGCAGAGTTAAACAAACTGCACACTACTAAAATTCCCAAGAACACTTGCCCTGTTTAGCCACTTGGTCCCTTTTGCTAGTGGAAGGATTAAATTTAGCACACCAGTGTACTTTACATTTCTGATCAGATCCGTGGTATACATTGTTTCTGTGTTCTTCCCATTGCCCTTCTGAGCCATCTACAAAACAAAGTTTTGTGATGCTGTGACTTCAGAATGAGTGCAGTACCTGCTAGACAGAGGAACCCACAGCATCCCTGAAGTTTATGCATAATCTGGACAGACCATTAGCATAAATACGCAGAGCAGAGTCAAAATCAAAAGGAATAATTGTCTATGGCAGCTGAAGAGCTGGCCTTACACTCAGATTTTGAAGAATTCGTATTAATCCTCTTGGTAACAGTCAGAATTGACCACTGAAGAAATTTTTAGGTTCTCTTGGTATGATTAACAAATATGAAAGCATGCTTGCTCACCACACTACCTGTGTCACTGCAACAGGTCAGACCTCAGACAAGCCTGGGTACTAAGACCCGAGTTAAACCTTGGTCTCCTCCTTTCAGAGGGTCGCAGTGGAAACAGTCTGTCACTCACTAGAACCGTATGGGAATAAGACAGCACAAATCTTAGCCATACAGTACTGAAGGCTTTCTCTCAAGCTTATGTTTTGCAGTATATTCTGCTCCTGTTTACCATCGTTCAATCAATTTCTGTTCCAAGTAAGTTTGCATTATTGCTGGCTGAATTATGAAAGATAAATTTAGAATACTTGATTCAAATCAGTGAATCATTCTACATGGACAAGTTGTTTCCATATTCTGTGAACAGTGCGGACAGAATAAAATTAATTTAATTCCTTTGAGAGACATCAGGATTGAGAAACAATTTAGTAAAAATTCAGGCAAAATACATTTTGTAGATATGCTGTTATAAAATGTATTTAACTCTGTAATAGAATCTGTATACATCTCATTCTGTGAGGCTCATCTGCTTCTTCTCCTCTCAATATGTCAAACTATTTCCATTAGCTCTGCAAAAGACTTCTTTCCTTATTTCATATCAATTCGTTATTTGTCCATCATGATTGATTCTTCCTCTTAATATTAATTCCATTATTTTATAGTAATAAATTCCTTCCTCCTTCCTTTCCTCAGATACTGGAAAAAAAGTAAAGGACAGTTTTACTCTTTAGAATTTGGTGTTGTATTCCTGGTATTTCTTTAACTTCATCTTTTTTCCCCCAGTAGAGAAATTTTACCTTGAAAGGTTATCCTCTTGTTAAGCCAAAAAAATCCCAAACCAAGAAAACCAACTTAAGGGCAAACAAAAATCCTGAAAAATACCATACTCAATTTTTTTCCCATGTCACTTTACCTCCTTATGTTTTAATTCCACTGAAATTGCTATCCAGAAATAGTCTTTCTACATCAATTCTTGTAGCCAACCTTTCCTATGCTGTCTTCCAATAGCTACAGGTAACTTACCTACTATTTATTAAGTACCACTCAGTCCACTCAGTTCTTTTGCACTTATCTAAGTCAAAATGTGTGTATATATGATTATGAATATGATTTTTAAAAAAGTTTCTTAGTGCTGAGAAAAACATAATTTTCATTATGTCTATTTTTTAAAAAAATAAAATGTAGTGAAGAAAATATTTAGGTTGATTAAGGCTGCTGCACGTATCTAACCCTATCCAAAGAATTACGACAGAATTTTTATTATTGTCTACTGGTGTAAATATTTCTCATAGTTTTCCTCTTTTCTATCCCCCTACAGAGACTTTTAACCTGTTTCAATTATCCATCTTAGTTTTTCATGTTATTAGGGTTTTCCTAAATTTCCTATTGCAATCACTTCCCAATGTAATCCTAAAGGCAATCAAAATTTAAAAGAAATGACTTTTTTATCTTGAAAAACAGATAAGATATTACGCAGAGTTCTTGTTACTTGTTTAGTTTTAGTGTTAAGAAAGGTAAGAGAACAATTTGCTTTAAATTGTTTTGTTATTTAATAAGAAAATGAAGAGGAAAAATTGCTCAAGCCCAATAAGAATTTAAATTATGTAAAAAAATATAAAGCTAGTTTCCTAGTAAAATTCTAAAATTTTATCTTTCTTATAAGTCCTCCTCATGAAAATAAATTGAAAGAGTAACAGATGACTCTTACAGAGAAGCAGTAACAAAAATAACATCCCCACCTCCTGACATTCAAAATAGCCTATCAAATAATTGTTGACCCAGAACGCAGATCATGTAGATGGCAAAGGAAATGAAACAGTACCTGGCTATATATCGAAATGTTAATTCCTCAAAGAAATATAGCCACTCTTCTATATTTCTGAGGAGAATTAGTTTTATTTTTCTGGGGATTTTTTGTAAGTTTTTGAACCTGCACATCTGAAATAGTATTACTTTCTAGAAGTGTATCTAGGCTAAACTCAACTCATTCCTTGGTCAAATGAGGGGAAAGTGTGAGTATTACGTTCTGTATATTGTGATATCCCAATTGAATGCGGTACTTGAGAAGAGTTACAGAGTCTGAGTCAAAGGCTTTACAAGCTAATAAGAATTAATGAAAGAAGAAAAATTAAAAAGGCAGCTCATGAAGAACTTTGACTCAAGTAGTATGTATTTTTCCTCTGTGGATAACAAAGGAAAAAAAAAGTAATTTTAGCAGTACTACCACTGCTAATGGTAATGCATACGCCCCTGTGGGATTCAACAGAACTGTACTCGCATCAGCTAATCAGAACTTAACTTTTTCTATTGCCACATGCTTTGTACTTTAGAGTAGACCTGTTTGATCTGTGAATTTCTTGTTCTGAAGCTGAAGTATTTAGCTTCAAAAATGAATTTTTAGAGAGGGACCGGGGGCATTACTTGTTCCTTTCAGCCCCTCTATTTGCCATCATGTGGATAAATATTCTAGACCTAGAAAGAAATGAATGGTCAGCAAAGGTTGTCAAAGACACAGTGAAGAGGTTGGGTTTTTTCTGTTGTGTTTTTTTTGTTGTTTTTTTGTTTTTTTGGTTTTTTTTTAAGGAGGGATTTTGGGGGGGATTTTCTTACGTATTTTTTTATCTATTTATTTAATTTTAATATATGCATTATTGTTTCCAATCCTGAGAGAAAACAATCTGACTTCAATGGAATTTATATATATTGCTGTATATGTAAGTATATATCTCTATAATTCTCTCTTTTACGGGATGTAATTTGCAGTGGATACACAATATTTTATTTTTAAAGGTGCTTTTCAGTGTATCCCTTTGACTCTGTTGTCCAATGTGGTGCTGGTTTGGGTTGGGATAAAGCTAATTTTCTTCACAGTGGCTGGTGTGGGGCTGTGTTTTGGATTTGTGCTGAACACAGGGTTGATAATAAAGAGACGTTTTTGTTATTGCTGAGCAGGGCTTGCACAGAGCCAAGGCCTTTTCTGCTTTTCCTACTGCCACACTGGTGAGGAAGGTGGGGGTACATGGGAGGTTGGGAGGAGACACAGCCAGGACAGGCGACCCCAGCTGACCAAAGGGATATTCCAGACTGTATGGCATCACGCTCAGTATATAAAGTGTGGGGAAGGAGGAGGAAGGGGGCATGTTTGGAGTGATGGTGTTTGTCTTCCCAAGTCACCGTTACATGTGATGGGGCCCTTCTCTCCTGGAGATGGCTGAACTCCTGCCTGCCCAGGGGAAACAGCAATTAATTTCTGGTTTTGTTTTGCATTCTTATGCAGTTTTTGCTTTCCTCATTAAATTGTCTCTGTCTCAACCCAAGGGTTTTCCATCTTTTACTCTTCTGATTGTCTCCCCAGTCCTGCTGGTGGGAGGGCAAGCAGCTTTTTGGGGCTTGGTTGCTGGCTGGGGCTAAACCACAACTTATGCCTTCTGGGAAAAAATGATCTGTAGAGGCTAAACCAAACGGACTGACTGATTTTAATGTACCTGTCTACAGGCACATGGTGCAGATAAGTAATGATGATATGGGCAGACAATATCCATTACAGAGAAGTGAAGGTTTGTCACATAGAGCCATTAAAGAGAGATGAAAAGGGCATTAAAACTAGGCTTCTGCCTAGGAATGTGACTTTGAAATGCAGAACACCCACATTTTATTTCTTTGTCCCCCATGATAACCTGCCCCAGATGCCATGCAGCAAGTGTCTGGAAGTGGCTGTCATTCACAAGAATTGCTGCAGTTATTTGCTTCAGCTCAGGAGATTAACATCTTCCTCTACTACAAACCTCTTTTGGAAACCTCTTAATAGAAATAAGGGTGGCAAAGGCTAATCCTAAAACTAGGTTAAAGCTCAGCTCACTTTACCTGTTTGTGGTATATCTCTATGTCTTCCATATGGAAGATATTCTGGTTATCTGAACCTGTCTCCATGAAAAGAGAGAAAGATATAATTAAAATTGTTTTCTGGAAATCCCTTTGAGCTCCTGGACTAAATTATACTGAAATGTAAGAATGGAGAATACCTGAATCACTAGAAAAAGCAAAAGTTGATTAAAAACAACAAAAAAAAAGGTTAAAAATATTAACTATGCCAAACTTTCAGTGGGATCTGCCAGGAATCAGAAAGTATTTGCACAAGTGCAAACACTTACAAGTCTGTTGGGCAATATGGGGATAAGAAATACTCTGTGACAGAGGTCACTGAGCAGGCATCACCTTTATTAAACAGAGCAGCTCAGGCTGGAGATTTTCTTTGTATGATCTTTTGAGCATGAACTCTCCTGTGCAGGTAAGAGTGCTATTTTCCAGCAAGTGCTCACTTAAAAGCTGTTCTCATTTGTGTGAAGAACTGAGAAATTTTGAATATTTTTATGCCTGAGCCTGTGGCCTGTGCCTTTCTCCTTAGAACACTTCTGTTCACACTGATATTTCACCTTGCCTTAGAGGACAAAAAAAAAGGAGATTTACTGGCAAATTTGCCTGGAAAGGTCTGGCAAAACATAAGTAGAGATTTATTTTTCTTAAATTCTTATTATAAAAGAAGCAAAAAGGACTTTGGTGGAAATTGTTGCATCAGCTTTTATTGTCTCCTTATTTCTTATAGGTATGCTCTTCCTCAGGCTTCTGTAAATTTTGAGTGACCAAAAAATTGTTATATTTAGGATTTAATAACATTTGCTCTAAAATTAAAAAAAAAAAAGATTAGGAGAAAACATCTAATCAAGGTCTTCAACTACCTAGTTAGTGGTCATAGAGGAGTCAAGGCCAGACTCTTCTCAGAGGTGCACCCTGGAAGGAGGAAAGGTGCAGGACAGAAGCTTCAGCAAAGGGATTTCCTTTTAGATACGTGGAAAAAACTCCACAGTGCCTCTGATCAAGTGACGGAATGAGTTGAATACAGCTTGCTGTTTGAGGAAATTGAATATTTTCCCAGACAAGACCCTGAGTAACATCTCTAAACTCTAAAATATGCCTTCCTTTCAGCCAACACTACACCAGGTGATGTCCAGAGGGCCCTAGAAACTAAGATGGTTCTCTAATTCTGGAACTAACAAATTGCATCTATGAAGAGAACTGTTGAACTTTTTAATAAAAATAACTGATACACAAACACGATTCAATATTTCCTATTATAAAATTGCAAAAGGAGATGAAAAGGACATACAGAGAATGAGAACATGAAAAACCTAAGGTAATGTCTGTTATACTGGAAATAAAAACAAACTACACTGTTTCAAGTTTAATTTCATCCTTTGTTTTCTTTTTACTCTCAGTCTCCTTGGATAATAGTATGCTGTAATTATTTTCACCAGTTTATCTGTCCCAGTTGTTAAGTTTCTGTTGGAATGTACTTTTAAACCTTCATAAGAAATTTGCCCATAAAAAATCTTCCTTGGGAGATTGATTATTGCAGTAGGCTGTACACATAACCTGCCTGCATTGACTGAACTTCCTGTGTTCTTATATATTTTCTAAAACCAACATTGTGTTTAAGATTTAATTTTTTTTGCCTCACTGCTCCTTTGCGGAAGGGTGTTGGTCTAGAAAATGGCCATTACAGTGAAGTAGTATCAGATGTTTTCTGCAGACTGCTGCCTCCATCAGACATGTGTTTTAAATAAAAGTTACCATAGATCCCACACCATACCTATTTTCTTTTACTTAAATCTGTTGTAATAGTTATTCTATCCAAATTTTATCTCCCAGCAATAAATGTAAAACTTAATTTAAGCTATACCAATTAGATCTGGGTTTGTGATTTTATCTCCTAGTTATACATTTAATAGTTGATTTAAGCTTCACAAATTGCTTTAGATCCTGGAGAAGGAGGGGGTGTGATCCTGATAAATCATACCAAGTTTCAGATGAAGTGCAAATGTGCTTGGTTAGGAGCTGCTGTTACTCAGGTTCCCTATGGTTTTCTTTACACTAGTAATTGAGCAAATTATGGGTCCAGTCCCATAAACTCTCAGCAGATGGAACTTCTGTTTCCAATAGAAGCTCCGATTGCAAGGGGCTTGCTCCTAATCCTGGGGCCAGCCGAAACTGAGGGATTGGAAGGGGGGGAGGAGAGGCAGCACACCACAGCTCTGTCCCAGGAGCAGACTGAAGAAGATGACCAATCTTTCACAGCTTCTTTTTTTTGCCCCTTTTCTCCTTGCCTTGTCAAGGAAGCAGAAGAGAGTAGATAATTTTGCTTCTCCTTACTCTCCTCATTGTGCTGTTTGTTTTGCTCCCCCAGCTAATACGTGAATGACCTAGACTTGATCTTACCTCCACTGGCTTCCATGGCACAGGATTAGGGGCATTCCCACTTTTGACCGAAACCACAACAGGGAAATTCCATAGGTTTGAAGGAAAGCATCTCTTAACAGGACTGAGTGCCATGCTGAAACAGCTTGGAAGAAATCCACTTTGGAAATGAATGTCTAGCAGGCAGGATAAGCAGGAGAGTACATCAGGTTTTCTGCATAATTTGCTCTGTTCATGCCACCTTATCATCTGCTGACAAACCTATTCCTCACACCAAGGAATCATTTCAGCTCAAGTTCATCAGATACATTTCAGGACTATCTGATAGTTTATGCCTTCCTTCATGCGCATTTTGGTAGCAACATATCATTCCACAAATGAGTAAACTTGAGCACACATAGTACAGAGGATTCCAGCCATTCCCAGCCATATCAGTTTGGGATTGTTGTTATACAGAGGGAGTTCTAATAATGCAATTCTAACTGGGATGCTCAAAGTGCATGCAGAAAAGGAACTTGTAACCCTGCTACAAAAACTGGATTAAAGAATTCTAAGATGTTGGTCATATTAGGTTGTTATGTCAAATAATTTCATAGTGCAGAGTGAGAGGAAGAGTTGTGTTCTGAGAATGCAGCAACTCACAGGTACCAGTCGTCTACTAAGAGGGCAGGTGTAGGGACAAGATTCCTTGCTGGAAGGATTCTAAAATGGAATTCAACAAAACTCACCTCAATGAATACTCTGCTGAGAAAGCTTTCCCAGAATTGGTTCTGAAATATCTAAGGACTTCTCTAAGGAGGTAATAGGAAAAGACCCTGGAGAACTAGCTGACAAACACAAGTTTCTATTTAAAAAGAAATGGCATTTGGAAAGAAAGTCTCATAAAAAACCAAGATATAGATACTGAGCCAATTCAGAAAAAAAAAGATTTATAAGAGTATAAAAATTACCAGACATTCTCTCTGCTCAGTTTTTATCTCAAACTGAAAATCAAACAACTTAATATCCCCCACCAAATAAAACTGAAAAAGAAGATTCTGCAGCCAAATGCCATCAAGAAAACTGCAAGCTGCATTCTTACTCATAAACTTTAACCTACATGCTCATTTGTGGGTACTTATGGCATGTGCCTATTTTTGTATTTCTCCCTTGAAGTCATGCTAGTTAAGATGGCCTCAATTTATGTAAAGCAACCCATAGAGCATAGTCCTTTTACACTGATCTTCAAGTTTAACAATACTGTGCAAGGTAGATATGGCCATTCTCATGTGCTGCAGGTGTCTACAAATATTGGTAACCACTATTTCATTATTAACTGATAGTTAATTTTCTCCTCGTGCAACTTGCAGGTGTCACTGAATTTTCTTTAGTGAAATTTATATTTAATAGTATAGTTTCATTGAATGACCTGCTAACCAATATCTTTAAAATAATACAGGTTTTTCACAACCTGTTAATAATATATTTCAAGAAATAGTATGGTTGGATATAAACATCTTCAGCACACACTAGCATTTGCTTTCCCCTTTTTCCTACACTGAATCCATGATACTTAGGAGCATTGCATATGTTATCATCTTTATCACTCCTTACAGAGTTACTGTTCCTCTGGACTTCTTTTTTTTCTCCCAGGCTGTATGACATTGCAGAAATGACCTGTTCTGCTGTTACTCAGAAACTTCTTGCAAGTTCTAGTGCCAAATATGTGAACAAAAATGACAGTGTGAGCAGAGATCTGCAGAGCATGGTATACATTCAGATCATGCAGTTAATTCTGAAACTATTTATCCTTTCTCTCTATAGTATGCATATGACTGCAGAAAAATAGACCAGAATTTGCAAGAGTGATTATGCTAATGTGTTTATTTTGCTTTGAAAATATTTCCTCTCAACATTTCTGGCAAAATGGAGAAGACAGTGGGAGAAGAATCAGTTTTGCCTATTTTGAGATGTGAAGTTTTGTCTCACGTCATAAATAAATGCTGAAACAGATGGCTAATTTGTCACAAGGGTGTACATATTTTTGTATAGACACACACACTCCCCTCAAGTACACAAGATTACTAACAAAGTATTTATAATTTTAAATATTAAACCTGTGAATTCCAAGGAAGCTTAGACTTATTTCAGTAACCAAACCCCCTCAGCTCCCTTTTATCTTGGAAAAGCATGAGATGAAAACACAGGACAGGGATATGTTGGACAAAAGTGTACTGGGGCACATCAGCAGTGAAGAGTTACATCTTGTAGTTGCTTTTGTGAAGAGTGTACCCAATAATTTTTTAAATAAAAAATCTTTTCCTGTTTCATTAAATTATACAAAGGCAAGGTCTGTTCTTGAATCCCTGAAAACAATAGAATTTTCTCATTACTATTGCAAAAATCAATATCAAGCCAAAGGGAATATTCATCCGGATATTTACTGATCTGAACCCAGTAGAAACTTATAATGTGCAAAATATCACATTATCCTATTTCTGGAACTGTGCTTACATACAGTAATAGCATCCCTGAAATAGGTGCAAACTGGGCAGAAAAAATTACTTCAGAAAGTTAATTTCCTATATTTTCCTTGGAATACTGAAGACTTAGGAATCCAGCACCAAGCAGATTCTTATTTTGGCTGCTGTTCTATAAATAGAAACAGAAAATGAAAATTAAATTCACTGGTTTACTTGGGTATTTCTTTCTGTGTGATGCTGAACAACCTGAAGAATGGACAGGCCGTGGAGGAGATTAGATGCATGACCAACAAATCTTGCAGAAGCAGCCAAGGGAACTAAGCAAATGAGGCAGAGATGAGAAAGGCCAAGGAAGCTAAAAGGTTATGTTGGGATATCAGGGTGACTTAATGAGAGCATCTCTAATAAAAGCAAAATAACTGAAAGTTATTTTCGGAAGGTAAAAATGTTCCTATACAGCTATTAGGTAAAAAAAGCATGAAAATTTTTGAATGCATTTAATTAGTTCACTTAAGAAACTATTTAAGAAGTTCAATTATTTTGCTTAATAAAATAGTCCACAACAGCCTGAACCAAAGCAGGAAATACAGGGTCACTTATTTTTGAATTGCTGAAAAAGTTTACTTGTGGAAATTTATAATCTATAACAACTCATGATTTATGAGATAATTTATAAAATCCCATATTTCAGTGCAATATAGTATCCTTTACTAGATGATAGTGAATTAAATAAGGAAGTAAATACAGTGTATTTATGCATTGCAAATTTTGGGAGAGGAGATAAAGGTAAAAGATGGGAAGAAGGAACTCATGAAATTTTAGGGAGGATTTTTTTTTTTCACTCATTCTTGCATCTTTATATATGGCAAAATAAAAGAGCCCCAAAGTTTTTGTTGTAAACCTTGATGCAATATGACACTTGTTTTGTGCTCTGTCATACTATGTTGAGCTTTCTCTCAAAATTTCTTGTAAAGAAGCAAGAGCTTGATATCACAACAGTAATGTATATCCTCACAAGGGAGTGGAGATAAGAAAAAATATCTTGTTTTGGCTCTAAGAAGAAGACAGTAATTTCCAATAAATACTGAAGCTCCTGACAATATCTATTTTTATCCTAAGGTTTCTTTTCTTTCCATTGATTAATTTTCATTTACATGCTCAAGGAATTTTTGAAAGTGCCTCTGTACAATAGCCTATCTCAGAAAACTGGCACCCCATCTGAGCTGCCAGCAGCCATTGCTTTTATAAATATTTGCATGAATAATTAGAATAAAATTATTACTTACCTAGTTGTCCATTTTATATATCTCTCCAGATGATAATTCAGTTTTGGGGCCCTTTTTATTTTTTAAATATTCCTAAATTCCAGAGGAAAACAAAACCAAAAGGTATTTTGATGAATTCTTGAGCATAAATTTTTATCATTATGTTCCTTTCAGGAACATAATTTTTTAAAGACAGAACATTTATGTACCTGTATACAGGCATGGAATACAGATGATCAAAGAGCCCCACATTTACTGGGTTTTTTTCACTCAGAATGCAGCAAAACAAAGTCTTCAAGAAAAACTCATCCTGAACTAACTTAGTTCTCAGACTTGACCCTGAATGACTGTGAAGGGTTGAAGAGTCCAGATTTAGATGTCTAACTTTTAGCAGAGGAGTACTCTAATTTTCTCTCTTTTTTTTTTTTTTTTTCCTCTTCTGAATGCAGATGTGTGAGAGATGTTTATATTTTTCTATTTGTGCATTCTTAGTAAAAGTTTTTATACAGTTAGTTTCAGAGCCTGGGAGATATGCAGTGAATCTTGGAGAGCCCATCACTCTGGTTCTTTGTACATTCAGGGATGTGAAAGATGGAATTTACAACTAAAAGTAGTTTCATAAAGCAGCCATATTCAACCTTAACCCCATAACTATTTGTGCACAATGTAAAAAAAAAGAGAGAATATATTACTCATATATACTAATACTTTGACAGATAAACTAAATCAAGTTAGATTTCTGACCACTTTTATTGACAATGACCATTTCTGGGTATCTTCAGAACTCAGAGAAATATGCATGTTTTTCAGCTGTGGGAGGAGAATAGACAGAAAATATGAATGTATTCCAAATTCACAAATTCCTGTGAGGTTCATCTCCACTTAAAATTTTAAAGGCTTTAGTTTGTAAAGAAAGCATCTAAAACACCCTTTAGCACCTCTCACTTGGTGATCCATGATCAAAATTACAAATAGATTAGCAAGGTACAAATCATTCCAGACAAACATGAATACTTTGTTTTGATAAAACAATGAAACCAGTTGATGAGGGGAATTAAGCAGATGTGATATATCTAGCTTTTATTAAAGCATTTGATATAGTGTCAAACGAAATCCTGCTCACAAAATTAATTCAAATTGGCATGGATATGAACACTGTCACACAGAATGAAAACTTGCTGAAGGACTGCAAACAGTGCACTGATAAATGGCAATATATTCAGCTGAATTTACAGCATGTAAATGAAATTCAGAGATAATACTAAATTCATTTGGGAGGTGTTATGAAAACCTCCAAGGAAAGAGATTAGTAATAT
>NW_008236973.1:1799398-1842911 GCF_000691975.1 Corvus brachyrhynchos | reverse complement strand
CTAGTCTGACCTCCTGCATAAAACAGACCACAGAATTTTAACAATTGATTTCTATATAACTCTGAGTAGGGCTCTGTATTTGAGAAATAAATCTATTCTCAATTTTAAAACTTTAAATTTTAGAGAATTTATCATGACCCTAGGCACACTGTTGCAATGGCTAATTATCTTTACCAGTACTAAAAGTAAGTGCACCTTATGTGAGGTTCAGAACAGATGTGTTGCAACTGGATACAGTTAAGAATATACAATCTATAGCGAGGATATCAAATAGAAAAGAAGCCTTGCAAAACACAGTATGAAAAAGCCAGTATGAATTGTAACTTCAATTAGCATTTGGCCTTTCCAGTGGCCACAAGTGCATCATGACAACCCTTTTGAGCTGCAGAGATGAGTCATACAGCAAATATATTATTTCATTTGTGATGTATAGTTTTGTGGCAGTCACTGAATGCAGATGTAGGTAGTTTGGAACAAGCTGCATCTGCATGGCAGTTTTAGATTGCACAGGAATATACTTTGGAAATAATATCTCTCTCATCCCCACTCTCTGATTTGCATAGCAGAGCAATATCAGAACACAAAAAGGGGTTCCTTTCACATAGCTTTGGACGGGAAGATAGATGCAGTCTCACGGGGTTTGATTTTGCATAACAATGGTTCTGGAGTTATGCTTTAGAACAAATCCAGTGTGAGCATCTGGTCCCCAACATCAGTGGCTTTGCTGTAAGCATTAATGCCTCTAGTTTCACTCCACCAGCTAATGCAGACATTCTCACAGAAATATTGACTCTGGGTCACAGTTCCAAGAAAAATTAATTTTAGGGATTAAGCAGTGATTCATTTACTTGAATATTATACACATAATTAGATTTTCAGCTTTTAAAATAGGTGATATTGTCATGTGCAGCTACACACACCAACAATAGAGCAAGTATTATTTCAAGTGTTACCAGTGATATAAGATCATAAGAATGAAAGTTCAGGAGGGATGTTTTGTTTGAACGTCTGTGTAAACTTTCTGGCAATGAGGTGTGATTGTCAAAATGTTGGCTAAGGAAACTGTGGCAGCCAAATCATGTAAGGCACTTAAAGCTCATCTGGACAAGAGACATTGGAGGAAGCAATATTTCAATGTCATGGAAACAGAGTGAATTACTACTTGGAATGGTTCTTTCCCTTTTCCTTGAATAAATATGTTCATAATTAAATATCAATCTATTTCACCAGTGGGTGATAGGAAGCTGTAATGCAGCAGTGCAAGCCAGCAACCAAGCACCACACAGCCACTCACCCACTCCCCCACAAACAGGATCAGGGAGAGAACTGGAAAGGTAAAAGCAAGAGAACTTGTGGGTTGAGATAAAAACAGTTTAATAAGGAAAGAAAAAGCTGCACACACAAGCAAAGCAATACAAGGAATTAAATCACTGCTTCCCATGGGCCGGCAGGTGTTCATTCATCTCCAGGAGAGCAGGGCCCCATCAGAGGTAATGATTATTTTGGAAGACAAATGCCATCACTCCAAATGGTGCCCCATTTCTCCTTCTTCCCCACACTTTATATACTGAGCATGACATCATTAGGTCTGGAAAATCCCCTTGGTTGTTTGGGGTCACCTGTTCTGGCTGTGTTTCCTCACAGCCTCCCATGCCCCCTCAGCCTCCTTTTCAGGGTGTCAGTGCAACAAGCAGAAAAGTCCTTGTCTCTGTGTAAGCCCTGCTCAGGCATAAAAATCCTTCTATATTATCAACCCTATTTCCAGCACAAATCCAAAACACAGCCCTGTATGAGGTAGTGTGAAGAAAACTAACTCTATCCCAGCCAAAACCAGAAAAGTGTTTACTTTTGTTTAGACAATATGCGATAAAGTATTTCAGTGCTTAAAATTAGGAAAAACTAAACATATTTAAATTCATTTTTTACTTCAGTCTTTTTCCTGCTGCTTTGCTATTAAGCTCAAGAAATACCTGGATATGTACCACACCTCATATCTACTAAAATATTTTATGTAGGATGGGACAGAAGTTTTCTAGAACACATCTATAAATATATATTATAGGTTTCAATACAAGATAACAGAACATCAAATATGACAAATCAATGCAAACATTTTGAGGTTTTGTTGGTATAAACCATTTTCTTCCTAATTATTCCCCTTCTTCCCTGGAGCTGACTGGAAGTCACTTATCAAATATCAGTAACAAGAGCGATAAAATGAAGTGAAATACTGAGAAGATGTGAAAATGAAGTAACACACAGTGCACTAGTGACAGTAGAAGCAAATAAGCCAGAACTGAATTGACAGGTAAAAATATACCATTCTTTCTAAAGAGTTACAAAGAAAAAATCTGATGTTTTTCAAGATCTGATAGATCAATTTCAAGCAAAAGAAGTCTGGGTCAGATTCATTTTACCTCATTATAAATATCTGGCCAACTTAGGCTTTTTTTCCAGACAGCCAAAAGAAATACCCATTTTCAAGGCACAGTTCACCTAATGTTGAAGCAGAAGTCCAAAACCTGAAATGAACTTCTACTTAAAAATACCTATTACTTTTACAGACTGCAAAAAGAATTCGGCTTCTCTAGAGAGATTTGCATTTTGCTGAATGAACTTCCTCTTTTGTAGCAGCTAGATCAATGCAAATAAAGCAACAAATAAGGAACTCTGTTTATTTTTGTTGATGTTTAATAAGTAAATAACTGAAATATCATCATTAAAAAATCTGTTTTACTGCTGTTTCTTGGATTCAAATTTTGCAACCGCTGTGGGAATTCCAACAGCTTTAAGCCAAGAAACTCAGATCAAAGGATGTAAAGCCTGGCAACACCTTCTTTGGATAACACTATTTCTGTTTTCATTTGATCTAACAAGTATTTACATTCTTGCTGAAGCAAGCATTAAAATGTTGTTAAGGCATGTAAACAAACATGAACAATCAAGGAAAAAGTACGAAAAATTACATAATTTAATGTCGTGACCTCCAACAGCTCTTTTCATTTTCTATCATAATCAGAAATATTAGTATTAATGAGAAAACTTTTACTATCACTGTATTTTATTAATATTTGAAATATTTTTCCACATTTTGAAATATCAGTTGCTAGAGTTTGTTACATGCTTGACTTGATCAAAAAGTTACTAAGGGTAAATACTATCTAAGGAAATCTTTACCTAAGGTGTTTAATGAAAATAAGTTCCTGCTTTTTACTGTGGAGTTTATTTTGTGAGCAAATATTTTATTTCAATGTGATATTTTAAAGGTGACATTTTATGCATGAGGCATCCTACAGACTTATTTCTGATATTCACAGTTAGAAGTTTTTTAAACTTCAAGGATTCATCTTAGCTGACATTAATATGAACTGCTACCACTCTTGGTAGAGCATACTGAAGGTTGTACACTGCTTCTTAAAATAATAAGCAAAAGCTGGGGTGTGCCATCCATTCATTTACTTATAAGACAGTGTCTCAGTATATTTTTCTATCACATTCTTCAAGAAAATTAAACATGCCTTGGTGATAATCTGTTAGCTTCTTCAACCCATGTTTTACTTGCAAAGGGCTCTTAATAAGACATTAGCTGCAGTACTGAGATAGCTACAGTTTGGATTCTTTCTTGCTTTATCTAAGAGAAGATATTTGTAGTATTTTAATCTATTTTTACCTTCATGGCTTTGAAACAGTACATTTTAGAAAGGGGAATGGGAACAGACATAATCAAAAATAATTTGTTAAAATTACTCAAGATGTATACATGGAGAAGGAAGCCGTATATATCTTATTTGTACCATTCTAATTTGCAGATACCTATAAATGTACTTTTAAGACTTTTAGTGAAGCTGCAGATTTCTTTGTACTGAACATTAAATTTCTGACTTGCTAATAAACTATTTACTAACTTGTTCACAATAAAGGTACTAAACCAGAAAGTTACAGCAAGAAAGTAGTTTTGTAGTAGTGCCTTCACTTCGTTCCTCAGATTTGTCATCTTTCATATCTGCATTTCCCCATGGTACAGACCATTCTGCCAGGTTTCTTCCCACTCACCAACCCAAATATCCATTAGTGCATTAATAATCCACTGCCTTGTATAATGATGTCAATAATTACATAATTAGAGACTTCTCATTTAAAATGTCAACCATTTAATGGCTTTTATATGGTGAAGACAATGATCTTTAACAAGAAATTAAGTAGGAATTTTGGGGAGAAATGTGAGTCTGCTAGATTTGTTTACACATTTTACTTCTCACAGAATAAGTAAGTTGCTCAGGAGTAGTGCTTGTTTTCCTCTCAACTGAGCCCCAATATAAGCTAGTTTCTGTTAATGCCACACTTTCCTTTTCTGTGGTTCACATTTGTCCTGACTGCAAATCTAGAAGACCTTGCCTCAAAGGGATGGGTGTCCTAAGAGAAAAATTCAACTTACCATTGACTGACATGTCAAAAATTAGATGAAAGTGTATAAAAAACTTTCTGTACACTTCATATCTATAAGACAAACCAAAGCATGTCTTGGGCAAGCCCTGCTTTGTTCTCTCCCAGAATTCCTCCCTCATGTCTCTTGAAAAGTCATGGTTAGTTCTACAAGTATGATACAAATTACAGCAGCTGCTTCCTTTGAAACAATCAGGGACATAAAGTTGTTCAGCAGAGTAAAGAATATTACCTAAAGAGTTATAAAAGTTCACATAATCCTACTTCTGCTGCTATGCTACATGCTTTCATATTACCCTGTTCTCCCTTTTGTGCCGCCAAATTTATTAGCACGGTAAGGTGAGGTGGAAAGAGTCACAGCGAGGCTGAAGGGGTAGAATACAGACAGCAGTTATTTAAACTCTGATCTGTGGTTGGGGAATCACAAACGTGCAGCAATTTTGAAAGGATTCAGCATGACCCAGACCACAGTGAAGGTGAATTAATCAAAATTAAAATACTGATGCAAGCACACAGGAGATCACTGAGACTCAGATGATATGTAGTTGTTAAAATACAGTAATGTGACCATGACTCTGGCTGTATGCTCTTTTCAGTAAAGTGACATGACTTTCTTGACAATGAAAAATGATTAGTGTTGTAATTTTAATATTTTACAACAATCATATGAGAAAAAGGAAGGAATGAAATCTTATTTTTGTGCATACCATACTTGTGGATCTTAGGTCCTTATAATAAACTGAATTTCATGTTCAGATTCAAAATGAAGCTGTTTGAGTTTCCTTAGGTTTTGTTGCTTGTTCATAATAAGGTTATATTATTTTTCTTGGGGAAGACTGATATGTATATAATGAAGTAAAAATAATAAGGGTGAGTTTTTGACACCTAATGCTCCAAAGATGATGGTTTTTTGTGTAACACAAATTATGGGTACTTTAATATTTATAGTATGTACATTTATTCCATGCTGCCAACAGCTAGAGGAGGAACAACCCAAAGGTTCAGGCCTTAATCTGTGTTATTTCTGATCTTCCAAATTTTGACAACTTGGCTAATTCACTTAAACCAAAGAAACAAAGACATTTTTGTGCTTAACTGGGAATTCATATTTCAGGTTCTGACACATGCAAATATTGGTCAAAAGAGCAATAGCAATATGGGGTGGGGAGGATACATTAACTTAGCAAAAACACAAAATAAAATGGCATGTTTAAAATCCCGTTACTTTTCCTGTGATTATCTGTAAATGGCAATTTTGTGTGAAATGATTCTGTGAGACTATCAATCTAGCTAGGACCACAGCTATAAACCAAGTGATTATTTGGGTGTAGACTTCTTATTAATTCTTTTCAAAGTGAATGGTTCCAGCTATATTTATCAAAACAATGCTTTGGGCTGAGTGGGATTAAATTGATGTCACATGGATATCAGAGGGGAATAAATTAGGCAAAGTTGCAGTGACCCAGGAGAAGAACCAGTTCTACCAATACGAAAAAAATAACTGAGATTCGTGGATAAAGGAGAGGGAGCAGTCAGGTGCACATTTCCACAAGCGAGTGTCACGGATTCCCAGAGTCCTAAACCCTGTGTGAAACTACAGTGGTGTAAAACACAGAGACTTTGTTATGAAGAAGAACTGGAAAGCAGAGCTTCCATCACAACGATATGAAGTTAGGCTCCTTCATGTTCACGACTTTTTGTAGCCCACATGAATCCTGGGTTCCTTCTAGTATAGTGTGACACATATCCCAAAGATGGGGTATCGGATGCTGAATGAAGGGGATGGTGGTGAATGATGATCGCCACCTCCCATGTCCATTGATGTCAGTGGGAGGTGAGAATGCTCTGGTACCATAACGTTTGGGGAACTAAATGATTAGATTGTAAAAAAGATGAATCCTACCTGCTCTTTTGCAAAGACACTGTACTCAGTTTAACATCTTGTATGTGCCCTGCCCTAGGCATAATTAAATTTGTCATCTGCCCTCATGGACTTAAAGCTAATTTTGAAAAATTGTTTGATCCACAGGTTCTGTGAGTTCTTTGCAGCTTTTAGTATTTTTAATTTTATCTTTAAATTAATTGTATATTAATTAATCAATATAATAACAAATAAAAAAGTCCACTTTTTTTTTTTTCATATTCTTCACCTCACTTTAATACATCAGTCCAAAGAGAATAATTCCAGTTATTTTAATGAATATTCTGAAAGGGAATGATTTATCTACATGAACCACACACATAGCTAAAACTCCTCCTGTGACAGACTTATATTGTCTTTGCTTTGTGCTTCAGGAACACAAGCACATGCACACACACACACATTCTCAAATATTTCACACAATAGAAGAAAAGTTATAATGGAACAAGGCAGCTCCTTGGAGAGTTGGTCATTGTAAGATCTAGTGGATTAAGAATACTCAATTCCCAGCTCTTTAGAGAAGTATTTCTCAAGTTAGGAGTGTTGCCTCCTGGAGAGGAGTGCAAGTAAATCCCTTAAAAAATTATTTTTTTTCTTCTTTCCTCTTTGTTTTCAGTTGAAACTCAGCAAAGGCTAAGTCATAAAGGCTCACCATGTGGAGAAAATGAGGAGGTAAGCAAGTTAAAGAGTAAACCAAAGCAATATGATAGACAGAGCTGGCTACTTTTGTGCCCTACAGTTTGTAACATCAAACAGTGTTTGGAGTTTATTTTTCCCTATCATCCTCTGTTAAAACTCATGGACTGATTGCTGACTTACTCTACTTAGAATTGAAGTTAACTAAACAAGTTTCAAGTATCCTGCTGTAAAATCAAATAGATGTGTATCCTTATTTACTATATATTTATACATAAAAGTGTATTCATTTTTCTCAAATAAATATAACATCAGACAAGCACAGAATTAAGCAATGGTAATTTCTGTTTTAGCTGATAGTTTGTGGTCACATTAAAAATTCCATTTGAACAAATTCCTTCCATTTTCTATAGCCTACTGGTGAGTTCATGCCTAAAAGAGTACATTTGAATGCAGCAAAAGATGGCACTATGGAGGCCTTCACAAATACAGCTTAAAAGATTTCTGACTGATAACACTGTGATATGGAATTTCACTACACACCACTTTTCCTCATGGAACAACGTGGCTTTCCACATAAACCACACATTGTTTGATCTTGTTCATGGCAACATGCATGCTGGTAACCCAGGAAGATACATTAGAAGTAGAGAAATATAACCTGCAGTAACAACTGTTGAATAATTAAAAAATATAATGATACCTTATAATTAAGGAATATTCTTTACCTTCAACAGTACCCCTGGTGTGAGGATGGAGTATGATTACAATGGTGAGTGAACAGGTCAACAGTAAACTTAAAAAGGCATGTTTGGTGCCAGGCATACAAATACTTCAATAATAAAACGGTAATTTAATATTCACAGAAGCATATGAAATTCCATGTATTTGCTTAACGTGTATGTATTAACTCCTCTCTGCTTTACACTACAGTTTGGCTTCCTGGCTGAAAATCCTAAATTAAGGACCACATAATCAGTAAAGGTTTTCCTACCATTCTACAGACAGCTATACTGTCTGTAAGCGACTTCTAGTTTATCACGGTGGTTTTGGAAGGACTATGTTTCAAAGACATTTTCCAAAAAAATGCTTGAGATATTTTTTCATGAGTATTCATTATTTTCATTTCATGTCTTTATCACATTTCCATTAAAGGGAGTAAGAACTGCTACAAATGCAACCCTTCTACAGGTGCAAACCTGTATTTATGGAAATACATTTTAAAATCTGCAAATTTCAGTCAAATAAAAGATATCACTAGCCTTGATTACTGCTTGTGCCAAACCACTTTCTTTTTCTTCCTGAATAGTCCTTGTATTTATATATATTTATTCATAGTTTGTCTGGTGAGAAAGTATCTAAAAATAACAAACCTGAGAAATTCTGATTATTTCCTTAAAAATTTTGTGCCTTTGTATTCATACACATGCTTGTTCTGAATTCATGATCCTGTAAATGAAATTTTCATGACTTAAGGAAGACAGAAGTTTATTTGTTACATTTCCTCTGATTGTATTTCAATTGGTGTCAACAGTACTCTAATTTTTCATTTCAGGCATTGTTGTAGTCACATTTGTATCCAAACACTTACACCAGGATATGCTGAACTTTTGATTCCCCTCAGAATTAGTATCCTAAAGATAACAATGAGCGTTTGGATTTTTTTGTTGTTTTTTGTGGTTTTTTTTGTTTTTTTGTTTGGTTGGTTTTTTTAACTAATAAGTTGTTCCTATCTCCTCTTCCTCTCAAAAAAAAATACTTCTCCAGGTGAGGGATATATGATCAGAAACAGAAAATTGCTTTTTTGGTGACCTGCTCTAGGAAGATGTAATGTCTCACAAAACAAATTATACAATCTGACAGATTAATAGTCAAGTTTTCAGATTGGTAGTAGATGGACATAGGGAGAGGCTAGTCAGTTAAGCGAAAGCTGTTTGTATACAGGAAGGGAGGGGACAAATAACATTTTCTTCTAATTTGAGAATGGGAAACTTTTTTATATAAAAATATCAGAAGGATATGCTCAAATTGGAAGAAATGCAAAGGAATTTAAATTTCCATTAAAACCTGCAAAACTTTCCAGCCCATCCCTGAGCAACAATCAGCCCCTACAAGTTTATATATTGGGCATGATATTATATATGGAATATCCCCTTGGCCAGTTCAGGTCAGCTGTCCTGTATTTGTTCCTTTGTAGCTTTTTGTGCACCTGTTCACTATCTGAGCATGAGAAACCGAACAGTCCTTGACCGAAGATAAGCACTACTGAGCAACATCCTTGTGTTTTCAACATTATTCTCATACTAAATCCAAAACACAACACTGTACCAGCTCCTAAGAAGAAAATTAACTCTATCCCAGCCAAAATCAGGACACGTCCACTGGAAGTTTCCTTGAGGAAAATAAAGACATTAATGCATTTAATGATTTGGCTGTAATAGAATGTAGCTATAGAAAGCAAAATTCATTATGTTTTTTCATGTGTTTTCAATTCAACAGGAAAATAATGCTGCTGTTATGTATTAATAATGCCTCGTGTGGAAGAATGTGCAAAGCTGATTATGTGTATTAAGACAAGACTTACTCCATCTTTGATAGAAAGTCAGGTTAGGAGCATGATCTGGAACTATAATGAAAACCTGCCACATAATGTGCGCTTTAGGCAGAATGGTACAATGAAAAGAAGTCTTTAGGGAATAATTTGTTGAACTCTTTGCTGGATCTTGGAGTACTAAGAAGCTTTTGCAACAGATTAAATTTTTGGATCAGTAATGCAGGTCACGATAAAAATCCATGCATATATATATAAACATGTGTAATCAGAAAACAGAATAAAACACAGACTTCCATGAATAACAACATGTACCAATTCAATGTGTGTTTCAAGGAGGATGAAAGCAAGGTACTGTTTAAGCTAAAAGGAAATTTGCCTACAGATTGTAACATCGAGTTGCCATTCAGCTGAACCATCTTTGTCCATAGCATGAAGCTGTATCAGGGGAGGTTTAGGCTGGATATCAGGAAAAGGTTTTTCACAGATGGTGATTGAGAACTGGAACAGGCTCCCCAGGGAAGTGGTCACAGCACCAGCCTGACAGAGCTCAAGGAGCATTTGGACAATGCTCTCAGGCACAGGGTGTAACTCTTGGGGACAGTCCTGTGCAGGGCCAGGAGTTGGACTCAATGATCCTTGTAGATCCCTTCCAACTCAGAGTATCCTGTGATTCTAAGATTTAAGTATCTGTGTATAAAACATGTTTTGGCAGACAAGAGTGCTTTTTTTCTATTATTTTTAGCTATTGTTTTAATCATTTTTCTTTGGCTTCCACCCTTATCAAGCTGTTCATATTTTTCTGTACTCTTAACATTTTTATGAATAAAATAAATATGTCCTCTTTTATGTCACTGTATGCCACTTTCTATTTGGACTTCTCTTTCAGGTCCTCTTTTAAATTTTTTCATATTTTTGCCTGTATTTTATCTGTGTTTTGTCTGTATTTCCTCACTCTGAAATTTTGTTGTCTTCATTATAATTTTTGCCAGGTTGATAGCTGGCTCAGCTTCCATGGTTGCCTTCCTCATACTACAGATCTCATATAAAGTGATTTGTATTTCAATTGCAAGCATGCTTGTATTTTCCCATAGTTTCCACAGCAGACAAGTACCCAAATTTGTGCTTGCAGAGATGCATGCGCTTAAAAATAAGCAAACAAATGTCTTCCATTGGATATATGACAGCTCAATTAACAGGCAATTATTCAGATTGTACTTTAGTTTTGTTCTTAGAAGAATCAGCGTTACAATGAAATTATACATCACTCTTCAAGTAAACATAGACTGTCTGCCAAATCTGCCTTGCATAAAGATAATGCCTAGAACTTCATCTATCATTTTTCAACTTCCAATGGTTTTAGCATTTACATTGATAATAGCAGCTGGTTTTTGTGAGAGCTGTTTCAATTTTGCACTTTTTTCACTGCTTTCTTCAAGCCCTTAAAATGGACTCAAGATTCTTTCTGAAAAAAGCAAGCGACTTCCTGTGTCCAGGAACAAGCTTCTGCCATAGGCAATCAATGACTCTTAGTGGTTTTGGTTTATTTTTCTGACTTTTTTCACTGTTTGGTTTTTTGTTGGGTTTTTTTTTTTAATTTACAGTAAGCAATGCGAATCCTCCTAGACTGGGTGAATTCTCAAATATTTCCATAAAATTCACCAACAAATAAATAAATAAAATACACTAACGAACAACTTCAGAAATACAGTCTCTTCTCACAAGGAAATTAGGGTGACTAACAGATTTTACAGGTGATTACCACTTTGGGCACAGATTCACAAAACATAAACCATGCCATACAAAGGCCCCATAAGTGAACAAAAATGGGAAAATAGTATTTAGAGGCTCTTTATAAGTGATAGTGCAAATGAAAGAGGGGTTTTGTGCAAACGAAGAAAACAGATTATGTATCTGCAACTCTGTGATCTATGCCTGTTGCTTGTTTGGAAATGTCCTCTGTAAGCCATATGAGGAGCAGCTGAGAGAGCCGGGGTTGTTTAGCCTGGAGAAAAGGAGGCTCAGTGGAGCCCTTATCGCTCTCTACAACCACCTGAAAGGAGGCTGTAGCCAGGTAAGGGTCGATCTCTTCTCCCAGGCAACCAGTGAAAAGGACAAGAGGAAATGACCTCAAGCTGAGGTTCAGGATGAACATCAGGAAGAATTTTTTCATGGTGAGGGTGGTTAGCTATCAGAACGTGCTGCCCTGGGAGGTGGTGAACTTACCATCCCTGGAATTGTGGTGTTCAGTTAGAGGTTGGACTTAATGATCTTGGAGGTATTTTCCAACCTTAATGATTCTATGATTCTATATCATGTTTTCAGGCACAAATGGACTCTATTGTATTTCGATGCTGTCTTGAAATATGCTTGATGGAAATATAATCTTTAGAGAAGTTCTGTTCATAAATGCAAGCACTGATTTCTTTCTCACCTCCAGTAACAGAGCAAGGCATTTATTCAACTACATGCCTCCCTACTTCTAGTATTGTGAGAGGTTTTGTAACTTGCCAAGACAAAATACATGCTGAAATCTACAAATGAATGCTTCCCATCTTGTTTACAGCCCTTAAATTACTGGGAAAATGGTTTATAATGCTAAGACTAGCATTTTTCTATTTTATTAGTGAGCATTGTAAGATTTTTGTGACTTTCACCTTAGCTGACATATTGCAGGCAGTCTCTGAGAATTTTGTCTACTTATTTATTTAATTTATTTATATTGCCACTAAAAAATAGTTATTCTAGAGACTTAATTTATTTGTTTGAACTTGCACTTTTCAGATTGTTCACTGGAATACTTTTATGTTATGTGTCCCTGTGTATATTTAAAACTGAAGCTATGGATAATTTCGAGTTTAAATGCACTGACAAAATTAATAATAATGGCCTTCTTGTGTCTAAAAAGACAAACATTTTTTTAAAGCTATTAGCATTTTTGGGTGCAAATATGATACAATTGGAAAACACTTGATTCTTAGAAGCTGGACATTGAGCATGCTCGAGGGGAGTCCCTGTACAGTGTCAGGATTAGAGCTATCTCTTCTTAAAATATCATTCTGCACTGTTGAAAAAAAAAATTATTTATTACATTATTCAGCTGCAAATGTGTAAGAAAATTCCAAACAAAGCTTGGCAGATGGTGAAGGAATAATTTGAGAAGTTACTAACTTATCTAAACTTCATAAAGATGAATTGTTTTTTGACCCCCCACTAACACCGCCAAAAGCAGTGAAGTAGCCTCTGACTGGCAATGAAAATTCTAAACTACCTCAGTGTCTGTGAGTTGCTTTCAGGAAGAACACAGCTTATTCTAACACACTGTATTACTTTCCAGTATCCAGCCTAGTTCTGTGTTATGCCAGTTTATTGAGCAATAGCTCTGAGTGCTGATATAAAATATAATGTACACAACTATATGATGGTTAATTTCAGAAATCTTTCCATGTGCATTTAAAAATTAATAAAAATATAAGAGTAGAAACTTCTGAGAGATTCATATAAAAAAAAATTAGTAGGTTTTTCATACACTGTCTTCTCATTGGAAGATAAGCTGTGGTGGAGGTTAATTTTGCTGTCCATAAAGCAAGCTGCATGTAAAAATCTCACAGGAGGACCTGCATTTTGCATAAAATTTCAGTATATTTTGCTCTTGCCATGCCATAACCATCAGTCTGCTACCAGTATGTTTCAAATTATCTGCCATTTCGCTATATGTTCATAAACTTATAGATCCAGGTGCTCTTTTAGGTGGTTTCCAGGAGGGTTATAGCCTCCAAGGTGCTAAGAAAATTTACAGCTTGGGCAACAAAAAAGACAGAAATGGAACAAAGGAAAAGTTGAATGTAAGTGTGAGGCAACAATGGGAATAGAAAAAAAAAGGAAAATAAGGAAAAAACTTATGGAAAGGAGAAAAGAGGAACCATGTAAACATTCTCAAGAAGCAAAAGACTGCTTAGCCTATATAGGAACAGAAAAACATACAGTAAGGTTATGGTCAGAATGAAGTGAGAACAAGGATAACACAAAAAAAAATCTAAAAGGGAGGAGTGTGAAGGGAAATTGGCATGAGACTAAGCGGTAAGCAACAGGAGAGAAACAGATTAAATTAAAAACTTGGAATACCAGAAGAGGACACAGAGACTAAAACAAATTTAAAAGTCTTCTGGTAATTTATCCCAATTTCCAGAGAGGTGTTTAATCGCATCTCCTTAGATTTTCTTAAACATTTTTGAAAATCATCTTTGTGCTACTTCATTCATGTTTTGGACTAACTAAAACTTTCTCATATTTAATTGGTAAATGGTTTCTAATGCTAACGATGGCATTTTAATTTCCTCTCAAATAGATCATATTTTGTCAGCCCTCTGACAGGATACGTTTACCACATCGACACTGTACAAGAAAGGCAAAGCTGGTGATGGTAGAAATATTCCAATGCCTTCCTACTGATTTAAATCCTGATATTTGAATAATAATTGGAAGACAGGGGTGGGGTCAGGAGGCAAGGAGTATAAGCAAAAGTATAGCTCATCACAAATCAAGTCACTTTGCAAGTAATAGAGTGCAGCAGGAACACTTTAAACAGTGAGGACAAACAAGAAAATAGTTGCGTGACTCTATCACCAAATATGCTGTTATTTAATTGATAAAGTCTGTGAAAGCCTTGCCTGAGGAGTTTTTGGAAGTGAGTTCTGTTTAATTTGTGGTTTCCAAAAAAGAAGATGAAAACTGCTGTTTTGACAGGGCTTTGTGACCCCTTTACAACAGCTGTCCTTACAATGCTCAGACACCGCTGAGTTGCTAACTTAAAAATAATGTCCTGAGACCACTTTGTGAGGGCTGAGCTCATTAGCTTGCCACAAAAGGAATCAGTATCAAATGTCTGAAAGCATTTTGCCTTAATCCATTTGCAACTGAAGGGAGAGTCTCCCTACCATTGGTTGGAAACTATAGAGATAAGTATTATTTGCTAAACCTCAGTCCAGTGCATAATAAATCTCCCTGACATCAGTGGAATTTAATTAAATTCATGAAAGTGTCAAGATTCTTTTCTTTACCCGTTTGAGTAACTTACACATCAGTAAGAGAATGATAACTTTAAATCCATTGCGATCAGATATTATTTTTCTTCATACAAAGCAGATGGTCAGAGAGAACACAAGCAAGAAAAATCCTGAACTTGTTACTTTTTGTCACCAAGCACTTAGATACATGTTGGTAAGCTGCCTCAGTCTTTCACTGTATAACGTAAATGCACATGCCATCTAATTATTCTCCAGCCTAGTGATTAAGGAATTACCTTAAGCTCCTGCAGATGTGAGTTTGAATCTCCTTAGGCTCAAGAGAACATTGCACACTGGCCTCCCACTTTTTTGGTAAGCACACTTTTCACACCATCTATATCCCTCCCTACATGCTCCCTTTCACCACCTCCCCAGTCTACTTAGTTTCTCATAAATGTCTAGCTTTACAGGAAATCTCCATCTCAAAAGCTGAAATGGCATCTAAACCGATCCTCAGATCTTTGGAAAAATGATGATTAAGAATACATTTTTTCTTCTGTTTTCTAGGCAGCCCTCCTTCCTTGAACCATTCTTTGTCAGCACCTCCTTCTCTAAGTGCACCGTATTTCTTGGTGGAATTAATCTAGGTAGGTCTGCATTCCACTTTTAAAGAGATTCATGCCTGTGCCTGTGAGATGAGTACTCAACCCCATGCACACAGACTTTCTGCTACTCACTTTCTCTTTGTAGCAGCTGTTCTGATTCCAGAGTCAGAAGCCTGATTCTTGCCCTTTCCAATGAATCAGAAATTGCCTCAGCAAAATAAACGACACTTCCAGAGACTGACCCCTAACAGTTAGATGGTACAGCTGTATTTGAGAGAGCAAAATTCTTTTCTCAAACCTGCAATTTATGGATTTATGGCTGGAAAGATTCGGGTTCATAAATGATACTTCCTGCAAACATACAAACATTTCCCACAATTAAATGTAATTGCATTCAACTACCATACTTTCAGCTTTATGAAGTTGGCCAAAATCCAGGTTTCTTTTGAGGTCATAATTGTGCTCTATGTATTTATTTCACTAGCTTCTAAATGCTTTTTATTTAAACTCTGACTCTTCTACTCTCCAGCACTTAAAATATTGGCTTTCTCCATTGCCTCTTCAGTCCTGTCCATCTTCACTATCTCTTGCTCTATACATTTATCCTTAGGCTCTTCTTTTCCCTTTTCCTATTCTGTTTTGGTATTGACACTTCAGTCCTCTTCCAGGAATTTATAGCCTTTGGCTACTCTTCTAAGTCTTTGCTCATCTCCCCATGAGGAAAAGGAGTAGGATGGGGCTTAAACTTAATAGCTGGCAGGAAAAGGAGTATAGATATTGCATATCTTTCTTTTAGCTGATGACTGGGGAGAAAAATTCAGAAATATCTGCTGAGAGGTGCATAGGCAGAAAGAACATCTGCTCAAAAACTTGACACTAAGCTTCTGAATATAATTTCTTTGCAGACTTCCTAGGGTGTGCGAGGAAACAAGGGAATCAGTTAAAAGGCAAACCTCTGTCTCTCTCACATCATATGGATGGGCACAGGAAATCTAATGCTCTTTCTCAGCAGCTCTAGAAATTTTTAAGAAAGATGATGGTTCATGGGATAAGGCTTCAGCTTTGCTTCTTGGAGAACATTTAAGTCAGAAAACTCTAAGTAAAAGCAATTAATCTGAATGCTTCTAAGAAAATATTTAATAGGGTACACGCACCATGTTCATTGAACCTATATTACTGACTTATCCTGCCACTCCTGCATCACAACACGAAGGATATCTCTTAACTTGAGCAAAGCTATGTCTCCAGTTTTTGTCTGAAAAATGAAATACCTTTTTTTCAGGACTTTATATATTCAAACTGACCCAAAGACATTTCAGTCATTGTTCCTACTTAGGACAACTTTAGTCTTTTCTGGCCAGTATGTCAACTATTATAATAAGAGTTCACTGAAGTTTTGTGAAAGATATTCTAAAACTTTTGACTCAAAACCTGGAATTTTTGAGCTTTTATGCAACATTTTCCAGAGAACAAAGCAAATGTCCCACTACAAACTAGCAATCTGAACATACTTTCGTTTATTTAATTTCAAGAAGATAAATATATAAAGTCAAGATATATATCAATAAGACAATATATGCCAATAAAAACCAAGGAAAAAAATCAGCTTTTTTTCTTTCCCAGGATGATGTCTGATTATCTGAATTTGCTGCAGTTACCAACATTGCTAAGAACCAACTTCTCTGCTACTTACATGATTAGACTTGCTATACTTTGACCCTTTCTACACAGCTTAAGACAACATATTAGACTATTGCTAGAGCTGCCTGTAGGTAACCTAAGAAAGCTATAGAACTGTCTGCTTTGGGGGATTTTTTGCTAATGTTCTTAGAGGAAAATCAGTATTGTCCAATTGTAGGAAATCAGAAATACTTTTCTAAAACTGAAAATAACATTCTTACCTTTTAGTAGTTTTTGAACAGACTAATTTTTTTTTCATATTTTTCCTCCATCTCTTTCTCCTTCACTTAAAAACGTAAATGTCTAGATTTTGTAATCTCATTATTTTCTTTTTTTTATAAGCTTTTCACTTAACTTTATACCATTTTTCTGTCAGTTATTTTTATACCATCATTTAAATGATAACTATATTAAATTTTATATATATATATATATATATACATATATTACAATGTATTGGGTTTGCATGGCAAACTTTAGTTTTCAGGGGGGCTATGGGGGTGGCTTCCATGAGAAGCTGCTAGAGGCTTTCTCTGTGTCTGATGGAGTCAATGCCAGCCAGCTCCAAGACCTGCTGCTGGCCAAGACTGAGCCCATCAGTGATGGTGGTAGCCTTTGAGAGAACAGATTTAACAAGGGGGTAAAAAACCTGTGTAATGGCAGCCAGAGAGTGGTGTCAGGATATGTGAAATAGTCCTGCAGAATAAGGTCAGTGGAGGAGGAGGTGCTTTAAGTCCCAGAGCAGATTCCCCTGCAGCCTGTGGTGAGGGCTGTGATGAGTCAGGCTGTTCCCCTGCAGCCCACGAAGGTACAAGTTGGAGCGGGAATCCACCTGCAGCCTGTGGAGGACCCCATGCTGGAGCCCAAAGGAGTCTGTGAGCCATGGGAAACCCACACTAGAGCAGGCTCCTGTCAGGACCTATGGACCTGTGGAGAGACAAGCCCACGTTAGAGCAGGTTTGCTGGTAGGACTTGTGACCCTCCAGGAGATCCACATGGGAGAAGTCCTCCCTGAAGGATTACACCCTGTGAAAGGGATCCATACTGGAGCAGTTTGAGAAGAAGTGCATGCCATGGGAAGGATGTTGGAGAAGTTTGTAGAGGACTGTCTCCTGTGCTGGAGCAGAGGAAGAATGCCAGGAGTCTCATGCCTCTGAAGAGGGAAGAGTGACAGAGACAACATGTGAGGAACAGACCACCACTGCCCCATCACCTTGCACTGCTGAGAGGGAGGTAGAGAACGGAGGGGTCAGGAGACGCTGTTTCAAGATTTAGATTTTACTTCTCATTCCCTACTCTGATTTCACTGGTAATAAATTAAACTGATTTCCCTGTGTTGAATCTGTTTTGCTCATGATGGTAACTGGTGAGTGATCTCTTCCCGTCCTTATCTCAACCCATGAACATTTCATTACATTTTCTCTCCACAGCTAGCTGAATAGGGGAGTGATAGAGCAGCTTTGGAGGGCACCGGGCATCCAGCCACGATCAACCACCATAAAAAATTATTGTATATAAACAATGTCATAAACTGGTCATAAATTGGATTTCACAACATCAGGACACCTTAAACAGTACCAAAATGCATTAGTCTGAGAACACAAATTCAAATAACACACAATGTTAAAAAATCATACAGGAAGACTGTATAGTGATTTGCTAGAATTCTGTGGGTTGGCTCTTTTTGAGTCTAACATTAGCTTAGGCTTTCATTCAAAGAAGCTTTTTGAAGTCGCTGCTGGGAAGGTGGTTACACGTTACTGTCATCCTGTAGGAGCAACATTTCTCAGCCCCCCTGACCACAAGCTCACTGGTGTCATATGATGGAAACAGTATCAGATTGCTCAGCCCCCAGCATTCAGGTATTAGACAAGAGGAACTCCAAATGCAAACAGGGAAAAACACTTAACTAGCTCAGAGGGAAACGTGATGGATGAAAGATAACTATCCATACTGCACAAAGGGATGGTGCTCCAGAATGAAGTTGGGTTAGTCTGAGATTTTACGTGAGATAAGCAGTTGAGAGAAATGTATTTGCAGCTATCATGGTATCAGGTATGCTGGTGGATACAAGTATTTCAGTGAGAAGACACAACATTTTGAAAACACAGTAAGGTGATAATGGAAGTGAATTTTGTGCATTAAAACTTCATCAACCTTCTTTGTAAACAAAACTTGTCTCCTATGGACTTCAAAGTGTTGGACTAAGTCTGATACATTCTTATTAAAACTAAAGCAGAATGAATGTATAAAAAATGAAAATAGGGGAACTAAAAATACCCAAATCTGACTAAATTTTTTTATTGATTTAAAAAGATGCTTACCTTGAAGAGATAGAGAAAAATATACGAAAAAGGACTGACAAATAATTAAAAATAGTAATTATCTTTTTTTTTTCTCTGTGTAAGAGCAGTGGGCTTTTAGACATGCTATAAATATTAGGAGACTGTTAGAATCAGAAATACATTTATAGTCCCAGCTGTGTCTGAGAGACACCAGCAATGCTTGTCCTATGGCACTTTTAGAAAATATCATTAAATCATGCAAAAGTACTGCTGATGAAAAAGTCACAAAGAAATAAAACATTATTTCTCTTTCCAGGTCTGTTGAAATGAACCATAATTTTCAGTGACTTTTGACAGGTTTTAGTGCATATTTTTGTTTGCTGTCCTTTACAAGCTTCCTTTAGGCCACCTCACATGGTGATTTCTGCTAGGATTACATGAGTGTTGGGTGCCAACGGCTGAATCCAGCCACAGTTTTGTTCCACAGTTTGCAGAGCTCTGACAGCAACCTACATTCAGCCACATCAACCTAAAAACCTGACTGACTTGATTAGGAAATTATGCCAGTGTAGAATCCAGCAAAGTGCCAATCCATTGCATGCACCTTCCCTAAACAGGAATTTTTTGGAGTGCCCTCGACAGAGCTTCAAGAAGTGATGAAAACTGTAAATGGCTATTCACAGTAGCATAAAGTTATTTGATTATGCAGTCCAGTGATGTGCTTCCTTTCACAACACCAGTTATTTAACACTTATCACCCTTGTTTAGGTGTTCAGAGAAGTGTGAGAAGCACTTGCCATTATTTTCTGACAATTTGCTCATAATATCAACATATTACAGAGAAGGCAGACCAATATATCCCATTTTCCTGTCTGTGAACACTTTGGAAGTCTAATGAGAAGTTAACAAAGAACTGTGAATGTAAAAGGATGATAACTCAATGTATCAATAGAACATTTTGTCACATCATGGTGTTAAAGTCGTTTAGTAGACTCAAACACAACTGAATTTTCGCAAGAACAGTAAAGATATAAGTTTCATACTGTTGAAAGTTTCCAAAAGGGAAGCTTGACATCACATTTCATGGACAGTTGTCATTTTAATTAGTAAGAACTTCATTTGGACCTATGAAGAGGGGAAGGATATTGGGATATGTATCCATCTATTATGGAATTCTTGCATTTTCTCCTGTGTTAGTACTAAAGAAATTAAAGTATGCAATAAAACAGACTGTGCATTTGAATCAAATGTGGAGATTTATTCCATCAGTGGCAATATACATGGAAGCTGTATTCTTGCTGTAGGGAAGAAAGTAGGAAAAAAATGCATTACGGTTTGCCACAGCAATATTTAATCTTTTTAAGAACAAGAATAATGAGTATTCAAATTTTTACTTCCCACGTTATGTTTAGGATTTTTCTATATTTTAATTGTAAACTGTTGTATATGTTCTATCTTTAAAATTCTTTGGCATTTTATTCAACTTACAGTGGTGAGGTGTCTTTAATCTTCTTTTACTGTGCAAGACTATTTTCTTTGGCAGCTTTTGGCAATAAAGATTACAAGAACCCACTCAACCCAGTAAAAAACATAGAGATATTAAGGAGTTTTTTGGGATCTATGCAATTAATTTTCTTCAAATACTTGCTCAAACTATCTTTGCAGGTCATGAAAAGAAGAATGACCAAGTAGAAAGTGATTTAGGCCCAGTGGGAAAAAAACATGTCCTAGGGTCTGATAATATACACTAAACTCCAAAATCCCCAGCTCTGAAACCCAGGACAACTGTTAGCAGTGATAACAGTTGTCAGTATTTTTAAACACATGGAAACATTTATTTGGTAGGCACATTTAAAAACAGGTAAATAAATGGAAAAATTTTGGGAAAGGAAGAGTAAATTACCTCCAACTAAAGCTATGGTAAGTTGTCATTCGCTTTGCTTTTCCCTAAGGCACTGGAAATTAAATAGAAAAACAAGTCTGTGGAATTTCTGTTTGTGCTAAACAGATAGGTTAAATGTGATTTTGAATACAGTTATTCTAGTGTGCAGTCATAAGCAATATCTGTACATCAATTTATCCTATTGATTACATTAGAATCATAAATTACCTCACATTGTGGATGGCCTGGGGCATCTGTAATACTGAATAAAATCAAATTCTAGTTCATTAATAATCTGTAAAATGAAGCAAAGTGACATGACAGGCATAGCTGTCTGAGATTAATCAGAAAGTACTCTTTAGCTACTCTTCAAACCATGGACTACTTTTGATCAATAGCTCTGCAGGAACATGTACTGAACACAATTTGTTGAATTTTAAAATGTTAAAAATATTTTGTTATGTTCGGTTCACCATCCTAAATTGTATCTTCTTTTGCATATTTTGGAGCCAGTCTTTAAGTCAAATTCCAAGATGAAAGTCATTAAGAGTACCAAAACCCAGAATGTGTGTCCCTGTGTGCTAGCAATACTGATTAAACATCAACCCCTTTTCCATGTGTATTACCAAAGGGACAACAATATGAAAAGGAAAGATATATTCTTCCCGGTCTCTTTTCTCTGTCTTTCAGCATAGACAGGCACAACTATTGACAGATTCTGTAGCAGAATTGCAGCTGGACACTAGTAAAAGAATGGGAAATTTTGTTTACTTGTCAAAATCTTTGCTGTAAATATTCTGATGAACACCTGAAGTAACACATGTTCTGTGGGGGGTGGGAGGGGGGGGGAAGGAAAAAAAGAGCAGAATCTTTAAAAATACAGAGGGCCTATGGTTTTGTTAAAGAAAGGACTCTTCACATCATCACTGTTTCATAGTCCTAGTCTAGCCCATTGCACCAAATGAACATGACAAATGAAAGTACATCCTTGTACTTTTACAATTATTCCATAAAACCCCAAAGTCTGAGGGCAGTGTATGTCCTCTTTCAATACCTCATATGAAGATCATATTTATATAATTTCCATTCTCCTAAGGATACAATAAGATTTTTCCAGTGTTGTGTGTCTTTGAGAAATATCATCATCACTACCTGTTTCTCAGGAAATCTGCTCTTTAAAATAAGGAAAGACTAGGAGCTTCACTTTTTGTATTGCCTCCAGTAGTCCCTGAAACAATGCATATGACATATCCATTCGGATCAAGGCTATTTTGTGATCACAAAATAAATGTCAAGAATCAAAAATAATTCTTCAGGTTCTAACTGTGATCTAGCTTTATTTTATTGCGTTATTTCGGCCTTAAATTGCTTAATGCACAAAAGATTTATATACTTTCAAATAAACTTCTGGCTACATCAAAATCAAAAGTCTTTACTGTTGTTTAATATTCACCAGCTAATCCCTTCAATAGCATTGATAAACCATGTAGGAAAAACTACCAACACAAAAATATGGGCTTCTCTTCCATCTTTCCAGCTGTGTCTGTGGTTAACGAGATATACCAGAGATAGACAATGAAGATTTCATTATATGCTACTTCAGGTATGATTAACACTTTCCAGTGTGAAATTCATAATATATGGACATAAGTTTTAAGGCAGAGAAAGAAAACTATAAAATTTAATACTGAGTTTAAGGTATAAGCAAAGTTAGAAACTCACTTCACAAAATGCAGACACATAGAAACTTTGCTATTGTATGTTATTCAGAAACTAATATATGGGACCACTTTCTGAGAAGTGCCTTTCCTAAGAATAAAGGCAGCATGGTTGAACTTATTGCTTATAGTGACATTTGCAAGACAGAACAGAGGTGAGTAATCACATGGAGATAATAGTTACTGATGGTTTTTATAATTGGAAACTAATGTACTTTACCATCTGTAGAAAAAAAATTGAAAAAAAAATTATTTGAAAAACCAACAAACATAAATGTAAAATACCACTCCATGAGCTTTTATTGGTATTTTTCACTTTCTGTCTAAGACTTCAGTTTGTTTTTCCGTAACACGTGGTGAACATTGTGGTGTTGTATTAATTCATAAAAATAAGTAAAGAATACCTTCAGTATCTGGATTTCTTGAAATGCAGAATTATTTTTTAAACTTTTTTGGTTGTAAATTATGTTAACACAGTGAAGGAGTCTGAATACTACTGTGATAAAAGAGCCAGAGAACAATCACAAGCCTGAAATCCTTTCCTCACACCAGTTAGCTGTTCTTTGCTCCATGACCGATTTGGATGACTAACAGAATGCTCTCCAAGAAAATATCTGGGCATTGGTTGGTTCACGTCAGATCTGTTCACAATGGGATAAAAGAAACAGTGGTTTTTTTCCCTCTTCCAAGTCCACCAACACTTATCCCAGCAATCTGTGCATTTCCAGAAACTTCCTTATATCCTGATGCCAGACCCTTTTTTCATCCATTATAAAATAATGAGCTGTAATACAACCTCCACATTATGTTGCATTCCTTGAAATGAAAAAAACCTGCACAAAATAATAGTGATGATTCAGGGATACTATATAGAGTCAGAGCAGCTGCAGCCCAAATGGTTTACAGCATGGATGCAGAAAGTCTGATCCAAGAGAGCTTATTCTTAAACATTGTGAACATGAGCCCCTCCATGCTGTGTGGCCCAAAGGACGTGATTATCTAAAAATCCGTGCAAAGCCAGATAACTCAGTCATGCATAGTGAATATTATTCTTAAAACATTTTCCAGGAAGAAACAAATAAATGATAGGTTTTTAAAAAGACACTGGTAATGGCTAAAGTAAAACATGAAAAATTAGTGACTCAGTACGGCAGGATAGCATAAAGCCTCACTGTTGGCTTCAGCTTCTTTTGGATCCCCTTCTGTGCAGCAAAGCCAGAAAGGCTGTTATAATCTACTCACTGTTACCAAAATTACAAGTCTTTTCTAAAATAACAATAGCAACACCATAATAACTCTTATTGTAGAGATACCAGAAAGACATTAGGGAATAGATTAATTTTCAGCATCTGCCACTTGTAATTTATCACACATTTATAAGAGAAGATTCTTGAACTTCAATTAAAAGAATAATGTTAAGCAAATCATATAGCAGAATGTGTTCTTCTGAGCTTTGTTTTCAGTACTTATTTTAAACTTATCTACATGTATCACAGCTCCATATTTGAAATGGACTCCTGGACAGGAATCCTATCATTCTTGCCTTGGATATGTTATAGGCTCTTTTTCCTTTAAACTAGAGTTTGATACTTAAGACCTACACCTGGTATGTTTGCACAGCAATTAGCAGAAGTACAACAGTATTAATTTTTTCTTCTAATATTGTTTGTTTAGGAAGCAGTCCACAAGAAGACATGATATCGTAGCTTTTATCCTGTGCCATAAAGTCCCCCAAAAAACCCTGGATTCTGTGATTTGGAGAATCATTCTATGTCAAACGACTATTAATTATTTATAGTGATAATTCCAGGCCAGGGGTCAGAAGCTCCATTCATCCATTTGTCTCCCCAAGACCACGGTTCTAGTGACCATGTCTATTGGATTATCTGTGAATGCAGACAATAGAACTTCAGTGGTGCATTATTCATTCTAACACACAGACTGGTTGGAAAACGCACAGCATTCTACTGTCAACAACAGAATCCATCACCTACAGAAAGTCCCGACATTTGATAAAAACTTCATAGTCAATAGAAAAGGCCCCCATGTTAGATTAAAACAATTTTCTTCTGACAGTCTTTAAAAGCCACTTTCTACTTACTGTAGAACTTAATCCGTTAAGGAGCACTAGGCACATGCAATCAGAAAGAAAGTTAGATGTCTAGATGAAGTAGACTAGGCCTTCACTCTGTCTTAATACAGCAACTCTGGAAAATACTTGATCCAAATAGTGGATGAATGTCTACATATATTACATAATTCACCAAAGGAGTTTTGTTTCTCCATTTGTTAAGTTGCTTTTCAGGAGATAAAAATTCTATATTGTATATATATATGTAAAATTCCCACATCACTGTCATTTTAAACAGTAAACTAACAATGCAAATTAAGTCTTGGTACAGTGAGAAGAACATCGCAACAAAAAAATTTAAAAATACAGAAAATGCTTTTAAATTTATGCTTTGAAAACAGTTACAAACAAGTTTCATTGCATTTGCTGTCTATTGGGAGATCTAAATATAATTTTTCCAAATATGTCAGCTATTAGATTTTATTATTCAGACTATGATTTATTCTTTATTTGTCCGAAGGGGGCATATTCATATAGTTTGCACAAATTAATCTAATATACATAAATAAAAGGAAATAAACAATGAATTGTTCTGAAGTCGCAACTGTCACTGTTTGCTGTTCTTCCAAAAGGGTTGACAATGCATGTTATTTGTGCTTTTTTTTATGGTAATAGCTAATAGTTTGTGCAACTTACAGCACACTTCCCAGTTCCAGATATCATCTCTACAGTGATGTTTGCAAAGGTGCACTTCATGGTTTTGGCTGCTAAAGATTTCTCTGCAAAGCCGTCAGAAGTGTTTTCGTCATGGTGTTGAGGTGCAGTGATCTCCAAGGAGTACTCTGACCAACAGAAAGATTAGGGTCAGAATAAGACAGGTATGGTCTACAAAATAAAATGTCAAGTCCTCAACATCAGGTAACATATCAACGTCTTTCAAGTTTATTGTGTTTATTTACTATTTAAAGCATATTACCAAATGCTATGCTTTTTTAGGTGGAATGGCTTAAAAGAAGAGAGGAAACTTGAATATTTGTATTTCCCTGGCTGTTATGAACACATTGTAACTTTCTGAATGGAGGGATGAAGGACATATTCTCTATCACAGAACATGTGTATAATTCTTTGGTGAAGCATCAAGGCATGGGATAGGGCAGAAGCCTCAGGACACACAGTGGTAGACTGCAGCTAAACAAGAGAACTGATTCTTGAAAACAGCAAGGAGCCTGCAGACAACAAGTCATCTTATGTGAGAAAAATGAAGCAGCTTTCCTGCAGATGGAAGCAGAATTAGGCAGAATTTGTTACAACTCTGGAAGCCATAAGAAAGAGTGATACATTTTCAGATCATAGTTTCAATCTTCCTCACATGGCTTATTCTGAAGTTTTCTGCTTTTGTTCTAATAAAGTATGAAAGGTGGATTTTGTTGTTTCTATTTCTTTTTTTGTTGTTTTATTTTCCTTGGCAGTGGTGGTTGGTTGGGAATTTTTTGCTTTTGTTTTTGTATGTGTAAAATTAAAAGTAATTTTTCAGCAAAATGTGGTGACAGAATAATGACGAAACATAACAAAGCATGTGATCAAAACAATGCTTAATTTTCAAGGCATTCAGCTTCCTTTTCAAGGCATTCATTGTTGATATTAGAAATTCCTTCTGTGTTGTAGTTCTTGTTTGTTTATATTGGGAAATGTCTCCATTTCATCCTGTGCCACCCTGCATGCTCTACTTCACAACTGACTTCCTTAGTCACAGACTTCTACTTTCACACTGAGATCATTAAACATCTCCAGCATGCAAATGAAACCTTCAAATGGTTTCTTCTAAATAAGTGCATTTTCTCTTTAGCTTTAAGTGGAAGATACTGTTGTGCCTTAATTCAGACAAAGCTAGCATGATATATGGAGGATTCCTTGTATTCTATGTTCTTTATAGCTTTAGAATACTTCTGATATCTTGACCAAGTTGTATAGTACAAATACTGCAAGATGGGGTTTTTTTTCAACAATTATCATAGAATTTTGGCCTGAAATTTGGACTTGTGTTCTGATTTTTGGTTAGTCTTTCTTACCAATGCACTGTCTTTCTAGTTTATAACAATTGTTTAGCAATCCTATATCAAAGGAAGCATTAACTCTAGAAACATCTAAAGATCTCCATATTTGACAGCTCACCACAACTTATCTCTTTGCCAAATATGGTACATCTAGAGATAAAACACATTGAGTAATGAGGTGGTTGAAGTTTCCACATGCTATTAGGCCTAGGAGATCAACCACACATCTCATTAAGTCTTCTAAAGAGAGCAGCAAAATTGCACATTACAAAACTGACTGCTCTAAGAAGAAAACTTAGGTATTTTGAACATCCCAGGTGTTGAAGAAAGTCATCTTGGATATGAGAAGACAAGGGCTGTTAACTGCAGGAATTTGAACTCTAATGAAGCTATCTCTGAGGTCATGGAGTGGGGTGAAGGAGGGAGAGAGATTGAGAGGGGAAGATGGGTTAAGAATTTGAGTCTTTCCCATGTGTTAAATACCTACCTTGAGAGGCTTCTCCTTTTGCTGTTGTTGCTTGGAGACAGAGTGCAGACATCTAGCTTAAACTTGAAACCTAAACAGTTGGTTTTAGGTGAGCTACTAAAGAAATGCAGCCATTTCCACCACAGTGAGAATGGCTGATACATAAACAGTTCCACTCTGCAGAGAGTAAACAAATATTTGCAAATGTCCACAAAAGTGATGCCAACAGAGAAACTACTCCAGACCACAGGAATGTTGAAGGCATCTTTATCCTCCCTCTTTCTGAAACACTGAGAAACCTCATTAGAGGTTATGTGATCTCTTCTTCAAAGCTTTGGGCCTCACCCTTCTTCAAAATGGAAACAAAACACTTATTAAATAGTTAAGACAGCTGAAATATCTCAGTCTGTAAGTGCTTAAACTTTTTTTTAACTATGTTAACAAATGGATAGCATTGTTATGTGGTGTAGGGGAAAAAATCTTGCAAAAATTAATTAAAAAAAAGAAAAATGGGATCTTAAATAGAAGACATTTTAGTCTTGTTTAGTTATGTAGTCATTTCAGTTGTACCAAAGGAAAAAAAAAAGTGGTAGTTGAAAGGAATTAATTGCAAAATATGCAATTAATTTGTGTCATGTCATTTACATAGGTAGAGATCATTAACATTTCTCTCCTTTGTTCTGCTTACATTCAAAGGATTTTCTATTCTAACTACTCAGGCAGCTAAGGTCCATAAATGCAATGTGGGATTTTTTTTACCTAACTTTTTTAATTATAAAAATGGCTTCTAGGATATTTATTTCATTCAAGTTACATATTTTTAGACCATCTGTTTTGAAAACATTTAATGCACGAAGAATTTATCAATGTCTGACCTCAGCTCCATTTATCTTCTCTTATTTAGTAAAAAGAGGTAATACAGAATTTTAACTGCAGTGTCTTACATTGATCAAATTGTATGTTTCAATAAAGAACTCACTTAACAAGGACTTTAAGATTGCTACATAGAGTGGTGATTTCTGTCCTTCACAGAATAAGATAAATTTGACCATGAGCAAAACTTAAGGCGTTCTGCTGTTTTTCACTGAAGTATGTTCCCCAATAAAATTTAAAAAAAATATATATATTAAAAAAAAAAAGAAAAAATCCCAAGCGCAAAATATATTTGGACCATATATTTCCAAAGTAGCACAGTCTTGCTTCAATTAAATAATTTCCAACATTTCAGACACAAAAGTGGACCTGAGGTACTTTAAAGCTTGTAAAGCTCACCAGGGTCCCATGCATTTCCAAATCCAGTAATATTGGAAAAATTCCCACTCTTACAAGGGATTGGTATATTCATAATGCAGAATATAATGTAATGTGGTTTTTAGTTTATTAATTATTAGTGGAGAAATTTTTGACCTTTGTAGCAATCAGATTTTGTCTATGCTATTTTTTTTTTTTTTAATAAATAGCAGTAACAATAACAAAACCAACAGCCTGGTGTAAAAGCACGGCAGAATGTCTATAGACGAATGAAACAGTTCTCTCAACAGGCCAGTAAATATGAGAGAATCATAGGTACAGAAAGGTAAAAATAATGTTTTAAAGAAAGATTCATTTTAAAAACAAACTTTTTTTCTGTAGATTTATGCCCTTTTCACTTGAATAATGTGTTTTCATGTACTGTTTGGATATTTACAGAACTTTACATCCTATAAGTGCACCTCTCTAGACAACAGAGAGAAGCAGGTAATGTTGCAGACCTCCAGAGGAATATGCTATCTAGTAGAATTTGGATATCTAGTACTGAATGGAATTCCTAATTGACCCGTCTCTGACTGGTTGAATTGGCACTTATATTATGAGGGCTGGTTCACCAAATAATGAAAAACTATGTTCATTTAAATAATTTCACTTAAGAATAATTTTGTCCCTTTTAAGGAAACAAAAGACAAGATAGCTTCACATTAGAAATGTACCTCTCAATTTTTATTTTTTTAGATGAAAAAAGTGCTATTAATTTTATTTTTACATTAAGAACAGATAAATTAATTGATACACACATAGCACCACAAGAAATCACACACTCCTGAGGTGTTTTCAGGGCTGTAGCCCAGATAACATTTTCTGTTATTTCAGTTAGGTAGTTCTACTTGCCTTACTGTTGTCTGAATTCTATTTGGGTCTGCTGCCTGTTTGTTTATTTTAGGACTAACAGGGAATTTTTTTCTTCCAACATATATATTTCAGTATCAATCTATTTTAATGTTGATGCAAAAAAAAAAAAAAAATTAAGGCAGGCCATGCTAGGAAAGATATGAGGAAAGAAATGAGAAGAGATTTCAAATCAAGAGGAAAGGAAAAAAAATCATCACAGAATCTGAACTCAAAACATGTATATATGTGGTGTCAGAGAATAAAGTGCATATCTCACTGCTTTGCAGTACCAATTTCTAATAAAATGCTTTTAGTTCCACTCCTACTCCATATGTGGTTTTTTTTTTTTACTGTAACTACTTTTTTTCTTTCATTTTATGAAGTGTTTGGTCTTTTATTCTTGTAACTAAAGGGGAAAACAAGAACATATAATTGCTTTTAAACTGTTTGTTACTTTACACTACTCAGTCAGTCATCTGGTATTCATCTCTTCTTTAAACTTAGTAGCCAACTTTTCAGCTGCTGTGAACTGCACAGTACTAACAAAATCAAAGGGACTACAGTGATTTTAATCAGCTGTTCATCTGGTTTAAAGGTTCTGTAATGTTTAATATCTCCTTATAGTAATACAGTAAAATAACTCTGAAGTTTTTTTCTTCTTTCCCTGAATTTTATACTAGTTTTTCTCATATCAAAGAGAAGCTATTCCTCGGACACAATATTTTCAGTATTTTATTAATTTTGCTTTACCACTTGATTTCTTTTACTCGGAGCCAGTGGTTATTTACCAAATGTTTTCCCTGAGGTTTTCAAAATTATCCTTATTTGTTATTTTACTTATTCTAGGATGGTTACGGTTAATTTAGAATCTACCAGATTGTGCAAGTTCAAATTGTTCCTTCAATTGTACATTAACTTATATTTCTCTGCGGTGATTTGAACTTGCTTTCATTGCCCAGCTACCAGGTATAAACTTGACTTCTGAAGCTCCTCATAACTTTCTCAAAACTGAAAACATGTTGTCATCCAAATATTTAACTTACCTTATGACCTAGATTTCTGCTTAAAATACTTAGTACCAAAAATAACTTTGAACTTTTGTAGGTCTACCTCTAACATAAGTTTTTTTCTTTCCGGTACTTCTTATTTCATTTGAACAGTTTCAGTTAAGTGCCAGAACTTACCATTCACCAGTTCTGCTTTTTCCTCTTATCACTCATAGATCAGTAAGTTAAAGGCTTTTATTGCAAGAACACATCAGATATCTTGCAATTATTTTGTTGATCACTTTTGCTTCTAGCACTTTCAAGTGGAGCATATTATATGTCTTACATACTTTATTTTGGAAGTGATGGGTTGTGAATCAGACTCATTTATTTGTGTAAATTAGATTCTTGATTGAATAATGACTCTTGTGAAGGTCTAATATAAATTGGCAAATATAAAAGTTAAAAGCAAAAAGTTAGTGCTTAGCACAAATCCATCTCACACTAGACATTTAAGTGTCTATGAATTCCATTTTGAAAATAGGATGCTTAAAGTAGAGGACAAAAAACACATAGTGCTTCTGAATCATGCCACTAATTTGTTTGTAAATTTGAAGCCTGAATTTTCTGTCTGTACATTCCTCTTCTGTAAAATGGGAAGGTATAAATATATACACATTACAGCCTGTGGAAGTCCCAGTTCCATGTTAATATGGTCCTGTAGAAGCAGACCAGAGGAGAGCAACTGGGATAATAAGAACTGTAGAAGGAACATATAGGAGTAAACACATAGGAGTAAATGAAGAAAGAATGTGGAAAAATTGTATAGCCTAAGGAAAAAAAAAATACAAACCTATTGCAGAATCACAGAATATTCTGATTTGGAAGATCATCAAAAGATCATCAAAATCCAACTCCTGGCCCTGCACAGGACAGCCCCAATTGTCCCACCATGTGCCTGAGAGTACTGTCCAAATGCTTCTTGAACTCTGTCAGGCTGGTGCTGGGACCACTTCCCTGGGGAGCCTGGTCCAGTGCCCAACCACCCTGTGGGTGAAAAAACTTTTCCAGATTTCCACTCTAAACCTCCCCTGACACAACTTCAGGCCATTTCCTCAGGTCCTGTCTCTGGTCACCAAAGAGAAGAGATCAGTGCCTGCTCCTCCTCTTCCCCACATAAGGAAGTAGCATTTCTTGGTGCTGAGACGGTGGTTAAACACGGGAACAGCTTCCTAGAGAGCTGGTCAATGCCACAAGGCCATCTGTCTTTAAGAGGCATTTGGGAAATGACCTTAATAACATACTTTAATTTTTCAGCAGCCCTGAATTAATGAGGCAGTTGGACTAGATGATCATTTTAGGTCCCTTCCAAATGAAATAATCTATTCTTTCTATTAGAATCTAATCTATTCTATTCTATTTCTATTTTATTCTGTCCTTTCTCCAAATATTTTGATAGCCTTAAAAAGGCCCAAGGCAATTCTGCTAAAATCCTGTAAGATCATTTATAAAATACTATAAGATCAGCCAAACCACATATCATAGAAAATCACTGTCCACTTGGAAAACCTCAGTCATTTAGAGTTTAATTTATTTTGATGCAATAATAGATATAGAACCTGGTTAATTGTCTGTGTCCAGAGTTCTTGTTAACACTGATTTTTAGTGCAGTAGAATACACAAAGCAAAAATGAAACAAACTGGCTATCCTTTCTGAATCTGCTGTAAGAATAATCCATCCACAAGGTTAGATTGGTTTTTTGTTTTCTTATCAAGAGGGAGGCTGCAGCCAGGCAAGACTCTGGCAAATAGAGCTACTTTTTTTGCCCTTTTCAACTTGACTGTGTTACCTCTGAGAAAGAAAAAAAAAAAAGAAAAGAAAATGAAGAGAGGCAACAATCAAAAAAATTGCCTTGTACACGGGAGAAGGTATTGTGTTCAGCTTGACCTCGGCCTACAACTCTTGACATCAGCTCTGGAAAATGTGTCAGTTTTCTTGCCTGGCTTGTTCAAGTGCTGAAGCCTTACTACTACTGTAAGGCATACTTTACATACACACACAAACACAAGTAAGCTTATTTCTATGAAGTCAGAGGCAACAAAGCTGTCTTTGTGTCTAGCAAATATAATTCTTTCCTCCTTGCATAATTGCTTAGATGTTTTTGTCTAAAATTCTATTCACATTGACACTTCATGTATGTGTGAAACTAGTTTGAATGATGTCTACATTCATTAGCTTTTCCACAGTAACTATTTCCCTTGCAAGGTACATGATCCCAGAGCAAAGAAAAGTTAACAATTTAAAACTCTGAGGGTGTCTTTGTTGGGAACAGTATAATTTTTTAATTCACATTCCTTTCACTTAGTTTCTGTAATCCCTGAAGAGAACAGAGTCAAACTTTGTGTTTTAATTAGGATTTTCAGTATTTATGGCCTGCAGCAATGAAAGGAAAAAAAAATAATTCTAGGGTTGTTGTGGGAAAAAAGATTGGGCCAAGTTTGCATTCTTGTGACTGTCATTTACATTTTCTAAGAACAGTTGTAAAAACTGAAATTGGTTTTATGATTCATAGCTCATATGACTAAAAGTAACAAACTGAATTTTGCATGAAATACTGATAACAAATATCTATCACAGTGAATTTAGGCAAGGAATGCTTCTCTGCAAAGAAGAGATTTGAATGATAGAAGTTTTGATAATTAAGATAAAATTAGGGTTCAAGTATGCAAACTCTCCAAAATTCTGCTGATTTTATAAGCACAGAAGTTATAGATGTATTGCATTGTTACCAAGGGCTGCAGATTTTAACAGTGGCAGGTGGGAAGATCTAGTGTCAGGCAACAGAAGCTTACAAGAATTTAAAACCTGGTATCACTACAAATGTGCCCAAATTCACTACAGGACTGAAATATTGAAAAAGTACATTTTTTCTCTTTTGTTTTACACAGACGTTTATTCACATATCAGCTGTAGAACATTCAGAAATGCCAGATGAATGAAACATAATTTTTCTTGTTTTGCTTAGTTATACAGCTTTCTGCTCTGTTCTTGTGGGCACCTGATTTGTTTGACTGTTTATTGACAAATTGTTGACAGCCACTGTAGGCTAAACTGTATAAGGGGATCAAGATAATCACTCAGTGAACATCATGCAAATCTTGTATAGCTGTGTGGTGGTCTAGTGGAACTAGACCATTTCCAGCAAAAAACACCACCACAACTCTCTTTTTAGTGAAACGTTGTGCAGTAGAAAAGTTCACAAAGAAAAGATAAAAATGCAATTTAATAAAAATGAAGTTGCAAAGAGTAAGTATTAAAAGAAGAGGAGCGAAAATGTTTATCATGAATGCTCCCAAAATAAAGTCTTTTTCTTTTCTATGGGAATGAGAGAAAAGGAACAGAATTGGTTTAGTGGAGAAGTTATGACAATCCTTTTTGGTGCTGTTTTTAATAAGAGGTGAAAGTATATGAAATGATCCAGTAAAAATAAAAACAAAAAATGTGGGTAAAACATTGTGTGTCTGTTAGAGACTTTATTTGCTAGGTGCTCTAAAAGCTTTGTAATAATGTGGGAAGATACCATGAAAAACACACGTGAGAAAAGAATAAAAATTTAGAGATAACAGTGAAAGGTAGCAACCAAGAATATACCCACCTTTGTTTTTTGATGTTAATTAGGTGCTTAACTACTAAACATGTATTTGATAACTCACACTACACTTTAATAAAAGAGACGATAAAACAAGCAAGTATAATTAACTCTTGAAAAGGGAAGAAAAGATCATCTATATGCATAGATAACAGTTCAATATTATATGAAGAGTGTTTTCTTCCTTAGAAGAAAAACTAGTGTCTTGCTCAAGATAGTCAATTGTCTTTTGAAGTTGCTTTTTAATGTTGTAATGGTTTTAAACTAGTGAATAATTTAAGCTGAGAAAAGTGCAATCATGCCTGATGTATTCTAATCCCTCTTCATGTCTTGAAGTACAGACAAAATTTTGCATTTTCCATGATTCATTCAGAAAAATGTCAGTTTAACAAAACTGAACTCCAGCTTTTCAGCAAAAAAAAAAAAAAAGCAACAGCAAAAGTATCTATAGAGATACTAACAGATCCAAAACTCACAGATTCAAAACTGAAATAGAAAATTTCTCTGCCTCAGTTTTCATACAGTTATCTTAGTATTTGTAGGCTTCTCACGACACTTGGGCTCTCATAAATATTTGAAAACAGTCAATATTTGGAAAAAAAAAAAAAAAAGAAACACAAAGTTTCTTTAAAAACCAGCAATAACAACCAGCCAAACAAATAAAAAAACCCTATCTTCCAGTGATAGGTCTAACATTGAGTACTATTTATTTCAGAATGGCAGTTTCTGAAAGTTTAATTAGACTTATTTATGGCTTTTGACTCCCCTTTGTATGTGAAAATGTCCAGTAAACCATGAAAGTCTAAAATTAGTGTTCTCTTCCCATTGTTCACCATTAATTAAACCCATGTGCACAATTTTTTTTCATATCTTTCTTAAAATTTACAGAAGAAATTTTTAGAAGATGTCCTGTGAACCAGGAGTTGAATTAGTAAGAGTATAACAGGGAAAATAATTTGTTTTCCAATCCATTTTTGCACCTTGGAGGAGTCAAGCACAAGACTAAGGAGAGAGAATTGCTGACTCCCACTGAGAACAAGTTTCCCACAAAATTGTTGGAGCATAAATTCTTCTAAAAAATTTCACTGCTTCTATACATTAACTTTTTTCATACAGATGTCTGTGTGCAACCACAAGCATACACACTGATGCACACACACTGATATGCTCCTCATTTGCTAAAACATCACAGTCTTAAAATAGCATGGCTATTTTTATCATTCACATATGTGGACACATTTTTCAAAATAAGAAAGCAAAATACATCTTCCTACTAATCATACTTACTTATGAAAATTGAAATAAAAAGGAGTATATTAAAAAAAAAAAGTCAAAAAGTCATTAAATAGATTATTCACCTTTCCTGTTCTTAAATTGCTTCATCTTCTCTCAAATTTTGATCAAATGATATATATTTAACAGAAGCATATTTTTCTTCCTGTGGAAATAAATAGCAACTGTCTTCTCACCAACTGCTGGAAAAATAATGACAAAAGTTCTTATTGTTTCCTTAATAATTTCAATTCAAGGCATGGTATGTCAGTATAAAATAATGCAAATTATTTCTGTATATCAAATTATAATGAATGTCATAAAAATAGTGGATTTTCACTGGGACAAGGAAATCTGAAATGTGTAGCTAAAACACTTGATCTAGCTTCTGCATTGATGAAAGGATGAAAACAGGGAGCTGATCTATCAGAAATAGGTTGGTAACAAATGAGTTATGCTCTTTATTTTATGGGGTTTTTTTCCTGTGTGCATATACGCATAAATCTGAATTTATACGAACAGTGTGCCCAAAAATTAATGAGACATCTCACATTAGACATCAGAATATTTCAGAGTATCTATTTTGAATCATTTAAACATAGACTTAAGCCATGGAGTTCAAATTAAAACTAGATTTGGAATAAGTCTTAGTATCTAGATGTGCTGAGATTCATTACGGCAGTTTCACCAACTATAAAGAAGAAAAGTTACTGATTTTCTTAACTTTATATATTTGTCTAAGGGGAGTGGAATATAAAAATTTCTTTTAGTAATATCTGCTTTAGAATCACACAATCATGAACTGGTTTGGGTTGGAAGAGACCTTTAAAGATCAGCTTCCCTGCCATGAGTACGGACACCTCCCACCAGACCAGGTCGCTCAAAGCCCCAGCCAAACTGGGCTTGAACTTTTCCAATTGTGAAGCACCCACAACTTCTCTGGACAATCTCTTCCAGCAGATCACCACCCTCATGGTAAAAAAAATATTCCTTATATTTCTAAATAAATAACTTTAAGTTTAAAACTCTTGCCCCTTGTCCTGTCACTAAAAGCCTTGGTAAAAAGTCTCTCTCCACTTCTAAGTTCCCTTTACATGTTAAAAGGCCTCAATAATGTTTCCCCAGAGCCTTCTCCTCTCCAGGATGAACAACCCCAGCCCTTTCAGCCTTTCTTCATAGGAGAGTTGTTCTCAACCTCTGATTATTTTCATGGTCCTCCTCTGAATACACTCCAACAAGTCCATGTCTTTTCTGCGCTGGGGACAGGAGTTCAGGTGAGGTCTCGTGAGACCAGGGTAGAGAAACCAGTACATGGTAGAAAATTCAGGGTCATTCACAGAATATAGTTCAGGACCCATCATCCACGTCCATATCTTCCACCTGATGATAACCTGCTAATCGTAATGCTGCTTTTGCTGTCTGCCAGATCCCTGGGAAAATGTTTGTTTATCTCTGACACCTTAATTAGAAGGCAACTGTAAATTACCTGCTTAACTACCTTGCTGAAGAAAGTCAGGCAGACTATATACTGAGACACTTTCTGGATCAGGTTTTCATTTCTCTCTTGACTTTTGATATTTAATCCTATGTTTGGAAAAAATTCTATATGAAATTTACTTTATTTTATAAATGGAGTAAAGGTAGCTACACAATTTATCAGACAGTGATGAAAGAAAATGGAAATTCACTCCTTTTATGCATGGTGTACACAATATTTTTCTGTTTTATTAGGTAAAGCACACATTTATATGGTATATTGCAAGATGAAAATTACCAGTCTTTAAGAACACCAGTTGCATGATAAATAGATGGTCTGTGTTATTTTAGTAGTAAATAATATGAAAATAACATGCAAACGGCTTTTGTTGCTGTTGTTGCTCATAAACACATATAAAGCCAAATAAGAAAAATAGATGATGCTATGTTTTCTTGAGACTGAATAACTTTGATAAAAGTTCATCTTGTATTCCTCGTTGTACCATTTTACAGTTGTTTCTTTGGTAACCTGACTAATATTTAGCTATTTTTCACGTGCAGACCTCACAAAGAAAAGATTCTTGGCACTTTTGGGCAGATGTCTGTGTGCATTTTCTGAGGGTGCTTTTAACAGCTAAAAAATTGTAATAGATTGATTATATGTTTCCTTTTCAATGATGTTAATTCAATTACTTTCTCGCAACTCTGTTTCTCATTGAGTTGCCATTATAAAATATCATACTTTGCAAAAATGGATTATAAGTATGTCCTTAGTATAGTGTTCAATATGGAAATATATTCTTAACTATATGAAATTAAAAAACCAAAATCTCAGTATGCATCAGCTGTGTTTCTTGAATATGAAAGTAAATATATGCTTTTTAAAGTTCTCATATATTATGATGATAGAAATTTCCATTTAAACACATTGTAGATATGCACTGTACTTACCTGTAGTAATGTTTTTTCTCATATGTTTACACACAAGTACTTAGAAATTACAGTAATGAATATGAAGAATTTCATACCTCAGGCTGACACAAGTATCAAGGTACTTGTGAAAAAAATCTTGGAATTGTTATATCATTAATGATTTTGCTCGTGCTGTTGAATTTTGTTTTAGATACTATATAAAAATCAGAAAAAAATATGTTTAAGAAACATAATACATCACAGACTGAAAATTAAATAAATTATACAAAATTCTATTGTCAGAGGCACGAGTTTATTTAAGCATGAGAAATAATTGCTAGGTGAAGGATAGTGCATTCAGACAACTGAATGAAGAAAGATTTCTAATTATGTTAGTTGATTGCTTCACAAAGATCAGTGGGTCTTATCACAAAGCAACTAATCTCAGAACCACAGCTGTTCCATTCCTAGGCTTAGTAGGAAATGTAACCAAGCTGTGGAAGCAATAACAGAAATAACGGATGGCAAATAAGAAAAGATTAAGACAAAAATATTCAGTGGGCATTTGACGCTGTCCCTCACAACGTCCTAGTCTCTAAACAGGAAAGACATGGATTTGATGGCTAGACCACTTGGTGAATAAAAATTTTGTTTGGATGGTCACACTCAAAGAGTTGTAGTTAATGGCTCAATGTCCAAATGGAAAACGGTGATGAGTGATGTTCCTCAGGAGCTGGCATTGTGTCCGGCACTCTTTAACATTTTTGTTGGTGACATGGACAGTGGGACTAAGTGCACCCTCGGCCATCCAGAGGGACTTTAACAGGGTTAAGAGGTGTCTGCAAACCTCATGAAGTTCAACAAGGCCAAGTGCAAGTTCCTCCACCTCGGTCAGGGCAATCCCAAGCACCAATACACGCTGGGAGGAGAATGGATTGAGAGGAGCACTTGGGAGAAAGCCCTGCTATTTATGGACAAAAAGCTCAATATGACTTGGCAATGTGCACTTACAGCCCAGAAGGCCAATGACCAATGACATCCTGGGCTGCATCAAAAGAGCTGTGACCAGCAGATCAAGGGAAGTGATTCTGCTCCTCTAGTCAGCTCTTGTGAGACCATACCTGGAGTACTGTGTCCACTTCTGCGACCCTCAACAAAAGAAAGTCATTGATCTATTGGAACTGTTGCCTTTTTCAACCTAGAAATGAAACTCGAAATAATTTTTAGTATAGGAGGTAATATAAAAGTGGATCTTTATTTGGATGCTTCCGGGGGCAGTTATGAAGAAAGTCCACAAAAGTCCACCCACATGGGGTGAATACAGTTTTTGTACATTCAGCAAATTAGCATAATTGACAAAAAAGCATCATTTAGGAGGACTAGTGATGAAATTCCCCCCCAGGTCAAGCCCCTTCTCTGGAGCCCCCCCTTTGTACTAGTTGTACTTTGTTTATGAAGAAGTATCTCAAAGAGTTGTTCTCAGCCTTGGTTCCCAGGAAGAACTAAGATAGGATAGGGGTCTTGTACACCCCAGGGCTTAGAGCTCTGGAATTTGTTTTGTCTTTCTGCCTAGGGAAAGGCCATGGAAAATTACTGGGAAAACTAGCCACTAATACAATAGACTACAGAGCTAGAAATGTGTGTGAAGAATACAGAGAACATATAAAAGGAAAAAAGGCAAAATGGCGTCAGAATGAGTCTAGAGGGAGGCCACTGATGTGATCACAGGGCTGGAGCACCTCTGTTATGAAGACAGGCTGAGAGAGTTGGGGCTGTTCAGCCCAGAGATGAGATGGCTCTGTAGAAACCTTACAACAGCCCTCCAGTATCTAAAGAGAGCTACAAGAGAGCTGGAGAGGGACTTTTCACAAGTGATAGGACTAGGAAAAATGTCCTTAAACTGAAGGAGGGTGGGTTTAAATTAGATATCAGGGAGAAATTTTTTACTGTGAGGGTGGTGAGACACTGAAACGTTGCTCAAAGAAGTTGGATAGTCCCCATACCTGGAGGTGCTCAAGATCAGCTTGGATGAGACTCTGAGTAACAGGTGCAGTGGATGATTCCTTGCCCATGGCAGGGGTGTTGGAGCTAGATGATCTTTAAAGTCCCTTTCAACCCTAGCCATTCTATTATTCTCTGATTAGTTCCCAGTACACAAGGTTTATAGGGGATTACAAATTTCCGTAGGAGGTATAAGGCACAATAAATCAATATAAATTTTCAGGAAATAACTATGGGTTACTAGTTTTCCTTAGTTAGACCTGGAGGTATCCAGTTTATTAAGGGGAACATTAACAATACATAAATCTTTCTCTTCTTTCATGTGAAGAGCTATTGGGAAGCTCTGGTAATGAAAATGTTTTTGTTTACTGCTACCATCATACTGCTTTTTATTTTTCTGTAGACAGTTAGCTCAAACTATTGAAAAGTCCGTATGTTCTTGAACATTTCCTTTCAGTTTGTTTAAGCTATTACACTTATGAGACTCTTAGGAATGAGGGAGACAGGAACTGGTTTTTTGTCTGGAAAAGTCAGTGCCTGCATATATTTAGATAGTGACCGCAGAACTGCAAGAAAAGGAAATATGAATTAAGATTGCATATTAAGATATATCTTGGCATCATAAGTGTTCTTCAATTTTTTAAAGTTTTGGCCAGTGTTTGATGAATTTAACTGTGCATTTCTGGTGCAGCATAAACTTGAGTTACCTCTATATTTAGCTATACTGCACTTGATGGAAATTTTCTCTCCAGTTTATGCAACATTTCACAATAATTTCATGCTCTGGGGAGAAGGGAAGGAAAGAGGAGAAAAGAACCCTTCTCCTATTTTTGCATGGCTTTAAAACTAGGATGTAGATTAATGCACTTGACCTCAGTTTGAAATAAAATCAGCCTACAGAGATTTTACAAGTGTTGTACTTGCCAATTCTTGTATTTTGAAGTATTATGTATCTTGGTGATTCTGTAAGATGAGAAAAAGGAATTACTGAGCTCCATCATGTGAAAAGAAGGGAGGAAGGCAAAAATGCAGAAGTAAAGAAGAAAAGCAAGGAAGAGGGAATGAGGTAAGAGAGGATGGAAGGGAGGAAGGAAATTGACCAGTTGTTGCACATAGTGAGGCGCATAATGTTTAGATTTTAAAAACATGAAGAGTTTCCAGCCGAATCTTTTCCTCTAAGCAATCTGGCCTTCTTGGCTAAAAATTAAGATCCTGCTGCCATAATAACATATTGCTCTTGATTAAAAATGTTCATTAAATGGAATTGAAATTCTTACTAGTGGCTAAAATTACTCTCTAAAAATAAAATACGGGCTTGGAGTAATAAAAGAAATATACAGTCTAATAATAAAAGAAATATACAGTCTAATAGTTTATCCAGATAAACTATTTAATTATTTTGGTGTGTAAACACTTCTAGTATGGTAAAACCAGTGTCAGACCCAATGTGAATTCAGACATGTGGAAGGATATTTTCTAACTTGCTTAAGAACTCTGTCATAGGTGAACATTTTGAATCACCTTTCCATCCTTTCTTTCCATTTTATTTGTTCATCACTTCATTATTCATCATTGCAGTTAGGTATGAAGAGTGGAGGGAAATAGCAGAACAGAAGAAATGCAATTGTTTTCTTTTGGGAACAGCTGAAGCCTTCTAGCAGAGATTTCATTTATTACAAAATTACCCCTACTTTATTCAGATTCATCCTTTTAGAGAAAAATCCAAGAGAAGGTCAGACCCATTCTGATTGACTTCAGTTTGAAATAAAATCTGAATGACCACCTGAAACCATGCAGAAGTACTTTATCTTCCTACGCTTCTGGAAATCTACAAGATGTAAGGTTAAATCCCTTCTCTCTTCCATATACTGAGACAAGCCCTTTCAGCCTGTTTTCTGTAACTAACCAGAAGGACCTTGGTTAAAATCACTCCTATCTTCTCCCATTCCTTCAATATTCACTGGAATAATGTCTTTCCTTCAGTGATCAGTAAAAATTTTATCTTTCTGATATACTGTTTCTGCACAATCACATGCCATCACTTATCTTTTTCCTAGGCAGGGAGAACAGAAAACCAATTATCTAGAAACATGTTATAAATGTGTGTTGTAAAGAGCATATGCAGGCAAACAGTAACTTAACTTAGTCGCCTATTGATTCTAAATATCACAAATGGACTGTTTTCTTTTGGACAAGTCTAGCTCTGGGGCTGGTGTTAATATAGTCTGTGTAGGATGAACTGAATAAAATCTGTGATTAACAGTATGAATATCTATGAAACTAGACAGAAATGTCATCTCTCTCTTACAGTATACCAGTCCATATTTTACCAATAAATATAACACTTATAACACTTTTACATTCATAATGTAAGACTGGCTAGATTAATAAAGTAATGATTTGATCTAGCTAATCTTCTAACATTTATAATAAGGTCATAACTCAGGATTTTCCAGGCAGCTGACTAAAGCATTATTAATAAAAATGTTAAAGTTTATTAGCATAACCTTTTTATGAATATAAAGTTTCCAGACTGAAGATGTATAAAAAAAATCAATATACTTAAACTTTAATAAGTGCTAAGCACCATCTATGTAAAATGTGGTTGGTCCTTTATCTCATATGGCAAACAGAATAAAGTAATTAAAACTAAAAAGAAAAGTGTGTGGGCCAGAGCAGAATAATATCAAAATATGCCTATGCTGAGGAGGATGGGAGGAAATATAACACAGATGGCACTGATTTAACAAATACAGGATCTCATTCAGTGCCTATTTAGTTAGGAGAAAAATAAAGCACTTACCTGCACAAGGTCCAAACTGCTTTCACAGAGAGGTATAGATGCATCTGGGTTCCTCTTGTACAGCAATCAGGTTTCTGACTTGTTATGGGCTTGTTCTCTTGGTGCAAGACTGGCTGGGAGGTCCAGCACTCTTCCATGCCTGTGTTACAGACCCTCAGAAAAGAGACCAGAGAGACTCTTCCTCATGAGCTTCAGTCTCGTGTTAATAATGATTCTGCAGGTACCTTCAGAAATCATTCCTTAATTAATGCAATTTAAAATATTGAATGGTGATGCAAAGTGCTGGAGGGGTAAAGGTACAATACCGAAGACTAGTACATTTCATAGAGCAAATATAAAGTGCTTTTACCATCTATAACTTGTGGCCACTGTTACAACACATATAACTATGATTAAAAGTGCTACATGTTAGAAAATGACCTGTTATTATTGGAAACCTATTAAATAACAATATAACATGTAAAATATCTATTTGTTACTCAAACAAAATGTCTGCAAAGGAAAACACTACCACAGCATACTGGTCCCCAGCTGTTGTATAAAACACTGGGAAGGATCCAACAGAAAAAAGAAATTGGATCAGTTATTATTATTTTTCTTTCTAGAGTAACTACTTGTTAAAGCTATTATTTTTATTGTCCTCTTCCCAAGGGTCCATTTTTGAGCTTTGGTCTTTGTGTCCATAAACTTGTGAAGAATATAGAGTGATATCACTTTGACTAATACTAACCAGAGAAAATAAAATGTATCTCCTGAGTAGCATGTACCCAGGAAATCCAAAAGATCCAGGATTCTGGGGAACAATGACCCTAGGTATTAAAATAAAATGGGTGAGGTGTTGGGGTCCCTCCCCCGCTGTGTAGCCCTGGGAGAGGGGCCCTGAGGGCACAGACACGGGGTTTCCCTGCCCCTGCTCAGCCTCGTTCCCATTGGTTGGTTTGTGTTCCCTG
>NW_008236973.1:1780800-1798159 GCF_000691975.1 Corvus brachyrhynchos | reverse complement strand
GCGCCTGGCATCGGCAGCAAAGCGGAGAGCAGAGGAGGCGACGCACGGAGAACTGAGCGGCGCGGCCCGGCCCGGCCTGGCCCGCGCAGCCCCGAACGCGACCCCGGGAAGGGCGCGCAGGCATGAGAAGCCCCGACAATTCCAACACGGGAGCGACCACAGGAGAGAGCAAAGACGCAGCGAGACAGAAAACAGCAGCCACTCGGAAAAAGGAAAAGATCATAGTAACTAAGATCTTAGGGATAGTAAAATGGTATAATGTTAAGCAAAATTATGGTTTTATAACAAGGTGTGACAACCAGCAAGACATATTCGTGCATAGAACTGCTATTAAAAAGAATAACCCTGAAAAATGCATCCCAAGCTTGGGAGATGGAGAAGTCGTGGAATTCAAAATTATACGAGGTAGAAAAGGGTTACAAGCGTCGCAGGTCACTGGGCCTGATGGTGTTCCTGTAAAAGGCAGTATATATGCAAAAAATCGTAGTCATGTTAGACAATATCTCCATTGTAAGTCCCCCCTACAGTCTCCCTTTCCTAATCCCACCTTTCCCTTTTACCCTATGTCCTATTACCCCCAGTGTATTCCCAATCCGTTTTTTCATCCATGGTTTCCCTCACAAAACCATGCTTTTGCCAATTGTTTCCCCAAAAATCCCTTTCCAATGCCGAGTGGGGGATGAAAAGGGGGAGGGAAGAAGTTAAACCCTCTCCTGCCTCAGTTTCCCCACAAAGCATGCTCAGAGAGTTCTGTCTCCCTTCTGTCAGCCCTAAGATGTTCCACAGAATCTGTTTGGACATTTAAAGACTCAGGAGGGTGGCTTGTTTTGTCTTGAAATGGTTCTTGTTATGTTTTTCCAGTTGTTTTCATTCTCCTTTTATTAAAATAAAACGGGTGAGGTGTTGGGGTCCCTCCCCCGCCGTGTAGCCCTGGGAGAGGGGCCCTGAGGGCAAAGACACGGGGCTTCCCTGCCGCTGCACAGCCTCGTTCCCGATCCTGGAGAAATAAACATCTCTGAAACATCTAGCAAGAATCTGTCTGTCCATATATATTTCCTTTCCACGGGACTCCTGGTTTGGTATATGCGTGTTGCAGGATCCCCACGGCAACACCTAGGCGCCAATGCAGACTGAAGGGTGATGTGCTTGAAAGCAGCTTTGAGGAGAAGGACCTGGGGGTGCTGGTGGACGACAACCTGTTCAGGAGTCAGCAGTGCCCTAGAGGCCAAGAAAGCCAATAGTATCCTGGAGTGCATTAGGAAGAGCATTGACAGTAGGCTGAGGGAGGTGATCCTGCCCCTCTGCTCAGCCCTGGTGAGGTCACATCTGCAGTGTCCAGTTCTGGGCTCCTCGATACAAGAGAGATATGGAGCTCCTGGACCATGTGCAGCAGACAAGACAAAGAAGATCAAGGGACTGGAGCATCTCTCTTATGAGAAAAGGCTGAAGGAGCCTGTCCAGGGAGCCTGGTCAGCCTATAGGAAAGACAGCTGGGAGGGGACCCTATCAATGTCTGTCAGTATCTAAAGGGAGGGTACCAAGAGGATGGGGCCAGGCTCTGCTCGGTGGTGCAGAGCAATCAGACAAGAGGCAACAGGCAAAAACTGATGACCAGAAATTTGCACCTGAATATGAGGAAGGAATTCTTTACTGTGGAAGTGATTGAGCACTGGAACTGATTGCCCAGAGAGTGTTGAGTTTCCTTTGCTGGAGATGTTCAAGAACCACCTGAATGCTGTGCAATTTGCTCTTGGATGGCCCTGCCTGAGCAGGGAGGTTGGACCAAATGACCCACTGTGGTCCCTTCCAATCTTACCCATTCTGTGATTCTGTGAGGCAGGTTCACTGTATGTACCCATGGATTGGCAAGTGCCTTTTTTGGATCTGAAAACGTCGACTTTCTTTTGCATCTGAGAACATCAACTTTCTTTTGCATGGAAATTGACCTTCATTTGGACTTGCCTATGATGCCTAAGAACTGTGTCTGTTAATCTAAATTATTCACTCTAGGCTTTCTAAAGGATATCAGAAGTACAAGAACCTAGAAAGATTAATCAGATATCTGTAGACATCCGTTTTGTGTTGAATTGATTTTTACAAGTATTTAATATAACTTGGATAATCTAAATTTTAATACACAACAAGTAAATTTTGAGCAGATTAATTCTTGATAATAGAATAATAGAATAATTTAGATTAGAGAAGGCACCTAAGATATCAAGTCCAAACACTTCCAAAACAAACACTACCAAGTCCTCCATTAAACCATGTTCCTAAGAGTCTGCTTTACATATATTTTAAATATCTCCAGGGATGAGAAGTCCTCCACTTCCATTGGTAGCCTGTTTCAGTACTTGACAAACCTTTAAGGGAAGAAATTTTTCCTAATATCCAATAATAAAGGTCATTTTGTCTTGTCCTGTCTCTTGTTACTTTGGAGAAGAGACTGATTGTCACTGATTTTGTTAGCTTAGTTTCTTCTGTTTTGTGACTTCCTGGTCTTCACGTATGCAGAGAACAACATCTTTTCATGTTACTGAAAATACAATAATTGATTGAGGCAATATACATATCATCTTTTACAGTAGTAAATCTCTAACAGCAGCATAGACATTGATTAATATGAGAAGCAATCTAAGTTTTCCTCCGGTCTAGTCACATAAATACATAGAATAAGGAACTCATACATTAAAATCTCAAATTATTTATAAAAAACCATATTTTCGCCTAATAATAATTTATGTCTCATCATGCACAGAAAACAATAATCTGGAGAAATGCTCATTTTATTTTAAATAATGCCTGTAAGTCTCAAAATGTAATGTAGTGTATGAGTATCAGCCTACAATAAAACCTAGGAAAAGCTGTTGAGCAGAAATTAGCCTTTAAATAAAATTTAAAGGTCTATGGAGAACACTCATTGTGAACAGAAAAGGTAGCTTTTGTTCCGTAATTGGGACTCATAATGTTTTCCCTGTTAGATCTTATTAACCTATATATGCAGTACACAGCAATGCACAGTAAGTTTTAACCACTTTAGTCTTTGCAAAACCTTGCAATTACAATCTCCAAAACATCTGAAGCTGTTTTATAATGTTAATTAAGGGTCATGGAGTATTGTTTCCTACATGGTGTTACTAAGCTGGTGAACTGTAACAGTTTGCTGGAGTTTTAGTTAGCACTCTATTAACTATACCTAAATGGCTTGCTTATCTTCTTTGTTTAGCAGGTCATTTGACACCCAATAATTTCATGTTATGAAAGAAAATACATTAAACTATGTCAGCTTAGAATATAGCAGGGTTTTTTGTGTAGAGCTCTAGAATATAAAATGCTTTAAACATATAATAGAGAAGTTGTATATTCTTTCCTTTCCTTTTCTTTTTCTTTTTTTGTTCTTTCTGGGATTTTTTTGGTTTGTTTTACAAAATCTTGCAAGAAAACAACTAGATAAACTACGCAGGATTGAGGTCAGATGTATCGTTGTTCTTCATTCTGTGGCATCATTTTCAAGAAAGTAAAATAGGTATGAAGTGTTAGCACATCAGAGTGGTATTTGGCTAGAACAACAGCTAATGCAGTCCTGGATTTTCAGTTTCCTACTTTTCCGTTTGAAGTTCATCAAATTCATTTGAGTATCAGATTATGGGTCACTATTTAGCTGAAACAAGGGCTTGTAAGGTTCCCATCAGTAAGAAATGTCAGACTTTTTAAAAGGGTCCAATAAAAATTCAAATGGTAATAAGACAAGTTTTAGATCAGTCCCTGTTTACTTCTCTAGGATATTTGTTAAGCAAGTGAGAATCAGATGCAAACCCATGATGTCCTTCTACAGGATTTGCTCACAGAACCTCAAATCCTTTTGCCCTTTGTGTACAAAAACTTGAAACTTATATTCTTTGCAGGGTTAGTTATTATTCTTATCTTGCAAAGGCCAATAGAAAGTGCACAAATGACACTTCATCTAGGTTGACACAAGTTTGACTTTAGGTGGCTAATGTTTTCTTTTTCTGCTGATGTAGGTATTGGTCTAGCAAATGTACAGGAAAATAATTTCTCTATCCTTTCCCAAACAAAACAGAAACTGAATTGCTATTTTGTTGTGTTGAACATGACTGTTTCTTCTCCCTCCCCTTGCTCTCTGTTCTTACTCTCAAATATCCATATAAAGAAAAAGAAAAATATACTGATAGCCTCCTCCTCCCCTCCCAATTCTTTAATTTAAATTTCCAAATCATCATTGTCTGGATGCATATCAGGTGTATATTTTATATAAGCTATAAATATTAAGCTCTTTATATTAAGAGGACACTAAAATTAGACTGACAGAACCATAAATATTTGTTTATCAACACCAAAACCACAAAATGAGAATGTTGCTAAAAGTTATGTCCCTTCTTGGAACAATTAACGGGGTGGATCATACTTAAATCGTACCTACAATAAGTGTCTGCAGACACTTCATTATAATTTGTGGGAGATGACCTCCAAAATGAGAGATAAAAAGCAATTATACTGGTATCTATCTAGATTAAAGCTCCAGCTACCTATTTTTAGGTCCCTAACATATAAACTATCCAAAGTAAGAGTTTAAGCTTCCCCTTTGAACATTTTTAAAAAAGAAAAGTGTCTATATTTTTTCAAACAAAACTGATTGAAAATAAAATAATTAGATAGATTAATTAAAAATATGACTGAAAATCAAAATGGTCCCTAGTGCAGATCACTTGATGACTGAAATTTACATCTCCTGTTGCAAATCATATGCTCCACAGGTAAACACCTTTCTGAAGAGCTTGTTGAAACACAGGTGGTCTATAATACTACTAAAATTAGAGAAAACAAATCAAGATGCACATTTTGTAACCTACTCTCTCTTTACTTACATTCAATGACTTTGACTGATTAATATCACAGCACATTTTAAACATTTGAAAGGTAAGGTACTTTTTCTAGAGCTGGGTAGAAAAGGAATCACATAGTAGTTGTCATCTTGGATATGACCAGTGTATTTTAAAAGCTATTACCTTTGTGTGTGGTCAAGACAGAACACACCATAAATACTTTGACCAAAGGTATGAACCCTTACCTTTAATGTAAATCACATTCCTTAATTTTAGGTGTCTATCTGCTTTTTTAAATCAGAGGTTTCTCTGACATGGAATACTTCTGTTTACAAGTCACCTGTCACTTTTCAGTGTAGAGGAAATCTAAGGAGACCGAGTTCCTAATTTGAAGAACTTTTTTTCCATATGACAATTCAGAATCTCTAATGCAAGTGTTTCCTGGTCAACATTTATACAGGTAGAATACTGGGAGGATTTGTAGTCCTCTGTACCTCTTTTATGAAGTTGGATATTTAGATTGCACTTTGTTTCAGTGCTGTTACTCTATAGGATTTAAGGAAATATTTTTTTCATCTTAGACATTATACTGACTGCAATTTATTCCTTTACTTGATCATGTGTAATGGTACCACAATCTGCTGAAACATGTGGATGTATTTTTATTTTTATAGTTTAGGTTTGAAGCATGGAAACTGGAATAAATTTGGGTTTCAGAGCACGTGGAATATTAGAAATATAGGCTGGAGATGTGTGTATTGGATTGTCCCCAGTTCCCACCAGCTAGATTAATAAAGAAAAAAGTGATAGTATGGCCTGTTAAACTAATATTTAATCTATTGCAGTTCTAAAATAAAAAAATTTAAAAAAGACATTAGTAAACTCAGTAATAAATAAAAAAAAAAAGGTAAAAATCTGTAACCAATGTACCTTGCTTGTTAGAAAGAGGTATTTTACATGCCTGGTTTTAGTAAATAATGTGACTCCTGAGACACTTTTCTGTTATATCACTGTGACACTTCTAATAGCCCTTCAAATGTTTTCAGGATTTCTTTTTTGTTTTGGGATGAAGAAGTGATATTCTTCTCTCTACAAACTTCAGTATGGTCTTATTATTTTCAATTCTAAACTTGACAACCTGACTTATGGCCTGGTTTCATTGCAGTTTATGGCCAACTTCAGGCATTTAGCTGAAGCTACCAAGTGATGACCTAGCTCCTAAAAACATTTTGAAGATGATCAAGTTGCTAAAAACATCCTATGAAGATACTCAAAACCTCTCACAAGAATGACTCAGATCCTTGCTGCTCTCAATTGCTTTCAGAGACTTTTCTAGGATTATAAGGCTTCCTAATTCTGTGTCAGTTTAGAATCACAAGTGAGATAATATGAGTCCATGCCATTGCTCTTTCTGTACTAATGTGTTGTCACTATAAATAAAAATAAAGTATGACAAATTCGGGAGTGAGAAAAGAAGGCAGAGGAGGGAAAAAAAGGTTTATCATTGCTTGTTCTAGATTTGAACACAAAAAACAAACTGAGAAAAAATAATGTCTGTAGATAACTGTTTGCGAACAGAATATTGTCAGCATCATATGCTTTTACACTGCAATCAAAAAATATCCAGTGTATGGAATGATACAGAGAAGATAAAACCTTCCCCTGTATATCCAAAATAAATAGCAACCAGTATTTGTCTTCATAACGTAGTAATTTATTCTCGAAGTACCAAGAGCCTTCAGACTCAATGAGGATATTTTGTTCATAGAACTGAGCATAGCCCAGTCCTGAGCTGCTGCTAGTAATTTCTGAACACCCTCATGTTTTAATAACATGGGGCAGATGGCAAAAAGTGATTTGTGTTCAGATGTCTTGTCATTCTTTTAATATTTTTTTAATCTTGAAATGTATATGATGCTTTCTGTGTTCATTGTTATATTCCACATTTGTTTGGAATATCTAGGCATGTTTATGCTTGCAGTTTCAAAGTAGTACTTATTTGTCACACACACCTCTGTAGTACTGCTTCACAACTGCACAAAGAAATAAATCACAAAGTCAAAATCTCTTCTAGAAAAAGTCATCAGATAAGATAAACTGATTTGCTTACAGAAAATTTTTTTATTAAGATGCACTTAAATATTTTTCACATATCTGAGACAATTATCGGTCCATAAATGGTATGATTACTTGTTCTCTAAGTAATTATGCTCTGAGGCTTTGTTCTATAAGGAAAGGTGTATTAAAAGGTGTTCAGATATCTTAAGTAGTTTCAAGTACTTTCAAATGGATAAAATCAAAACAATAAGGCAGAAAATGAATAAAAAGGTTTTAATGTTTGGCTTAAAGCCAGACTTACCATTAAAGTTGTAAATATCACCACTAAATAGATAACAATATAAAAATTTATGTAAATCGATAGAAATGTCTATATAAACCTATTTATGAAAACCTATTTTCAGCAACTTGCACCACTATGAACTCAGTTGTACTGTGCTTTCCTTTTTGAAAAAGGTTGGTTCAAGAGACTGTTTTAAAGAAACAGGCACACATAGACGTTTTCAGATGCTATTAGTACTATTTTTGTTCACTGGACTTTATACACATTAAAAATGGCTGATATCTATTATATCTGTTACTCAGGGGAAATTATCCATCAATCATTGAATAAAAGTTTCTCCTTCTAACATAATTTTAATGATACTAGTGTAGTTTTTCAGAAATAAAATACATGGCATGTAATCAGACTTCATTTTCTTCACTTGAATAACCCTTATGTTGCCAAGGAAATATTATAGCACCACACTACCGTTCTCAGTATGTGACAATTTGAGCCCACATGACAAGCATTTTTCGAATATTTTCATTTAACTGAATATTGATGAGTCATATCAAACATGCATGCCGCATAGATGAATTTTCAATTATAGCTACTTAGTCAACTAGGCAAAATTTTTATGAAAGGCAATTTTGTAGGAGTTGTTACTTATTTCAGACATTAAATATATTGAGACTTCAAAATTAATATAGTTTTAATAATAGAAATGTAAATGTTTTTTTAAATGCTTTATATTTTCAAACCCATGGGTGTTTCTGTCTTTTTATGCTTGGTTATGCAAGGCCTGAACATGAGGGAGTGGTGAAAGGGGGAACGGACAACATGTAGATAATACCCCTAACTATTGCCTGCTACAATTACTAAGACACACAAAATCCCCAACCTGCAAATCTAGAAGAGGTGCACTGTTGAAGAGGAAGTTTTTAATACTCTGATAAAATATTTTATTTTTTTTTATAAACTGATTTGGTTAATTTATTCATATTGTATTGGTTTTTTTCCTCAAAAGGATGAATGAAGTAAAAGATTGAGGTCTACTTAATAATAACCCTGGACTTTGTTTCTTGTAATATTTTTACCTCCCTTTTCTTCTGAAATAAAAGCATATAGAAAATACTTAGTACATGGCAACCAACTATAAATAAATAATTTCTTTTTATAGGGATGTCACCATAGTGAATATTATTAACAGCTTTACCAATAAACCTAATTTTCACAAAAGAGATATAGGCTGCAGAGAAGAGCAGACATAGTTCCTTAAAAGAGATTTTGATCAGATAGAATTTATGCTGTGACTGAGGTATAGAATCTGGGATTAATTTTTACTTTTGTTCTTTTGTGTTTGATAGTGTTAATTTTTATTGTGCTGCAACTATGCATTTCATTTGAACATAAGATACACACCGTATTAGACAAGTACCCAGTGAGGAAGAAATAGGTGGTCCTGAACACTCATTTTTTGCATGTGCAATGTACAGCAAAGAGAAGCATCATTCAGAAATGCCCCAATTTCTCTGATGTGTTACAGCCACTGTTGAGAAACTGAGCACTCTTTCTTTCATAATTTGATTAGGAAAACGGGAAGGGCAAAAATGGTGTACAGGAGAGGAGATGACGGCTGTGCATTATACACGAGAGAAGAATGGAGAAAGAAACAACACATCCCACACAAAGCAGGATTCACCTCTGACTGAGTTCTGGTTTCTTTTAAGAGAGAAAAAGATATGGTGATTTGTTAACACAAGTTGTTGTACGACATGCAAAAAAGTGACTCAAGGAAGAAAGAAAAAATGATAAATTATTAGAATCACAGAATAGATTTATATAAAGACCTATTTTTTAAAAAACGCTTGAAAACATAGTAATATTCCACTTGATGAAATGAGCTTTTTAGTAGATGAAAAGTTAAAGTTCTTAGAGTTGCATTTAGCCATGAGAAGCCATATTATTAATTAAGAAGCAGGAAAAAGATGAAAAATAATATTGAAGCTTAAAATGATACAGCATACATTTACTACTAGGTAAAAATTAAATCTAATGGTATAATGCAAAATGATCATTGAAATACAGTTTGAAATATATTTTTGAGATTTTGTTTTATCTATGATAATGGCCAAATTTCGAAATGTCACGTCATTTTTAGGTAGAAGTTATAAAATGCAAGAAATGCTGAAATTAAATACTTCAATATTTTAAATTTTCAACACAACACTTATGCAAATAAAACAAAAGCTGCTTTTAAAATGTGTATGCAGTTCTTATTGGTCACACATTCAATCTGCAGTGAAAGACCACCAACTTTCTAAAAAATTATAAAACATTAGCATTTTCTTAGTGGCCATTGATTATTTTGCTATGGATCATAAAAATATTTTCTTAGAATACAAATTTTCTAGCTCAATTTATTTTTCATTTACTCATTCAGAAATTAAAAATTTGGAATTTCTGTCATGGTCACAGGAATCTCTCCTACCCAAATCATGTAGAATAATTACACACATTTTTTGGAAGCCAAAGTGTATCACTTAAAATTTTGTGAACAGTAATTGTTATCATTTGATAAATCACATCCTAGAATCCCTTAAATAAATTTATCAATACTATTTTTTCATTTATTATATACAGTTTTCACACATCAGATATTTACTCAAGAAAGTAGCTCTCAAAGCTATGAAATTTTTCCACAGAATATATACTTTTCTTCAACAGATTTGTACACTATCTTGATAGTTACTGTGTGATGTTTTGCCAGAATGCATGAAATACTGGAAAAAAATCATAAATGTGTCAAGATGAATTTTATTTTTTTACATAGCAAAACAATAACAAAAGGATTCTTCCCCTCTAGGCATTCCAAATACAAATTATTTTTTCCAACTAAGTATAAATTTAATTTTCATTCCACAATACCCTGATAAAGACTTTACCTTTTCATAAACAACATAATATTTTCAGAAGTCTGCATTTGTTTGGTTTTTTTTAAATAATTTCACAAGTTCAAGCGATGTCTGCTTGGAAAGAATAGATAACCATGTCTAAATTCTCACTGGGTATCTACAATGACAGTTAGACATATGCCTGTGCCCATATCTGGGCTTACATTAGTTGTATATTTTTAAACGTTGCCTATCCATCTCTAACAGCACAGCAAAAGCCAGCCAAAGGCCAGTTCTGGACCTCTGCTCAATTTTTACTGTTCTTGAAACTTCCTAGTTTGTAGTTCTCTCTTACAGACTGTCTTTCCATGAGGTGGGTTTTATCGTCCTCTAATTTTGCTCTGCTTCATTTCAATTTCTTTCTGCCTTTATCTGCTTTTCAGACTGCTCTAAAATGCTTGTAGCATCCCTTCTGCCCAGAATTACAATTTTTTGAGGACCTTTAGAAGAGTATGGTCAGAAAAACATGGTCTCAATTTGATATCTATTGGGAAGAACCATAATTTTATAAGACAGCCAGATCACCATTGAAGCTTAATTTAGATCATATTATCTAATGCCAGAAGGACAATTATCTAATTGTCAGAAGGACAACTAGGACAAGTAAATTTCTTTATAAGAGGAAACTCTCTGGTTTAGTGCTGCATCTTTTTTTTTTTTTCCCCACAAGAAGCATAAAGGAAAACATGCCAATGATCCAAGTGCCTTGCTTTCATACAACTCTCTCTGGTAGGACAAGGATTTTTACATACAGAGAAAATGAAAGGAGAGAAATACATTTTTGCCATCTCAGGCTATGACTACTCTTAAAATACCTGATACTACAGTGGTCCTATAGGCAGTCAAGCCAGGACATCCCTTCTTCATTATGCAGCCTGGATGGATTCTTTATTAAAACAGCTTCTGGCACTGCTGCAAAGTGATGTTTCCTGTTCAGGTGTATGCCATCAGGCCAATTGTCTTCTAAAACAGGCCAGCTGCATCTAGCCTGTCTGTTGGGATGAGCCCCTGAATTGAGATAAATCTCAAACTCTGCCTAGGAATTGTCTGGCAGAGGACCAGGAAGTCTGATGGGTGTTAAAGGTGAGTGGTTCAAGCTGTAGCTCTTGAACCCATAATCGGGGTACAGTAGCAGTCTTGGACCATCTCTTTATCAGAAAATTCCTGGATCTTCTCATGTACAGTATCTATTAGACAACATCTTTGTTATGTCTTTTATATAAAGAAAGAAGGCAGGTAATATATTGTGAGAGATTTTGCTTTCATTGAATTTTGTCAGTGGTTATTTAGTGTAGGGATTATGTAGGGGTAATGTGACAATGCTCAGTGATTGCCCCTCATCTTTGCTTGTAAATATGTTACTGAAGCAGATGGAAAAATAAGCAAAACCAAGAAGCATGTGGCTAAAAAAAGTGCCACGCTAAGAAAAATTTACGTGGACTGTCTCCATGACTGTAGTATATCACGCTGCCATGCAGGCATTGCTCCAAAATCATTTATGTATATATACATTCATGCATGTCAGGGACAAATTAAAGTCTAGGTAAGAATTTCAAAGGCCAATGAGGTACTTTAACTCTTGACTCATTGAAAGTGTGAGCAGCCCTTGCTAGTTCATCTTGGCAGGAGGGAGATCATTTCTGGTTTTGGCTGGATTTTTAGGGACAAAATATGTTAAGATTGAGAGAGGTACATCCAAGCAATCTATTCATTTCTTCTCACTCTGAATCTGTGAATGTTGAAACTGAGACAACTGCTGATAATGCTGCAGCAAAGGGAAGCCAACTTCCAAGCATAGCTGTTGTAATAGGCAGAGCAAGGGTGGTAGGAGGAGTACCTAGTGACTTGCTGGAGAAAGGTGATATTTGTAAACTATTACTGTGCTTATTTTTTACACTGCTGATGAGCTAAAAATGCCTGTAGAATCACATGAACATGACCTTATCTTGATTTCAAATGTGGTCCCCAAATGCATCATTCCAGAACTCCAGTGTTATTCCATAGAGGCAGCTCTGAACAAGTGAAAGGATGAGAAAACTCCACTCTTATTTGGTCTTGTATCACACTGGGATATAGAAGTGAGAAAGGAAAAGAAGGAAAAGGGAAAGAAGAAAAGAAGACAAGAAATACTATAAATATTCCTTCCTATTTTCCCCCCAAAATTTAAGCCTTCTTTAGTATTTATAATTTTCTCTCCATTTTGGCTAGATTAATTTCCACTTATTTGGTTATCATGCACTGTTGCTTATAAACATAAGTTGTCTTTTAGTTTACTAAAGCTCTCTGTTGAAGCTGTTATTCCTACTGGCCTAATTACGGTAAAAGTCTTTCCAGAAAGAATACATTGAACTTCAATAACAGATGAAACAGTTTATATAGACCACTAAATTGGCACTACATTATTCTCAAACAGCAAATACAAGAAAGCTTATTTTAATCAATACATTTTTCGACAGGCAAATCACTGCTTTTTTTCTTCACACAACCAATCCATAAATTTCAGAAAGGCAAACTGCCACAAGATAACTTCATGCAGGCAGTCCAGAAAATTACTCCAACAAGAAAGTTAAGCCCTGATATTTTGCACACCAGTATGTTGTCAGATGATTGGTTATTAGTCACATCACTTTTATTTTGATCATCTCTGGCAGAACTGTGTTCCTTCAGTGGATGATTTTATTTTAATTACTAAAAATAAGTTGAATATGAATAATGTATTCAGATAATGTGTGTCTGCATATATGCAAATACTTTAGAATTTCTGAGAAATTTGCCTGTACACAGAGACACAGCGAGGCATCCCGAGATAGAAACTTATCTGTCTGGATGAAAAGGGTTTATCTCAAATATTCTGTCCCTGTTAATACTGAAATGCTTATTCCATGTGTTCCCATCTTATCTATATCTGGCTTCATAAATCAATGCTGATGAGGTTTAGCAATGTCCAAGCCATAATATCAAAAGGAAATGACATCCAGTACTAGCCAAACACCAAAGCATTAACAGTTTTCCTGTGTTCACCTTCCTGTGTCTTCCCTTGACCAAATAAGATTCTAATACTGCTTTTAGTTAATTTATCACTACATTTCTATAATATAAACCGTAGATAAATAGTTCCCTTAGCATGTCTAGCATAGACTGAAACTTCCATTTGAAAATTGGATCTGATTTCAGGTGTCTGTAATTTCAATGGTTTTTAAGTGGAGCAATTCTCTAATATCTAACAGCTGTAGCAGTCCAAGAGTTGGTAGATTATTATTACCTTCAAAACAATTTATTCTGGAAATATGATGAATGACCTTCACTGTGTTAGGCATGAAAAGTTTCAGAAAGCTACTGGCACTGATCCTCACCATTTTGCAGAACTTTGGAAGCCATGACTGATTGGTTCAAAGTTGCAGAATAACCTAATTTCACTAGTGTATGCCAATTCTCCTCTAAGAGTGCCCCTGTACACAGGACAACAGGCTGGCACAGGAGTCTTGCAGAAAGTATATTGGTTACCTCTGGTACATGTACCTCTGGATGATTCACTGTTACCTATGGCCTTTGAATTTAGAAATTCTCTCTGAAACCGTGTATTCCATGTACCTGTCTCAGGGCATAATAATTTTTATTGCAGTTCTGTAGAGATTCTGGCCCTCGTTCATGTTTGTTGGCTACAAATTCAAGTAGTCTTATCACTGAATCAGTCTGTCATTCAAGGCTGCAAGCACTGAGGATCACAGTGACTTCTGCCCTTTAAGGACAAGTTGTCCAGACAGAAGTTTCAGAAGACCTCCAATTTACTAGCGTAAGGAACCTGCTACATATAACACCACCTGCCATAGGCACCTGGAGGTTCATTTGGTTAACATTTGAATAAAAAACTGAGAAAGGTGAGTCACAGAGAAAGGGTCGGTGCTATGTTTGGTGTCACAATTTGTGACCTGTCATTACAGATGTCACCATCACATTGATATCTCAATAGAATGTGGTAAAATGTTAGCTACTTCAAGTGCTCCGTCTCTTGCCAATCTATCTGCTTCATAGAGCTTCCACATTTTCTCAGGGACTCCTGGTCAACACAGTACATATGTAGGGACACAGTCAACCATCTAGCAAAATTATAGCACAAAGAAAATGTGCAATATCACTTTCCTTTTAAGAATAACTGGATGCCAATTATTGATAAATGTACATTCATTCATTATATGATCCCTATATAAAAGTAAACAATTACTCCTATAGATAAATATTTGTAGAAAGGAAATGATGAGATTATATAATATATAATCTAAAGAATAATGAGACTAAGGCAGATCAGACTTCACATTGTGCTTTTTAAGATCCTCCACTGCAGTGATAATCCCAACTCCTTCTGCTAACCCTGTTTTATCAAATCTGACTCTTTAGCAATGATACCATGAAAGAGCAGGAAGACTTGTATGATAGTATATATTAGCACCATCATATTAGAACGAGATATTCAGGAGTGCGAGTGGATCAGATACACAGTAATGGGTGCTAAATTTTTATTTAAAGCTTTCTAAACCTAAAGCTACATTATGAGTAAGGGCATGTCTCCTTCCTTCAAAAAAGGATCTAATTCTGAACATGATATCTTCATTTCAACCATTGGCTGCTGTGGCTGTTGGGATTGAAGTTCTGATTAAATTGGCATTATAAAGAAATTCTCTCCTATTTTCTTTCATGTGCTCCACAGCCCTAGATCACTTATTTTGGCTGTTCTCACTGTCTCTTGTTTTCAGACACACTCATTTATCACAAAGCAAGGCACTTTCCTGTTTGTGTTTCCACTTTATTCTAAAGGACACACAGAGAAACATTACAGGAATGCAGGGTTGCAGCAAATAAATTGTCTGCACTTAGTCTGCAATATGTCTTTACAGCCATTCAGCCTTGTATGATTTCTTGTTGCAGAGATAGAGTTAAAAGGCTTCTTGTAAACAACCATTTAATACAGCATTTTCTGATGACGTGACTCTTTGATCTCTTTTTTCTGCTGAGAACTGTAATATATACCATGGAAATTTTATGTTCTTTGTAATGAAATGTCTTAAAGTCTCATTTAATAATACAGTTGTCTGTATTTCTCAAAGATATATGGTGTACAGTAATTTAACTGGAATCAGATTGCCATGCAACTCCCACAAATCTGAAAGTTTCATACCAAAGAAATTAAAAAATCAACAGTTTCTAGAAGGATTAAAGGAAGCATCACAACTTGAGGACTTGATGAGCTACAGTAGACAAAGTTATAGTCATCACTACATTTACTATGTTTGCTACTGGAAAAAAACTGTGATAGGACAGAATCTTCTCAGTAGCATTCCTATTTTAACCACACATATAGTACATTGCCTTCTCTCAAGGAAAAAAGTTAAATACGTGCTGTTCAAACAAAAAAAAAAAACAACCCAAGCCACAAAGGATTTCTACTATATTGTAGCTGAATTTTTCCTGTAATTACTATATGAAGTGATCATCTTTGACAGCAGAAGTAGCCTTGTAATACAAGGCAAAAAAACTCAATACCTTCCTCAGTACTTCTCATTTATGCCTCTTCAACCTGCAGGCATGCTTTCTAAACTAAATAAATGATTTGTGATTTGCATGGAATGAACTCCCAGGTTCAGTATGATATATATATACACCTCGTGCTTTCTACTTTCATTTTTGTTATTTCTATCTTACCATATTCTAACATATTTTTACTGTTTAGATGAAATTCAACTTTGAAAATATAAGATTGCACTGAGATATAAATATTTGGGAAACTGCTTCTTAAAGAGTTAATCAGAAAACAGCAGTCTCTGATCTGACATAACTAAAACATGTTTTTTAAAGTAATTTTGGAAATAAGTATTTTCCCTCCTAAAGTCTTTTAGGCTGCTGTTGTTTACTTTCTATTTTTTTGCTTAAACTACATGTGTTCAAAAACCAAACACCATTTGTTTGGTAAGTTTTTTTTCTCATAATGTTTCTACTGTAGCCTAAAATTAAAAATTAACAGTGTAGAAATATTTCAAGTGTTTTTAAGATCCACAGACTCAACAAATTCCAGTATTTTTGTCCCTATTTTTCATATCATTCTTTTGCTGAGAAAGAAAGATTTCACTGTAATTGTCTATTTTTATATGCATGGCCTCATTCACAAGACACCAAAGTTTCTGTTTTTCAGGTTGGCTTTGATTTGTTTGTATAACATGCACAATTGAAAAAGCAACGGTTGAAAATGAAAATATTTGACATGAAGCAAACTTAAGATAAGTCAATACTTTTGTGTTTTAATAATATTTTAGTATTTACACTGAATTTATTTTTGTATAATGTGGTTTTGGGTTTATAGGTTTTTTACAGTTTGTCTTCAGAAATCATTATATCTAATGAGAAAACATCTTAAGGCATTGGCAGGGGAAGCCATCCCATCAGGCTTCAAATGGGTTTTAAATACATTTGTTTTCTTTTTCTTTGAATATCCAAGGCAATATGCAGACCACCTAAATTAGAAAAATCAGTATCTAAATATTGAAGTTCCATAATCATCCTTGCAAATACAGTGTATTAAGTCAATGTGTTTTCTATACAGTTAATGAGAGAGGCAGAGACTGCTGAATAATGGCTAATAAATTCTCTACACAATCGAGAACTTTCGGGAGTTCCGTGTATGGAACTCAATAGATTATGGGTCCCTTTCAACTCAGATTAGGTAAAATTCTGAGCCCACTGATTTGGGGCACCAGTCTTCTGAAATTCAGATGAAAATCCATGCATAACTTTACTGAGCTACTGAGACATCAGTGTTCAGTTCAGGAGCTCTAAGGGTATCTACTGAGGAAGTGAGAATTGCGTCTTACCCTAGACCAAGAGAATACAGTGCAACAACTCCTACATCCCAAGAAGGAGGTCCCAGTCTTACCTCCTGATGAGGTACATGACATTATCTATCTGCTAAAAAAAAAAAAAGTTGTGCTTTCAAGCATCAAAGATAGAAAAGGGCTAAAAAGGAGAGTAGGCAGAACTTAGTGCCAGGGAGAAGGATCTTCAGTGGATTAGATTGCTGAAAATAAAAAGAAATTTTCCATGGTGCTTTTGTCCCTGAGCCTGTTTACTATAATGTAGATAATCATCTTCAACTGCCTTGACCTCAGTGAAAGTAAAACCTGCTCATGCCTTGCAGGATAACGTCTTAGTTGTCTAACTACAAATGAATTAAGGGTTCCACTCCATAGACATCT
>NW_008236973.1:1731235-1780748 GCF_000691975.1 Corvus brachyrhynchos | reverse complement strand
CTTCCCTTTACTTTTTCATTCTTTTTGTTTTGATACTCAAAAATCAATTTAACATTGAAGAATACTGACATCAGGTTTTGAGAGTTAATAATTTAAATACATGTAATTATTTCTCCTGTTCATTTGGAGAAGGAAGGATGAAGATGAGGTTAGACTCAAATGAGTTCAAAACCTGGATTTTTTGCCTCTGGAAAATGTATATAGAGGGGCTGGGAAATAGAAAAACAAATAAATGAAAAATCCCCAAGGATGTTGAACAATCACTGTTGTGAGGGCTAACCATAAGTTCTGCTTCTGGTGGTTTGAATGGAAGTGTACTCCACAACCAGATGCACAGCATTTTCTGATGAGGACTGAACAACAGAATGTTATTGTCAACTCTTCATCATTGCATTCCCCAGGGTATCTTATTCTTCTATAGTTAAAAGCAGAATCAAAATATTGCCAAATTCTGACACTGTGTGAAATTCATCTCTTTCTGCACAAATAATTGAGCTGTGGAGTTGGAATAGCACTTCTTTAGCACATTTTATTTAGAAACAGAAGAAAGGGAAGCAATTCAAAATCATACCAAAGTAGTGTGAGATATGATGAATGTAAATGAAATGAAAAAACTGACTAGTAAGTTGATTTCTGACATTTCTAAAATTATACTTGTAAAAGTCAATAGAATTGATTGAAAAATTCTTTTTAAGATTTAAACTATTCATATAGAGAGAGTCAACATCACTGTATCACACAGATATGTCTTCTACAACACCTTTTTTTTTTCTCCAGTGATTAAAATAGAAGCAGTACAGTAAGTTCCTGGAAGAGAACTTACTGACACAGCTGGTGAGGGAGCCAGCTAAGGAAGGCACCCCACTGGCCCTGTTGCTTGTGCACAGAGAAAGACTGTTGAGTGATGTGATGGTTGGAGGTTGTTATGGGCACAAAATGACAGTTTTCAATTCTCAGAGATCTAAGGAGTTGGGTCAGCAGAACTGTTACCTTCAGCTTCTAGAGGGCACTTTGGTCTCTTTAGGGGACTGTTTGAGACAGTCCCTTGGGGTGTAGTTGTGAAAGAAAAAGGGATCCAGGAAGGCTGGACATTCTTCAACATGGATGTATCAAATTGACAGGGGAAGGAGATGAAAGGCTGGGAAACCCCATCTCCTCCTCTTCTAACAAACTGGGTGCAATTACTAATAAACTCCCAAAACAGGTTACTGAAACTAGTACTGGGATTAGGACGGGGAAAACATGTATCATGCACACTTTGAACAACTGCCTGTACCTCTGTTAACTTCTTACAAATCATTATCTCTGAGCACAGCAAAATAGAAATCCGGATTTGTGCCTCTGCTCGGCAAAAGTTTCATATCAGGGACAAGATTGGAGCAAGTTGTGGATAGGCAAATAGGCCTACGGACCAGAAAGGCATTAGTACCTCAAACAGGCCTAGGAACCAGAAAGGCAGAGAGACATTATGAACTCAACCAACATGCTGACTGCTTTACCTCAACACAAAATAGTTAAGTTCAAACCAAAATGTAATTAGTACAGGTTTAGTACAGTATGCCACATTGGGCACCACTAATTATTTGTGCTGGTTTGGAAAAATTTGGAGGAAAATATTCTCTGATAGAAGGCAGGTTACAACCACCTCCCTCACCAGGTTTGAGGAAAATAAATTTTCCTCGGAGGAAAGTGAAAGAGATAAAAAACCTATTTATTTAAGAAACACACAGGAAAAGGATAATAATGCTAAATAATGAAACCTCTCACTGTGGAGAGAAACCTGGATAGATTTCAGAGTCCTTCTGTAGGTGTGGACTCTCTCCTCCTCCTCGGAGCTGGGTCGTGGGCCCACCTCCAGGGCCGCGGTTGAAAATTCTCCCAATGTGTTCTGATGTTGAAACAGTCCAGAAGAGAAGAAGGGAAAAAGCGAAGCCCCAGGAAAACAAAGTTCAATTCTCCATCTCTCTCTGGAGTAAAAGAGCCAAAAGCTGGCTGAAAAGCAAGAAGGGTGCTTCCTCCGCTCTGGCTACCACAGGAGCAGAGGAGTGTGTATCTGTGTCCTTGAACAACTGCTTTGAGAAGTTTGCTTGGTTTTTTTCCTCTCCCCCCTCTCAGGCTCAGTTTAAAGGCACAGAAAAGCACAAATTTCTGGGCATAGAGCAGTGATAGGGGATACACATCATAAAGTCACCCCAAGACAAAATCTTAAAGCCACAGAAGCAGGCCATGGCCATGTGGCAAAAATGAGTCAGATGGGAGGAAGATCAACCTGGCTGAACAGAGAGCTAGCTTTCTCTTGAGCTCAAGATGAAAAAAATGAGAGTTTATAACCTTTGGGAAAAGAGGCAGGAATCTCAGGAGGACTACAAAGTTTTCCTACGGTTATGCAGAGAGAAAATTAGAAGAACTAAAGCCAACTAAAACTCATATTGGCAACTGCTGTAAAAGAAGATAAAAGATCTTTCCATAAATGCATTGGCAACAAAAGGAAGGCTAAGGAGAATCTCCAACCTTTACTGGCCATGGGGGAACATAGCAACAATGAATGAGGAAAAGGCTGAGATACTTTATTGCCTTCTTTGTCTCAGTCTGTAACAGTAAGAATTGTTCTCAGAGTACATTCACTGAGCTGGATGGAATCTGGGGACAGAGAGCAGAATGAAGCCTCCATAAACCAAGGGAATATGGTCATTGACTTCTACACCACTTAGACACACACATCTATGGGTCAGATGAGATCCACCCAAAGGAACTGAGGGAGCTGGTGGAAAGCTTAATTGAAACACTTTCCATGATTTACCAGCAGTCCTGGCTCACTGGGGAGGTCCCAGTTGACTGGAGGCTGGCCAGTGTGATGCCCATCTGCAAGGCCTGAAAGGAGGATCCAGGGAACCACAGCCCTGTCAGCCTGGCCTTAGCCTGAGGAAAGATCATGGACATGTGCAGGACTGCCATCATGGACACGTGCAGGACAACAAGTAGATCAGGCCCAGCAGATCCTGCTTGATCAACCTGATCTCCTTCTTTGACAAAGTGACCCACTTAGTGGATGAGGGAAAGGCTGTGCATATTGCCTGGATGAGATTTAGTCAAGCCTTTGACACTGTCTCCCACAGCATTCTTCTGGAGAAAATGGCAGCTTACGGCTTGGATGGGTGCATGTTTCACTGGGTAAAAAACTGTCTGGATGGCCAAGACCAGAGGGTGGTGGTGCAGAGAGTTGCATCCAGCTGGTGGCCACTCACTAGTGGTCTTAACCGGGGCTTTGTTTTCAGGTCAGTCCTGTTTAATATCTTTATCTGTGACCTGGACAAGAGGATCAAGTGCACCCTCAGTGAGTTTGCAGATGACACCAAGCTGAGCAGGAGCGTGGATCTGCTGGAAGGCAGGAAGGCTCTGCAGAGGTGTCTGCCAAGGCCAGTGGTATGAAGTTAAACGTGGCAAAGTGTCAGGTCCTGTGCTTGGGTCACAACAACCCCATGCAGTGCTACAGGCTGGGAAAAGAGTAGCTGGAAAGCTGCCTGGTGGAAAAGGATTTGGGGGTGCTGGTCAACAGCAGCTGAACGTGAGCCAGCATGTTCCCAGGTGGCCAAGAAGCCCAGTGGCATCCTGGTGTGTATCAGTAATAGCCTGGCCAGCAGGACCAGGGCAGGGATTTTACCCCTGTACTCAGCACTGGTGAGGCTGTACCTTGAGTGCTGCGTTCAGTTTTGGGCCCTCACTACAAAAAAGATGCTGGTACTGGGGTGTGTCCAGGGAAAGCCAACAGAGATGGTGAAAGGTCTGGAGCACAAGTCCTGTAAGGAGCAGCTGAGGGAACTTGGGTTGTTCAGCCTGGAGAAAAGGAGGTTTAAGGGGAACCTCTCACTCCCTGCAACTACCTGAAAGGAGGTTTTAGTCAGGTGGGGGTTGGTGTATTATCCCAAGTAATAAGCAATTATAGGACATGGTCTCAAGTTGCTACAGGGAAGGTTTAGATTGAATATTAGGAAAAATTTCTTCCCTGAAAGGTTTGTCAAGGATTGGAACACTCTTCCCAGGGAAGTGGAGGAATCCTCATCCCTAGAGGCATTTAAAAGGTGTGTAGATATTGTACTTATGGACATGGTTTAGTAGTGAACTTGGCAGTGCTGGGTTAAGGGTTCGACTTGATCTTAAGTGATTTTTCCAACTTAAACAATTTGATGTTTCTAACCCCTTTGGTTCCCTCTTCTCCAGCCAAGAGAATGACAAGATGTCATGTGATCCTTAAAACTTTTATATTTTTATCATAAATTTATAGCATCCTATAATGCCTTTCTACACTGACCTGATTTTCATTGTTGTTTTATACCTCACTATATATTTCTTGCTAACATGGAATTCATCCCTCCTTACCTTTTGATTGAGGTATTTAGCATGCTTCATGTCCATCAGGGTTGTGGGGATCAAGTTTTAATTAGAATTACGTGAACACAAGAATTTTGACTGAGAAAATAATGCATATGAAAATTTACCGAGTTGTGATTTAAGAGGTGCTAGGTGTCAGCTCCCAGATCTGAATATGATTTTTCACTTGGGAAATTACAGATGCTGTTTCTGTCATTAGGGAGAAGTAAGACTGTGAACTTTAGCAGACTGAATTTGCCCCTTTGAATTTTCTCTCAAGCAATTCTTCTGAGGTAAAATTTAATGTATAAACTCAGTTTTAAAGATTATGTAAGAAGGACCCAACATGGATTTATTGGTTACATGGAAGGAAGCCCTTAGCCCCTCTAGGGGATCCAATGCTGCCTGTAGTGTTGGGGTGAGGGTGGGATGAAAGCAGCTGGTTAGCCTTAGTAAACTTTTGGCCTGCCATTTCTGTGTGAATGAGGCTTGAAGAATGTTATTTGCATGTCATTGGTCCTGAGTAAGCACCAAAGTGTTAATTTTACTTCCTTGATAATCAGATTGCTAATATTATCTTTTTTTGTGTGCTGTAATTGTTCGATAAAAAATAGACAATACAACAAATAGTTTATCTGTAGATTTCTCTGTGTGCTTGGTGATTGGAGAAAAAAAATGAAACATTATTAAACCATGACTTTGGTGCAATATGGCCTATTTCCTGTGAATAATTGACAGAAATATAGTAAAGCGTTAGTGGTAAATTTGAAGTGGCATGCACAGTATGTGTTTAGAATGTTTATATCGTCTCCCATTGATTCTCAGGGAGCTCAGACTAATTGGAAATAAGGTTTATGTGCAGCGAAGCAGTGAACCAGTGATATGGTGATACTGCAGAAGGGATTCCTGCCTCTGGCAATATTTTTATATATATCCGCAAAGCTCAGGCATACTTTATAATTCTGACTTACTTAAATAATAGAAATACATAATTTTGTAAATGTATCTAGGTTTACAGTATTTCAAATACTCAGCTCTCCTATCAGAGAGAGAAGGAAGGATTAACACTTTGCCCTTTCTCCCTTCAGTACTATTAGAAGGAGCAGTAAAACTTGTTTTCACAAGCTGAGCTAATGATACGTGGGATTTGCATGCAGGGATATTGAATTCTGGTTATTCAGCTCCATCTTTGTCAGGGACAGGAAGTGATCAACAGATAACAGCTCATTTTTCTGGGGTAAACATGTTCAGAACTATTCAAAATAGTAATAACCTTGAGTTATTATTCAACAGCTTTCAAACAGTAAAACTGTCCTGGCTTTTAAATTGACCTTAGTGGAATAGACTGTGTCTGTGATGGCCAGGACTTGGGATACTAAAACCTTTATTAGGGATGTGCACTGGTTAACCCAAGCTAGCAACCAAGCACCACAGAGCTCTGTGCTCACTCCCTTTTTCCCTAATAGGATGAGGGAGACAATCAAAAGGTAAAAGTAAGAAAACTTACTTTTGTTGAGATGAAAACAACTTAATAACTAAAACGCAATAATAATAATAATGAAAATTACAAATAGAGAAGTAAAACACAAGAAAAACAAGTGATGCAAATGAAAACAATTTCTTACCACCATCAGACTGATGCCCAGCTAGTTCCCAAGCCATGGCCCCAAGGCCAGCTTTCTGCCTAGTTTATATGCAGAGCATGGTGCATATGGCATCAGATATCGCTTTTGTTAGTTGGGGTCAGTTGTTCTGTCTCTGTTCCCTCCCAGCTTCTTGCCCAATCTGAGCCTGCTTGCTGGCAGGGCATGTGAAGCTGAGAAGTCCTTGACCTAGCACAAGCACTGCTCAGCAACAACTGAAACATCAGTGTGTTATCAACATTCTTCTCATCCTAAATCCAAGACAGACCACTGTATCGACTACTAGGAAGAACATTAACTTTATCCCAGCCAAACCAGGAGAGTATGTTAGGGCCAGAGATGTTGGTACTGGTAGGAAACCCATATCCTAATTACAGTAATACTTCAGGATCAAAATATTAAGGGTAGAAATATAAAAGGCACCTGGAAGAATTTGTTTCAATGAAAAGAAGTCCTCAAAAAGCTGCATTTTTTCTTGTTCATTTTCTTTTTTACCTCTCCTCTCCCATTTTTCCTATAGATATATAGTTTTGTCTTATGCTCTGTACTCATCTTTCATCCCTGACTGCTCATTCTAATGAATGTACATGTACTATAGCTTCACTTATAGAAGTCTGGGGAGTTTTTTCTTTTTTTTTTTAATTTTTGTTAAAGCCTCCTATTTAGCACTGCTTTCTGTCTCTTTTTCAAAAATAAATTGTTTTTCCTGTGTTACTGAAATTAAAAGTGATTTTTTTTTCCAGTACACGTGTGTGGGTACACAGACAGATAGCCAGGTCTGTACTGTTTTCTCACTCATATCCACGGAAGGTACTCTGGTGTTTCCAAGGCAGTTGTCAACCATAGCCGAAAGAATGGCACAATTTTATTTTCCACTGCTAAGGGGTATAGTGAAAAAAGAGGCAATTTTTTTTGCCTTCAGAAGTTCCATTTCCAAGACTAGGAAGGTTTTCCTCTCCCCTTCATCTTTCTCTGTTTCTTGCAAAGATAGAAATAAGAAACCATGCTTTCATAATTTCAGATGGGGACGACTAGAAGACAGTATTGTAATGAAGCATCTAGTCCCATGAGTTCTATTTAGCCAAGCATCCTTTCACTGCATTGGAAAGGGGGTAACACAAGGAAATGAGAAGAGGAAAAGAAACATAAAAGATCAGGAAGCTGGTCTAAGCTGTTTAAAAAAAACAAACATTTAAAACTTTTTAATTTTTTTCGCTGCTGAACGTAACATAGATATTCCAACATTAAATTATACACAGTTTAAAATAAACACTTTGAGAAATGGGGTAACCCTTCTTCAAATGTCATGTGTTTTAGTATTATTTGTTTCTTAAGTGAGAAACTAGCAGTGACATCAAAATTTTAAGCAACATGACATATCATAAATTCACAGAACAGTTTCGGTTGGAAGGAACCTTAAAGATAATCTAGTTCCAACCCCTTTGCTGTTGAAAGGGACATCTTCCACTAGACCAGGTTCCTCAGAGCTCCATCCAACCTGGCCTTGAATACTGTGACACAAAAGAAAAAAAACACAAAAAGCAAACAAAAACCAAAACCCAAACCAAACCCAAAAGAAAAAAAAAAAAAACACTGAACAACAAGTAACCTCAAAAAAAGCTGCCAAAAGAACAAAAGTTATAATCTGATTTTTAAACCTATATATGCATAGTTTGACATTTCATTATTTTAATAAAGCAATTGATGTTTAGTACAGAGATGAAACAAAATCAACTCCCACAACACTGATCCATTCTTCTCAAATGTTTTTAGTTTAATAAAATTTTAAGCTATCTCAGCTGGGCTCAGCATTTTGTATTCTGATACAAATTAAGCTCTTGGTCCCTGTTCTGGGTTTATGATTCAGATATGAAAACAAAATATGAAATCAATTGCTGAATTAAGGGGATTGGGGCAAGGATTTAATAATATGCATCCTTGTGGGAGGAAATATGAAAAAAAAGAAACCTTGAAAAGACTTATATGGTGCTGGTCTATTTTTTGTATTTTCAAATACAGCTTTCAGAGGAAAGGCATAGAAATTTATTTTATATGACACAAACAGGGATTTTTCTTTCCCTTGATGTATCTAGAGCTCTAAGAGTAAATGAAAGACATATACTTTTGTGTCTAACTGCTGAAATTCAAAATGAATGATTTTTTTTTCACTTTAAAGTTATTGATTTCATCAGAAATACAAGTTTGAATGAAAGTATTAGTTTTGTTGAATGTGGAGAATTATTCTAAGAAGCAAAGGCTCACTTCTTAACTTAAACTGTGTTAATAAAATGAAAAAAAGTATTTCTCTCATTTAGAAATAAAGTTATCCAGAAGGAGCAGCGGCCTTCAACTGAAAAACAGTTAGTCTTACAATATTAATTGTAAGATGGTGCTTCAACTACCACCATCAACAAAAATACAGAGTGCTTTTGTTCTCTGAAGGTACCTATTTCTCCTTGTGCTCCATAGAGAGATTCTAGGTGATTTGGGGAAAACATCTAACATTTAACTTAGATAGCTCAGAGGGACAGGATAAATGCCTGTTTGGCTGTCTAGGCTGTTGCTGAGAATGTATTGGATCTGTTTCTTTAAATATTTATCAATTCTCAAAATGGCTTCCTGTGGGAGATATTAATTTGCTTCTTTATGGGCATATACAATTAATTTGGGAAAAGTCTTGGTAAAAGGTTGTTTCCAGAGTATGCTCTGACCAAAAGCAGAGAAGTAAATTTATTTGTCTACGATCCTGATTATAAATAGGGAAGGAAGACAGATTGTGTACAAGCTGCCCAAGAGCCCAAATTATTACCTGGCTCACAAGCATTTGCCTATGCTGCCTCCTATGCAATGAGTCTTGCTGTTTAATTGCTGTTTCTCAGGTTTCCAGAGAAAGCTGGCACTGGCCATGGACCATACTAAGGGAAGCCAAGTAGAAAACTTTGAAAAGACAGATGTAGTTAAAATCAGGTTTGCAAAAAGTAAATGCTAAGGTAACCTAAACTAGGTATGCCAGTAGCTCTTCACCTGATGTGTATATGAGGATATGGTAGAAGAACTGTAAGAGACAGACAGACAGACAGACAGATGGGTAATTTCCTTACCCATCATGCAAATATAATAAATTGATCGGCTTTCTTTCAAAATCCATACATGATGACAGGATCTGAGAAAGTACATTAGACTTCTCCAAGAAAATTAATGATTGAGAGTGGTTATAATGAAGAAAGGAAGATCAGAAACACATTTCTGAGGAATCTGAGATAGTTGTTGAGAGGATTTCTCAGTTATGAAATGCAACGGAAAATAAGAAAAAAAGTTGCAGTCTATTTCCATAATGGTCTTGATAGAATGACTTCCTTTTAATGTACGCAATGACCTGAGACAAGTAGTCATGCTTTCTGCTCACTAGTGATTATAGCTGCACAGTGTAAATATCTGATCATAAATAGTGTGTTATTTCATACTAATGCCTTATAGATTGTCATGTGATTAATACTCAGAAAGCTCATTACCTGCTTGATATCATTTTCTGCAGCTCTTCTGACATCAAATCTGTAGTGAACTGTAAACAGAGTAACAGCAGTGATTTTGCTTTTTTACTCAAGCTGTGTATTTTTCTCATTCCTGATTTCTCAGCTGGCAAAAGGATTGAATTCTACAACAATGTAGAGGTAATTTTATCACGTAATTGACTGCCAACTTCCCTATTAACCTGATAAAAACACTGCCATACTGAAATGCAGTTCAAATGAACCTTTGCAGATTTGATTTTTCTATGAGACACCCACATTTTCTACAGGTTCTACTATATCAAACTACTTGTTAAAAGTATAACAATTTTAACCCCAGATAACAGTCAGCTGGTACAGGATTAAATAAAACAAATTTCAAAGTCGTTAGGTAGAGGAAGGGAAGTCCTGACTTCAAACCCTGATCAATTGCAAAATTAGGGTAATCATGGGATCAATTACAGTAGATATAGTATTCCGATTTTTTTCTCCACTTCTCCTTTTTATTTTGTTTTGGTTTTGTTTCTCTTTTCTCCCTTGGGAGACTTAAAACATATTCTTGAGTGTATTATCAGTACAGCTCCAGGTGAAAGATGCAAGTAGATAATATTTAATTAGAAACATTTCTACAAAAAGTTTCATTTTTGTAGTAACTTGAGCAAATACCCAGGTGGGACTTCCTCCCTATTCTTCAGTAAAATAGCCATGATGTGATCTGTTCATATACTTGGAATTGATTTTGGGAAGTTAAATTTCAGGAATGAAATTTTAAAGGGATGAAGGCATTATTTCTCAATATTTGAGGCTCTGTTTCAGAGGCTAAGTGCCAAGATTAAAATGTTAATTCTAGACTTAATTAAATGACATTGCCCTCATGGTGCATATGAGAAGAAAACACACTGATGTTTTGGTTGGTGCTGAGTAGTGTTTATCCTAAGTCAAGAACATATTTTGCTCTGCCAGTCAGGAGGTAAAAGAAAGAAAGAAAAAAAGCACTGGGAGAGACCACAGGGAGGACAGATGACCTGAACTGGCTAAAGGGATATTCCACACTGTGGAACACCATGTCCATTATACAAACTGTGGAGTTATCCAGAAGGGGAACAGATTAGAGTTCAGAGATGAGGTTTGGTATTGGCCAGCAGGTGGTGATCAATTGTATCCTGCACCACTTGCTGATTTTTTTTTTATTTTATTATAATTATTATTTTTATTGTTAACTATTACTATTATTATTGAATTTTAATTTGTTAACTATTACTATTATTAAATTTTATGTGTTTCAATTATTAAACTGTTCATATCTCAACCTATAGATTTTAACTTTTGATTCTCCTCCCCATTCCACTGGGGAAGATGAAGAGAGGGGCAGTCACTGAGGGGCTGCATGGTGCTTAGTTGCCAGGTGAACTTATGCCTCAACAGCTTCAAAGGCATAAATCAGCCTTTGTTTGTCTTTAAATGAATGATTATTTCTAAAAAGACACCTCAGCAGAGAAGTTTCCCCCACCCACACACACAGGGCAGTTGGAGAGTTGGAGGTGGTATGACAAGCAGCTGCAGAGATCTGAACTCAACCAGCAGCTGCACGATCCTTACTTGGACAAACTAGCTCTCAGAATTTGTTGGTCCCTGTTTTCTATTGTTTCAGGCTAAGGGTGGTAATATTAAGCTGTAGGAGCTCTCCACATCATATTGCCTTTGTTTCTTGGGTATCTTGTCACACAGGTGCTGTCTTCAGGAAGCTTTTTTTTTTTCCCAGTGGTGAATACCTTTTTGTGGGTAAAATACCTTCTCTTTTGTATACTCTTGCTCTTAGTACTGCTCTTATTACTGTGCTGTACTAGTTTGAAAACAAACTAGTGGGAGACACCAAGTCAGAATAACAATTTAATAGGGAAATAAAATAAGGAAAAAAAAAACAAAAATAAAGGCAGAAAACACTGGGTTAAACTGGCAGTCAGGATACAACCTGACACCCTGTTAATCAGGGCAGTGGTAGCAGTCTGATAGAATGGTGGCTGCAGTCCTCTGAAGTGGTGATACTGTAGAAAAAGGGTCTGCTCTTACTCAGAAGGTCCAGTGGTGGCTGTGTAGCTCCTGTCCTCTGGAAATCCAGTGGAAAGGACTTGTCTCTGGTGTTCAGAATCTCAGATTATATCCAGGATGGAATGCTTGTTTCCTCCCTCTGGGTGGAGCATCTCACAATGGGGTAATGAGTCATGAGGCCAAGTGTTGATTAGGCTCATTAACAGAAGATAGTCTGGAGGGAGTTATCTCTGAGTCAGGCGGCAGGACAATGATGGGCAATTAACAGAAAGATAGTCTGGGGGGAGGAGGCAAGGAAACACTGCCCCACCTGATTTCAACAGCTCATGAGGATGGCAATAGAATACACTGCAACCCAGGACATGTGCTTATAGTAAATTATTTCAATTCATAATCTCTCATTTATTGTCTCTTGCTTACTGAAAGGAGTGGATGAAGTGGAGTGGCTAATTTGGAATTTAATTTCCCTGCTGGTGTTAAACCCAGCATACAAAGGTAGAAAAATTTACCTGTGGCTCTTGAGAATGGTCTTTTGCCTGTTTTGCCTGTTTTTAGGTTAGTTATATTTGGGTGTCTTTAGGCAGAGAATAATTGACTATACAAGAGGAATATACATAAACAAAAGACGTGGAATAGTTATTCATTGCCTAGCACCCTGTCCTGGTTTGAGACAAATTAAGGGGAATGCTCTGGGAGGAACGTCCCCTCCAAAGAAGGCAGGTTACAGCCATCCTCCCCCACCAGCTTTGGAATGAAAATTCCTTGGAGGAAAGTGAAAGGAAAAAAACTATTTATTTAACAAACACAGTGCACACAGGCACAGGAAAAGAATAATGCTAAATAATAAAACCTCTCACTGTGAAGAGAACCTGGGTAGATTTCAGAGTCCTTTGTGGGTGTGGCTTTCTCCTCTCCAGAGCTGGGGTTTCAGTATGGGCCCTTCTGGGCCTCGGTGGAAAGGCCTCCCAGTGAGGTTCTGATGTTCTGGTGTTCTGAACAGTTCCAAAGTCGCAGAGCTCCATACCTTAGCTGATGAACAGGAAGCTAGCTAAAAAGCAAAAGGAATGTAACTCTCTTCTCTGCTGCAGAAGCAGAGCAGCCAGACAGAAGCCAGCGAGCTTATCTCTGTTTCTGAACACAGCGCCAAAGGAATTCCACCATTTTCCCCCTGCCCTCTTAAAGGTCTGCCTTAAAGCTATAGAAAAGGCACAGGATTCATGTCTGGGCATAGAGTAGGCGGTAGGGGATACACATCAGAAAGTCACGCCAAGACACACCCACAAAAGATACACAGGAGTTACCAGGTGTTTTACTAAGCACTTGTGTGCTCACCACTTCGGTAGACAAGGCACCCAAAGAGCTGTCAACCCTGTGGCTTCCACAGGGAATTCACAATGCCAGAGAACTACCTCAGGCCTCTGACTCTAGCTCCATCAATGGCATCCTGGCTGGGATCTCATCACCTTTGCCTGTCCTGTCTTTGCCTGTTAGCTCTCACGGCTTTCCATGCTGGTATTTTCCCTTCTGAATCCTTGAGCCACTGATGATCTCACTTAGGCACTCTTATCTCAAATTCTGCCCTTCCTCATCTCTGTACAGCCTTTCTCATAGCCCTTGCTCAGCTGTGAGCACAGTTTATACAGTCAGTCCAGATCAGGGCTGGTCTCAGTCCCTTGGTACATGGGTAGATAAATCCCTAGGAGAGGGGAGCTTAGAGCACTAGTAACAGAAGATTGCGTTGAGAAAGTGGTTAGTAAAATGGAAAAGTTGTCCTTACCCACTCTTTGACTTTTCATGGGAAAACAGATTAATTATGGGTCTGTTTTCAGGAGATGATTCCTACTTTCTCGTTTGGAGTGGACAGAAACTTATGACAATTTCAATAGGAGTTGTAGTCCTGGTACAGTTGACTCAGCTGGGAGAGGATGTTACATCCCTCTGACCTTGTGTTTGATTTTTCGTCTTGGCAGGATCTGTGCTCAGAGAAGAGTTTTTTTGATTGCTGTTCAGAGATGCACAGCTTTCCCTCTGGATTACTGAGGAAATTCAGCTACTTAATTCCAGACCTGTTTTAAAAGGCTCAGGAGTTACAGCATGATGCCATACAACAGTGGTTCTCTCAATTTCATATTGGACTTATTCCTGTTTCCTTCAGAGAGTACCACAAGCATCAGAACTCCCATATGAGTTGACAGAGAGAGTCAGAGTGAAAAGTCATACAGATTTCCAATGAAATGTATTGTGGCACTTGCAGGAGGGCAGAAGCATTTCAACAAAGTTACACTGAAACTAAAACTGTCTGTCACTCTCTCTCTTTTTTTTTGGTTTTTTTTCAGTGAGGACCTTCTAAATTCTCAGGCAATAGAGCTTACTTTCAACAGGTGGAGCTGAGGAGTGACTGAGACACTTGACCTGCACAAAACACAGGTTTCAGCCATTTAGGAAAACTGTTGTGGAGAGAAAAAAACATCACAGAAAATCCCACACCTTTATAAAAACACTTTAACTGGGATTTTGCAGCTCCTTTCCAATTCAGCAAACTGTATAAAGTGTGGGTAGAAAGTCAACATTTCTAATAACTGCATGCAATTCCTTTAACTGCTGTTGCAACCCTTGTGACGCTCATTCTTGCTAGCCTGTTCTTGGCAATACGTTATTGAATCAGGTTGCATTGTGAGATATTCAGGGCTGGAAACAGGGCCCAGGCATACAGATAACAGGCTGGCTGCCGTAGAACAGCTGCATTTTATTTTGGAAGTTGTGTTACGGTTTGTCTGTGTGGATTGAGAGTGTGTAGTACACTAATTTTCTAAACCTTCTTCATCCCCACCCCCCCAACTCTAAATAGGCACACAGTTTTAAATTTTTACTTGTACAGAGAGAAAAGAATTCCCAAGATTTATTTTTTCTTTCTTCTTTTTTAAGAAGAAGATTGACTGGTTATAGATGACAGCTTCTACTTTTTGAAGAAATAGAGATTAGAAATAAGTAAAATGAGATAACATGATCAGATAATGACATGAAAATAATATAGTAATGGATTTAAGCAATTTGTTTTAATATCTGTAGATAACTACAAAATAAATTGCTTTAAAATATTTTTTGTCATACAAATTGTTATATATTTTCCATGTGAGATTTTACTGAAAAATGAGGGCTTAATGTCTTGCAAGGAATGTATTTTTCATAGTTCAAAATCAGTGAATTTCTACCATGTATTAATTTCATCTTTTCCTTTATGATCAATAAGTTGCACTATGAACTGTGGACTTTAGGTCTGAGAACCTACAGATAATCTATCAGTTAATTTAATAATAATGTCCATAAGTTTGATGAATTATGATAAAATATGTAATTAGCAAAATGGTGCTTTAAATTTTTCAAGCTTTCTGAAAAGTCATACTACTTTCCAAGCAGGTTCATAAGAAATAAACAAATATACAAGATTTTAGATAATTCAGGCCCATTGTTTTGCACTGTCTTTTTGGAAAATCTTTCATATTTTGTTCTCAGAAGTAGCCTTTTAAGCAATTAGTTACTTTTAATGTCTTCATTTTCATTTAAATGCTCAACAATCAAGATAATTAGAATTAATTCAGCATTGTCACATTATGCTAATGGTAATTCTGCCACTTATCACTAGCATCCTGCAGGCACAGTGTTATCATAGAATTATGGCTGTCCATTTTATCACTTTAACCAAAGACTAAATGGGTATAAACCAGGAGGAACTGTCATCTTCCTAATACAAATTAATGCAATTTCTGATGAAGAATTGTCTCTTGAGTACTGGGATCTTTGTGCTTCAATTCAGTTTTTGAGTTCCTTCACAATACATATAAAGACTGAACAATTAATTTTCTTCATATAAATTTGTGGGACAGATCTGTCTTAGTTCTATTTCACATAATTAGAATAGTTGCATATAGAATCTAATTCAGTTCAAGCATAATATACTGACAGTGTAAAGTGACCATTTCCCCCCCTGTATTTCTTAAGTGCTAATGATAAAAGAAGCTGAAGTATATTTTTATGAGGGAAATATCTTGATCAGCTGAAAGGAAGTGGCATCTTCTCTGTAGATCTTCAGTACAGCTGTATACCACATGTAACTCACTCTTGGAAACCAGGATGTATTGATTGCCCTAAGGAGGAAGCAACAACTGCTCTTCAGAAACATATATTGCTTGTCTGGAGGTCAGAGGAGCAAAAAAAAAAAAAAAACTCATTTATCCATTTAGACTGATGTCCTTATTAGCAGCATACTGACAGCTTTTACTTTGCGTTCAACTTTTGGTTAAAGCCAAGTCCATAAATCACAGCGAGCTGTTTCTGATGCTTTCCCCTCCAGTTTCCATTCATTAGGGTTATCATGATCTTGCCTCTTCAACTTGTGTGATTACTTCATTTGGATTTTTCAGTGCCATCTGTTCTTATGGAAAGATTGGCTTTGTCAAGAAAGCAGGAGAAAAATTCAAAAATTATTCAAAAAGTATTTTAAATTATTTCTGTTGTGAAATCCTGGATAGAAACTCCTGTTTGCCACAGTTTCTGTGATAAATACAATGTGTTTGGAGCATGCAAGGCTTGCTGCATGTGTGCAGATCCACAATATCACACATGCACAGTGTACAGATGTTTCCCAGAAGCAGCAAGCTCACTATGCCTGTGCTGCAAACTTAATCTTTACATGCATGGTGAATATGTCTGGAAATTTTGGACATCCAAGCTGGGGGCACAAACTTCTCCAGTTCCCAGACAGAGAAAATTTCTTGACAGAAAAGGGAGGACATATCTGAGGAAATCCAGATGTACTCTGGCTCTAGTTAAGAGTGAAATGAAAGCTGAAAATACCCCAAACTACCAGGGTCAGTGTTTATCTACTTTTTCCTTCTTTGGGAAAAGATAGAAAACTCACTGTATTTTAAAAAAAATATTATGTTAACTTCTCTTCCATACTATTTCCCTTTTTCTGACAATTTTCTAAGTGGTCTTACACTTCTCTGTCCCTGCTATTTCCCAGCTACACTGTTTTCTTATCCCATGCCTTTTAAGAGTGCTTATCAAATGTCTTTTTCGTAGTATTTCTGAAATTATTTCAATTTGTTCTTATTAAATTATTATCAAAATGACTTGTTAAAATAATTATATTTTACATTATTTTGCTTAATATTTTTACTCATTTCTTGGTTTGTTACTTTCAAACAAGTGTAAGGGAGGATTTTAGATGATTTCAGAATTATTAGTTAATTTAGTCTACCTTTAAGGATAGTGTAACTGTTGAGTTTTCATAGTCTGAACTCACTGATGCGTTTGAAGAAACTCTCATTAACTTTAGTGGAACAGGTCCTGAGGGAAACGACTTGGAAAGATGCCCTTGTCTACTGATTGTCAACAGAGAGGATCTTCTGAGTGAAGTGGAGATTGGCAGCTGTCTTGGTCACAGAAACCACAAAGAAATAGAGTTTATAATCTCTGTTGACAGAAGGAAAAGTGCCAGCAAAACCTCAGCTCTAGATGTGAGGAGAGGTGACTTCAGGCTGCTCAGGGAATTAGTAAGTATTTTCCCCTGGGAAAATGTTTTTGCAGTTGCTGGGGTCCATCAGTGCTGGTCACTTTTAAGCATTATCTCCTAAGGGCACAGGACCAGGCAATTCCCAAATGTCAGAAATGAATCAGGTGAGGCAGAAGGATGTCTTGGCTAAACAGGAATCTTCTCTTGGGAACAAGGCAAAAAGGGAGGTGTATGCCCAGTGTAAGAAAGGTTATGTGACATGGAAAGAATACAGAGATGTTGCTTGCCACTGCAATGACAAATTTGTGCAGCCACAGCTCAATAGAGTTGAAGCTGGCTGCCTGTCCCCTGTGGGAGACAATAAAAAGAGTTATTTTCAAATATATTTATGTCAATAGGCAGAGTAAAAACAATATTGGCCCATTACAGGATGAGGTTGGTCAACTCACAACCAGGGACATGGACAAGGCAGAGGTATTTAACGAATTCTTTGACTGCATCTTCAACATGGATGACAGATCAAGGGGGTATCAGTGCCCTGATCTGGAGGACCATGACTGTGTGCATGATCCATTCCCAGTTGTACCATCCACCTGCTGCTCCAGGTGGATGGTACAAATCTACGGCACCCCCTCTTTTATATACTGAGCATTATGTCATATGGTCAGGAATATCCCTTTAGACAGTTTGTCCCAGCTGTGTCTCCTCCCAACCTCCCATTCATCCCCACCCCTCTTGCCAGCAAGGCAGTAGGAGAAGCAGAAAAGGCCTTGACTCTGAGTAAGCCCTGCTCAGCAATAACAAAAACATCCTATACTATCAACCCTGTGTTCGGCACAAATCGAAAACATAGTCCTCTACCAGCTAATGTGAAAAAATTAACTCTATCCCAGCCAAGATCAGCACATATAGTTTAAAAACAGAAACATAAAATCCAAATTCCTTAGTCCTTTAAGAGAATCCTTTAAGGAGTAAATCTGGAATTTTATATATATGAGACACTATATATATATACTATATATACTCCATGCATTTTCTTAGAAAATTGCATTATTCATATTATTCATATTTCTGAAAGGATGGTAAGACACTGGAAGATGCTGCCCAGAGAAAAGTTGTGGATGCCTCATCCCGGGAACTGTTAAAGGACAAGTTGAATGGAGTTCTATGTAACCTGGTCTAGTGAAAGATGTCCCTGACACAGCAGCAGGGGACTTGGAATTAGATGACCTGGTGAGATTCCTTTCAATCCAGGCCGTTCTACTATTCTATAGCTATCATGTCTCTTGCCAACAACAAATATTCCTGACTTTGGACATCTTAATACCAAGAATAAGTCTCCATTGTTTAAACATCAATTTAATTGTATTTTCTTTTACCTTTCTATCTTAACATCTGCAATACTTATACAGATTTTTCTGTATAGTATTACAAAAAGATTTGTGTTAGAAAATGTTAGACATATCAACTGAAGTCTCTCTTGCATAAATCTCTTAACTGAGTCTATATCTTTCTGTTCATATACAATATCTAAAGTCTACAGGGACATCTTAGTACATATTATGCAGATGACTGTTATTTATGGAAGGGGATCACTTATTCCCCAGCTGGTTGTAAAACTGAAATCTCAGTTTGACAAGAGACAAATTGGTTTAGAGAAAACAAATTATTCTGAAGTCTTTAGAAACATAAGTGGTGTTGGAGCGTGGTAACATGGTAAGTAAATGTAGGAGATGATGATTTAATCATTCAAGACCAATGCATTCACTTCAGCCCTAAACTTGGTGGCCTCTGAAGAACTCACTGAAATTTGTCCTGTGTTGGGGAAGATGAAACAGGAAAGTCTTATAAATATGATTGCCTGACAAAAGATTTTGGGAATATGAAAACTACAGGCAACATCGAAATGAAAGCCACTTTTGAAATACCAAGTCTTAGTTACTGAACAACTGGAAAACAATGGTATGGCCGACTGAAGGTAATCCCCTCTTGATGGAACAATACCCTCTGCTTGCAGGCAGGTCCAAGGGTCAGAGCAGACCCTTCTAGCTCAGCAGAAGGGGTCCAAAGAGTAGTTTTTAGAAGTTAAGATGTAACACTCTATGGTAATATAAGAACTCTTAGAGGCTGTATGTAAATGCTATAGGATTTGTATCTTGTATTAGATTGGCTAGTGACAATTAGAATATTCAGTACAGAAGATGATTTATTGTATTGTAACCAGGACTTCACCATTCCTTACTACTTCTTCCTCTTCCACTCCTGCTCTTACTTCCACTCTTGCTCTTACACTCTCTCTCTCTCTCTCTCACCCGTTTACTCTCTTGCTCTCTTGGGCCTGCTCAGAGCTGAGTCTGGCAGCTCTGAGCAGTGCCCCTATACCTACGCCTTTTACAATAAACCCCATGTGTCCCAAGACCTGCCTATAGAGATCTCTCGTCACCGTCTACGTCCGGCCGTCCGGTAACCTACAGTCCTGTCCTTCCAAAATTCGACGGACACAGTACTCTAGGTGTGATCTATCACTGCCTTGAAACTATGTGACAGGGCTCACTACTGGCTTATGTTCAGTTTTGCAGTCTAGCAAGACCACCAGCCTCTTTCCCCAAAGTTGCTCCTCAGTCTATCCATCCCTGTCTGTAATATTGCAAGAGGTTACTCCTTCTTGGGTGCAAACTTTGCATTTTTTATTGAGTAAGAAGTGTATGACAGTTATATTAGAAATAACAGTGACAATATACAGTGGTGTCGGTGTGGTTTGATCAACCAATCATCCTTTTACCAATTTTGGAAGCATCATTTGTTGTAAGGAATACTATGTTTAGCAATACTGAAGACTCAGATTTTCTTCCCCTTGTTGCCAAAAATTTTATTTACTTATTTATTTTATTTACTATTTTATTCAAAAATAGTAAAATCCACCTTCCTTCCTACTACTGAAAATTTGTAATTAATTTATTCAAGTATAAAATCCAAGTAATAAGACTGTAATAGAACTCATTCCTTTACATCCTAGTTTCTTCGTCATCCTCTTGTTTTGTAGCTCATAAACATTATTACAGCCACAGAAGAGTAAGAGAAGACAAAAAGGTCTATCTTTAATGTTCTTTTAAAGACAACATATTTATATGTAAATTTGCCATATTTTTTAATGATTTTGAATACTGTAGCTACAGAGATTAGTCATACATCAGATCATACAGAGTTCATTCATCCAAACAGGAAAATATAATATCAACCAGGAGATTTTTTTTTAGTTTGGTAACCCTTAAATTCTTAATTGAAATCTTTTAAATAGAGATTACATGCACTGAACTTTATGTAGCATTAGACCACCCAAGAGTTTTTTAAAATGTTTCCTATAGATACGGTCCAATATTGTAGAAGTCAGTTTTTAGTACTTGGTCAGAATGCAGAGTAGGTCAGGCAATATTATAAAATTAAGTACATTATAACATTAAGAACAAATATTCTCCCTTTCTCTATGAAAGTAATTTAGATATTGATGGATCCCAGTTGCTGTATTTCCTATCACATTAATCTAAGTTATATAGCTGAAAATTTATGGCTAGAATTTAAGCAGTTTGTTTTGAGAAGCTAAGAACCACTATCACTTTTTGGCTTCATTTCAATGATAATGATGTATAAACAGAGAGTGGAAACTTGTGTTTTGTTAGAAAATTAGTCAGGCTAGGTTAGTTTTATAGGAACAGTGTTTTGCAATCTTCCCAAACTATCATTTAAAATAATTTAAGGGTTGAAGAAGAAGAGCTTAAAGCCTCAGGGAGAAGAAACCTGGAAAGATGAAAATGGGCATTCTTGTAGCATGTTTTATTTTTCTTTTTTAATAATAGGTATACTGACTATAACCCACTTCCAAAAAGAGGTTGAAGTAAGAAGGAAATGGGATTTATTTGAATCTTCTGTGTCTCATATACAACAAGACTGGGAAAATTAGAAAGGGTACCCAAAATTACTCAGAAGACAAACATGTCCTAACAGACTGTTCAGCAGTTCCCTTGAAGTTAAGAGACACCAGTGTCATCCAGCAGGGATGAACATCCATATACTTGCAGATCATGAATTGAGCCAACTGAAACTCAAGAGCAGATAATATAAGTATGTGCTGGAATTGTTGTTGGTTGGATGAAAGCAGCTGATTCTGACAGGGATAGAAAGTTTGAGACTCTATGGCGCAGTATGAGTTCTTGCACAATTACTTATCTGAGCATGAGCTAAGGAAAAAATGCATCTGGAAACTGAAAGAGTGAACATAGCTAGCAAGAAGTAACTGGGTTTATGTTTCCAGATAAGAGAAAAGCATTTGGATTTTTTGCTTTAAAAATATGATTTTTTTTCTTTGCAGGCTTTAAAGATATTCAGGAGAGATATGGTACACTATAGACCATGTAACCAGTTAAGTACTGAAAGATGAAAGTACAAAGCGTGGTCTTAGATACATGCACTGAGATAAAGAAGTATATATGCTATGTCAAAGTATATTTTAAAAGTGAAAATTATTGTCCAAAGTTTAATTTCATTATGTTAGGTAGTAATAACACTGTATTCCAAAATTCCAGGTTAGGGAGGAAGAAGTAGAAAAAGAAGAAAAATGTGTTTTAAAAAAATTATTAACAAGCTTTAGCATTTCTTTTGGATTATTTCAAGACACTGCATAGGTACTCCACATTATTATTAAATTTTATTTTTAGCAGCCATCTGTGTGCTCTTTATGAAATTCTGATCAGGATGTATTGTTGATATCACTGTTTTGTGATGATAGGTTTTGAAGCCTGTAACAACCATTTCTTAGAAACTTCTTTGAGGGGAATTTTGTCCTTTTCTTTAACTATCTTTAAAGGACTAGAAAAAGTAGAACAGTTTCATAATCCTATGATTACCAACAATCTTATGAGGATGTTAAAAGAAAAAAAAAACTGCTTAGGGACATAAAAATACATTTACAATAAAACTTGTTCCAATACTAGAAATGGAATTTTGACTAATATCAGATCCTGACCTTGAATCTCCTGAGTCTGAGGTCTGATCTCAAGTCAGAGCCATGTCTTTGTAAAAAAAATATTGTCTAGACCACAAGCAATGGAAAATTCTTCTCTCTTCCAGTTAACTATGTCTAGAAGAAATGAACCCTAAAAACTACTTAAGGTGCTTGCAACTGTTAGACAAAGTAATATATATTTTATTAAAGTTTACATGTCTCTTAGTGAAATAAATGTCACCAATAATTTTAGTTGAAATATTCTTTTGCTTTACAGACTTTCCCTGTTTGTCTATGTCCCATGTAATGTCTGAGGAATAAGCAAACAATATATTTTGAAGTCTTCTGCTTTAGGGCTAAAAATAGCTTTATATGCTCAAGAAAACTTGTAGACCTAAGAAGAGAAGTCAGAAAAAAGTCAATTAACAGGGCAAAAAAGTGTAACTGTTCACAGAAATTCAGAGAAGGGGTGCTCTTATATAAGGCTATTACAAGAAAGACAACCGAAATTCCTGCCTGAACACAAAAGTCAGGGGTTTTTTTAAGTGTTCAGTACTTCCACCTCTAATGACAGAATATTCTTTATCTTGTTTTTCTCAAGCTATTAAGGTTTTTTCCTATTTTTGGATATGATTCAAATATAAAAAGTCCCCATCAATTTAATTTTAAATAATTATGGTTATACTGTAAAATTAAAGATAGACAGATATGGAGAACTGAAATCCTTGTCTCTTCTTAATAATGAATGCAATCAAGAAACATTTTATATCTGAAGTATATTGAAAATAATGCTGTGTGAAATACATTGTTTGGAGGGATATAATGAATACACAGAGTGAAAATTCACTTAGGGTTGGTATTTTTATGAAGGTGAACAAATGCCTGTTCATTTTTTTATACTCTTTGGGAGAATATGCACTTTTCAATCTACATAAGAAAATGAAATTCATGCTCACAGAATTAAGTTTCTAATATCTTCTACATTATTTATATTTGTACTTATGGATCACTAAACACAGCTGCCAGAAAAATCATACAAAAAGAGAGTCATGTTTAGTAAGTTATCATTTGATCTATATTTTGTTAGCTAGTGGATAGAGTGCCCAATGGCCTGATCAAGCTAGTGCCTTGATCTCTTTGGGAGAGGAAAACTTTAAACTGCTATTTAACAAACAAAACAAAATTTGGCTCTGAGAATAGGTATGAATACAACTCACTACATGAGTTGCTGATGCTGCAGAAGCAGTTGTCAAAATCTCCACAGCTCACTAAATTTCATGGGGGTTTTATGTAAGAAAGCATGCAACAGCCATTGAATTGGCATTATTGTGATCAATTTCAAGTCAACTATACATTAAAAAAAAAACAAACCAAAAACTGGAAAAGTTGCTAGAAGACAGAATAAGATAAAGAAGTATCTGTGCTAGAGTTTGTAAAGAAGGTAGATTGTAGGGGATTTTGTTTGGTTTAATAAAGGAACAGTAAGAAGAGGGGATGACAATAGGTGGAGAATACTGTTGGGATGAAAATGTCCTAAATTTACTTTAGGTCTTTCAAAAATTTAGTTGCCTTCTAAGAATCAGTTCTGATAAATCTGCTTTTGTTATTCAGAATGAAGACTTCAAATAACATTCAAAACCATTAGGTCAAGTTAGGAATATATTATTTCTTTTATTCTTTTCAGAATTTTTATTGAAATATCTTAATAACTGCTGAAGTAATTCCTATTAAAAATGCATGCATGGTGAGAAGGTCTTGATTGGGTCATATTTAAAAAAGATATTTGTTCATTGTTAGTCTTTCAACTATTACCCCAGCCAGAAAGTTGGCATCACTACCCTCACAATAAAGACATATCCTATCCTTTGTAATTTTGTAAGAGTATTTGATCTGCAATTAACTTAGCTTATTGTGAAAAATCAGGAGTCATTCAGTCATGAAACTTTCTACCATGACCTAAAGCTGAAAGAATACCCACTGTGAGAGAATTATATAAGCTGACTACCCAGAACAGCTGGAATTGCTTAATTGGTTGCAATTCCATTTTGAGCACTCTCCTTTGTATCTATCTCTTTGAGACACACTCATGTTAAGGAAACTTCCCAGTCTGACTATTCACGACATTCTCTGGCAGTCACGCTCCCAAGGCCGGAGACTTCTGCTACTGGGATTGAAGCCCCTTCAGAAGAGGTGGCTCCAGGGAGTGATGTGAGCCCTGTTTGACTTCCCACATATCACACTCTCGCACAGTCAGACCACGTGTCCTCACCAGTTCGAGCCCAGGTTTGCCACAGAGGAGTGTCAGATGTCTTGTTCCATAAAGACATTTATTCACGGTGCATAAACACAGAAACAGACCAAGCCAGTACCTTCAAGGAGGACAAAAGAACTCTTGGGGTTTTATACCCTCACAGTTTACCTGCACACAGGTCTTGCTCTTCCTCCCAAGTCTTTCATTCCTGATGTGTCTCTCAGTGTCCATTCATCTGGCTGGTGCCACTAGTCTTCATGCCCAAAGAATTGGCAGTTCACAGCCTCGTCTCTCTAGAACCCAGTCTGCATCTTAGTCTGCCTCTCTAGCTTGCAAACCAAGCAACCTGCACCAGATGTATTCTTCAACAGCAAATTTTGGAGAAATTCAAGTAAATAGTCACACTTTCAGCAGAAAGTGAAATTCATCTTTTATTTGTATTGTCAGAATTATAATTTGATGTTTGCTAAGTTACCCTCGAAATTGTTCATCAATGTGCTGCTAAATTATATTATAACAATTCAGAGTGGTGTAAAGTATACTCCATTGTTAAGGTTTATTTGTTGTTTTCCTCCAATTCCTCAGATACACAAGGTGAAATATGTTTCCATCCCTCTGTGCTTTTCAATTTTATTCCAAGCATAAAACCATTTGTTCAGGAAAACAGAGGGAGACAACCAGATGAAGCAGACAAGAACATGGTGTAGATGCTTGATGCAAACAACATTCTCCCGAGAGGCAGTAAATGTGAATTTTGAATTCTCTGGGCTTCATGAACTTTTAAATACAGGACTGGTCTTCTAAAATAAACTGCTCCTTTTTCATTTCAAAAGAAAGTAACTAAGTTGTGTGTTATCTGAGAATCCCAGGCTAGTCCTTGTGAATTAAGTTTGCTATAAATTTTTTCATAGGGGCAAGCCTCTCTCATCCCTCTTTAAGTCAAGAACACTAATAAGGAATTAAGATGCTTGAATTGGCACACTTGGTGTCAGTTTAGGTTGCCCGGGCTGGCAGGAATGGCCAATGTGACACAATACTCATGCTCTTCTGAAGCAGCCATTAGAGTGCCAGCAGGACACAGCACGGCCTCAGAAATATCATCAGACATCAGTAGTTAGGCATTTGAATCCTATGGCTGGGCTTAAAAAGTTGTAATAAACTAATACATTTGCTTAGTCAAGTTTAAGACAACGTGATTAAAGATGTGTGATGAGGGTAGTGTTTTGTCTTGGCTAAATAGAGAGAAGCAATATGTAAAATTAGTAGCTAAAAACTAATTTTTGGAGCCATAATAATAAAGTCTATCAGGCAGTACATACCCAAAATTGCCTATTTCTCACTATGTCAGAGCTATCTGGTGGCAGATGCATCTACATCATGGAGTATTGGTGCATGTAAAAGGAAGGGCCATAATTTATTTTTGTATAGTTCTTTGTGGTTCTTGGAGTACACATCCATATTGTGTTTTCACAGTTAAGTCAATGAAGTTAATGACAGCTGTGAGTTCTAGGCATAAATTGCACATCTATAGAGTGCTAACTGCTGGAGGATCTTGCATTCAATTTGCAAGGAGAGATCTACAGATGGCTCCCAGTTGGATATCTTTGCTTCTGCATGACCAGGAGGGAAACTGCTTTGAGAAAACCAGCAGCCCAGCTCAAGTGTGTATTGTAAGATTTCAAGTGCAAACTAAATTTGCACTGAAAAGAAACCCTTCAAAGAAACCCTGCAACCGACTAAGAAAATAATGCATCCACTGTTTGAGTTCACAAATAAGCAAGTAAATGTGGCCTCTTAGCCTCTGTACTTTGTATATCCCAGTACTTAGGCACTCACTTTGGAACATCGTCTCTGCTTTTGCTATTTATTCAGACAGATCTTGAATGGCAAAGCATACTAAGCTTCTGGCTCCTAAGAGAGACAGTTATTAGTTCAGGTAATCTAGATTCCTCTGTCCATTTTATGGATTTTAAGTCTGGTGTAACTTGTATTCCGTTTCAACAGAAAGAATAGAGATTGCCCTCCTTCTCCCATAGAAAAATACTATTTAATTTTTAAATGTGCACATGCTGCCACACCTGAAAAGAAAAAGCAAGCCTTTTTCAGTGCTTTAAAAAAGTGTTTATTGATTCTTTTTTCCTTCAGGGATGGGTTTGTTCTAAATCCTTTATGGATATAATAAAATGTCCTGAAGGCCTCCATGCTTCAGCTCTGTACAAATATTGCATTTCATTTGCACTCTGAAGACAGTATTGCTTGCTGGCTATCTATTTGCAGGATGTTGTACATCCTAAAGTTTTCTTGCTGCAGTTTGGACCCTAATATCGAGACACTTAAGACTCTTCATTCATTCCAGAATGAATGATTTCTAGCAGATTGGAAAGCATGTGAAAAATAATCATAATTTCCTTTATAGGTTATGTTTCTGCATACTTTTGAATCTATAGAGCTAGATGGTTCCCTCTGTTACTTAAAATTGAATGACCTTTAGGTCTCATGATAATATCACTCAAAACAAGAATAAGAGAAGGATCTATATTTAAGAAGGATCTTATTCCTAGCAGTCAGTTTATTATCTTAAAAGAAAATAATTGTTTTCTAGCTTTTCAGAGGTGTTAATTGCAAACTGTATATTTAAATTATTATTGGCATGCATTAGTGTGGTACATCTGGTAGAAAAAAGATGATATCATTCTCAGCCATTTCTGTAGCACAATTTTTTCCTAATTACTTTCTCATTAATCTGAATAGCTAAATAGTTGGTATTCATACCAATAAAAAGGAATCTTGGTTGCTACCCTGGGGAAGTTGTTTTTTCCTTTACATGATCTTTTTTACTTAATATCAACACTAGCACCAAAATTAGTTGCATGCCACTTAAATATGTGTAACCAGCTGTGAATGTATTTTTTTAGTATGCTGCACGAAAAAGTTTTTCCTTTTCTTGAGCTATAGGTGTTAATTGGTATCTTTGTATCTTGCTAATTAAGTTCTAGCAACACCTTTTCCTTCTTCCTTACTCTGAATTTAATGAGCTCCCTTGTTGTAATAATTTATTAGATAATTAGATAAAACACACCAAAAAGTTTTTTAGAGAAACTTTGAACAAGGAGGCTCAATAGATTTTAGAAAGACATACAGTACACAAATAATCAATACCATATGTTGTTCATGAAGAGATTTATTGTATTGACATGTAAATGTTTCTAATTGTGCAAGTGCATATTATACTGTCAGACAATGTCAGATGGATGTGTTAAGTTATCAATTGGTTCTGTTAAACAGAGCAACAGCATATAACTAAAATTGCCTTAAAAAAATCCGCAGTGGTCATTTTAGACTTGGAATACAGGATTGGAAGGGCTCGATATGTTGTGTTATCCAGTCCCTGACCTAGGGTAGTATCAACTACACCATTTTATCCAAAATTTTTCCAAGTCACTTTTGAAAAGCATTGATTATGGATATTGCAACCTCCATAGGCAATTTACCTTGGAGCTTTGCTATCCCTGCATTAATTTCTTATGGAGTCAAACCAAATCTCTTATTTAACTTAATACTACTTGCCTGGTCCGATATGAAATAGATAAGTCTTTATTTCCTTTCTTCTTTTGGTGGTGTTTTACATACCTAAACTGTAGTTCATACTTTTCTGTAGTTTTCCTTTTCTTCATGTCAAACGATGCATCTGCTTCAATCTTCTAAAAGATACTTTTTTCTAAAGCTCTGATCATTCTCCTCTAGTCTTTCCAAAATTTATCTCTCTTGACACATATAAAATATATAAGAGAAAATTTATTCGTTTTAGTAAAAGGCTTTACATGTAATTTGCTCCTATAAGAACAGTATTATTCCCTTTTTCATGATTATACTGTTGGTCATTTGCTTTTCTACAAAGATACTTCCTAATGAGTTGTTCCTAGTACTGCACTCAAAATTGCAATGTTCTCAGAAAATGTTCTTGTCTATACTGAGATTCTTCTTTATTTTTTCTTGTTTAGTCTAAGTCATTCCTCCAGTTTATCAAGATCATTCTAAGATCAAATCCAGACCTTTAACACTTTTGCAGCTCCTCTTAGCTCTATACCATCTGCAAGTTTAATCGCTGATCCATCACTTAGGAGAAACTACTTGTAGATCCCCTCTTTGCACCATTCTTCTCTTTTGTTAGCTAACTGTATTGAGAAAATTATGGCTGGACTCAATGATCTTAAGGGTCTTTTCCAACCTAAATGATTTCATGAAATAATTCTATTTCCACAGAAATATTGTGTGAAATGTTATCAAAGAAAGAGATGATGGACCTATTACTGTTTTTCTTAATTGATTGCCTGCTATAATTGAATCTGCAATAGAATAAAAATATGCTGGTTGAATATAATTATTTTTCTTTTAGGAAATTGGTTTTGCCACACTGCCCATTGTTTTCTAGATGTTCAAAAAAGTTGAGATATTGATTATTGGTAATATTAAATTGAAGATGCCTGATATGTAATCATTTGCTTTTGTGTCTTTGATTTTGAAGACAATAATTTTTTTTGCCCTTTTCAAAGAACTCTTGATCATTTTTCACTAAGAAGAGACTGCTTCAAACATTTTTAAGAATGGCAAAAATCAAACTTATCATATCAAAAACTGTAGAACTTCCATTTAATGTCAGCAAACTCTAGCTTGTAAGATCATAACACGATACTCTTATTATTTGTCTTAAGTATCTACCATACTTTGAGCTCTTAATGTGGACAGGAAAAATAGAAATTGAACACTATTTCTTTGATCGATCAGAAATAAAACATATCAGCAATTCAACTTTAAATTAATAGTGATATATTTTTTAAAAGCTCCTTTTTGTCTCTGAAATATTAGTTGCATTTTGCTTTGTGTTTTGAACTTTTTGTTGTTTAGAATTTTGTTGCTGTTGTTGGTTTTTTTCCACCACTTATCTGCACTGTTCCTTTAGATTTTTAGGTAATCTAAATTTGTTTCTTCACTATGTATATTTTTTTGTTATTTTTCAGATCATTGAAGAGTTCATTATTTAATCAACAGGTACGTGAATATTATTTCTTTCTTTATTAAATCTATCAAACCATGTTATTACTGTACATTTGTGAGATGCAAGATGAAGCAGAATCTACCGTAAGGTTCAGCCCATTGAAAGTGATGCCTAGTAGACTTTCTGAATATATCTAGGATTCTTAGACAACTCCCTCAGACACTGGGTTTATGATCTTATAGTTAACATACTCATGTTTTGGCTCACCTCATTTTAAAATAAGATGTATGACTACACTCACTAGTTTTTGTCTGATTTAGATTATAAATCTTCAGGAATGAGTATGAAATACTCTTAAATCATATTCTTCATGCATAAAGTTGCTTTCTGTTCAGCCTCAGTTACAGGTTCCCAGGCACTGCACTCCTTCTTTTCCATTTCTTCCCATACTTTCTAAGCATGAACATTCAAAAGCCATAGAAGCCATATTCAGCCCTAAGACAGGAAGGTGGCTATGAACCAAAATTGAAGGTTTTTTCACAGAATGTGTAGATTGTATATCTTTGGTCAACTTGGGATGTTCCTCCTCTACATACCTTGTAAGAGGATTAGTTTTGTGATGATCGTCTCCCATAATGGTTGGCCATACTTGGCAGCCTCACTGTGGGCAAAGAGATTCTCCTTTCTTTTTCACTTTTTGGTCTAACCTTTGAGTCTGTTCAAAACAAAAATAAACCAAACCCCCAAAGCAAACAAACAACAAAAAAGTAAAATAAATCACTTATTTTCTGTTTCAGTGAGAATTGTTTCAGACTCTAATGTGAAAAAAAAAACCTGCATAAAATCGAGCAACAGAAGATTGTGTCTGAATGTTAAACTAAATGTATAAACAAATAGTATTACAGTTCACTCTTTATTACGTATAATTTATATGTAAAATAAAGTGTCTAAAGACTATAAAGATTCATAAAGTGTCTAAAGATTATAAGGAGTTATGGAATATATTGAAATAGTATGTCAGGCTTCCAAAGGTTCAAATAAATTTAGAAATGCATACATATAGTGTTGAGCTTTTGATGGGATACCCTTCCTTTTCGGTCAAGGGTGAAAGAGCAGAGGAGGCTGCTGTCCTGCTAAGTTCTTTATTTCATAGTCTCATCATTTTCTGAAGGGAGAGTTTGAAGGGGTTACATGATAAGGCCAAGCAGTAACAGCAGCAGCAGCACCAGCAGGTAAACAGCAAGTAGAAAACAGCTTCTTCTTCTATTATCTAAACTTACAGAAGTGTGGACTATATTTGTTAATTGACCAATGAAATTAACACATGATTCTAGTTTTTCTTTTCTTAACCTATACTGGTCTAATTCTAACAGTCATAAATCTTACACAAGTATTACATAGGTATTACACAGGTTTGCATATATAGTTTCTATCAGCTCTTATTGTTTATGTGAACACTCTATCTAAAAAATGTGAACAGTGTAGTTCTATCTATATTTTGTTTAAAGTAAAGAATTCTGTGAAAAGGTAACACTGCTACAGTAAGAACTTTGTTTAAGGTCTCTGCTGCAGCTTTTCAATGTTTAAAGCACTTAGTATATATTTCTACTAAAGGTTAAAAATCTATATTTCTATTTCACTTTGGTGTGACTTAATGTATCTCATCCAAAGGTTTCATTCAACCCCTGTATTTTGGCTTTCCTCTGGGCCTGGGTCCAGAGGAGCTTTCACTCCAACAATATAGCAACATATTTATTTATAGCAATTTAATTGTTATCTTCTAATTTTAAATATCATGATTTCTCACCATGTCTTATATGTGATAGCACATTTGAAAAAATAAAGAAAGAAAAAAAGGAAATTAAAAGCTTAAAAAGACTGCATTAATAAAAACTCCCAAAACTGCAGTGAGGTCTCTTTGGGAAAAATCTCTGCAAAACATGGCTATTTTCTGAGTTCCAGGGATGCTTTACACAAGGTTGCTCACAGCCCCATCCAGCTTGTTCTGTTCAAGGTTGGGGAGGGTGCATCCACAAGTTCTCTGGGCAACTTGTTTCAGTGTCTTACCACCCTCACAGCACAGAACTTCTTCCTAATATCTAAACTAAACCTACCATTTTTCAGTTTAAAGCCATTCCCCCTTATCCTATCACTACATGCCATTATAAAAAGTACCATTCCCACTCTCTTGCAGGCCCCACTGAGTTACTGGGAGGCTGCTATAAGGTCTCCACAGACCTTTCTCTTTTCCAGGCTGGACAACGCCAGCTCTCTCAACTTGTCTTCATAGGAGCAATGGTCAAGCCCTCTGATCATCTTCATGACCTCCTCTGGACTCAGTCCAATAGGTCCATGTCCTTATGCTGGGGGCCACAGAGCTGGACACAGGACTTCAGGCAGGGTTTCATGAGAGCAGAGTAGAGGGATGAGACCTCCCTCAAATTGCTGGTCATGCTGCTTTTGATGCAGACCAAGTTGGCTTTCTAGGCTGCAAACTTACATTTCTCTCTCATGTTGATCTCTCCATCCACCACCACCACCAAGTCTTTCTCCCCAGGGTTCAATCCATTCTCTTCCCTGCCTGTATTTGTGCTTGGGCTTTCCCTGACCCAAGTAAAGGATCTTGCACTTGACTTCGCTGAACTTCCTGTGGTTTGTGCAAACCCACCTCTCAAGGTCCCTCTGGGTGACATTCCTTCCCTCCAGCATGTCAACTGCACCACACACCTTGGGGTTGTCAGAAAACTTGCTGAGGGTGTTTTCAGTGCCCAGGGATATAAAGCATGACCAAACAGTTATCCTTTCCTTAAGAAATCAGGTGAACCCAGTAGACTTGCTTTCTTCTTCAACTACTTAGAAAGTGTTTTAATATTTTATGCTGTGACAAGGAAATGTGAGATAGTCATTAAGGCATTAGGTTTATTATTTTCTTCTATGTGTTACTGCTCATTAGTTTTGCTTTTATTTGTTGATTTTTTAATTTATTTATAAACAAGCATTTAGGAACCAATCAGTGTCTAGACACCTTTGTTTGCTGTTTGGGTTTGTATCTTAACATAGAATTAAAAGATTCATCCCACACCGATCCAGAAAAACATTTGGACTCTTTTGCTCTCCTCTAGCTTGGACTACTTCCTAGAATTTTCATAAGGCTTACTTGATTCAGTAAGTCTCTTAAGAGACTCTATCACATATGTTGCACATAATGAGGTACACACTTGCAAGAGATTGTCCACTTTCCTTCTTTTTTGGGACTTTGTCTCAGACTTCCTGGTTTTCGCATTTCTTTGAGTGTCACTTTTTTAAGCATCTTTACAGTCTGTGTGAACAATAGTAGTACAATTTAATCTGCTCTACATGATTTCTGGAATGCAAAAACTAGTCTACCTATTCTCTAAGTCTCTCTAAAACTACTGTTTTATGTTGCAATTGATGTATCAGTAAGTTAAGCATGAAATTTCTTCACGTTTATTTGCAATTTCTTTCTCCAGCCTTCATGACTATTATGTGTTTAGTTTTAGTCTCAGATTTTAATGCAAATTTCTTTATCAGGGCTGAAAGTGCTACTGCTTTCTTTTGTATGATGTCCTCAGTATTAGCATAAATTTAAATGAAAAAAAATATTCTGATTATTTTTATTCAACTTTACTAAATTAATAATACATAACCAACTCAAGATTTAAACCAATCTACTTAGTTATTTGTGGATGTGTCGAACTAATACTTAGAAAATATCTTTTAGTCGTGTATCCTACGTCATTTATTTGTTTACTTGTTCATGACTTTGCCTTTGCAAAAACGTTTGCATGCCTTTACTGGATCTAATATCTGCACCTACAGCTATTCCCTCCTGTGAATTTTCCTTCCACAGACAGAGAAGACCATAATGCAGAGTTCTGAGACTCTTGTTTTCAGGAATTCCACAACTTTCTTCCCAGTCCTGCTCCTTTTTTCTTCCTAAATTCTTAGTCTTTTTGTTCTGATTAGGTTTCTGATTAATAATAATCTCTTTATTTTTAATATCTTAGTTAAATTGCAGATCAAGTCTTTTCCTTTGGTATTCAAGACTCATCTTTAGCAGCACCAGAAGGATCCTTCAGAGAAATCAGTTTTCATTTTGCACTGAAATTCTACAGGAGTTTTCTCTTGGCTAATTTTCCTTTTCTTTATGGTAAATATAAATTTAACTACAGAAACTTTATGCTAACCCATCTACTTTCTCCAAATAGTAAAACTGAAGATTTTGTGACATCATGATTGGTCAAGCTTGGCATGGATAAGATTTAATTCCTCATCATCCCACTGGTATCCATTCTAGAGAACCAATTGCCTACTCTGCAGGAGACTGTCAGTAGTAAAAATTATCATCTCTTAGGAAGATGCAGAAGTTTGAAACATAAAATGTGCTTAAAGAACAAATGTGTTTGCAGCCCAGAAAGTCAACCCTGTCCTGGACTGCATAAAAAGAGGTGTGGCCAGCAGATCAAGTGATTGATCTGCTCATCTGCTCTGCTGAGTCTCCACCTGGAGTACTGCATCTAGCTCTGGGGACCCCAGTGCAAGAAAATCCTGTTATATTGAGTCCGAAGGAGGGCCATGAAAATGATCAGAAGGCTGGAACAAGCCTGTGTAAAAATGATGAGAGAGTTGGGGTTAAGCCTGGAGAAGAGAAGGCTCTGGAAGACCTTATTTTAGCCTTTCAATGGAGGCTTATAAGAAAGATGGAGAGATTTTTCCAGGACCTGTAGCGATAGAAAAAGGATTAAAGGTTTTAAACTTAAAGAGGATAGGTTAAAATTAGGTATAAGGAAGAAATTCTTCATGATTAGGGTGGTGAGACATAGGAACAAGTTGTCCAGAGAAACTGTGGATGCCTCATCTCCGGCACTGTTTCAGATAAGGCTGGATGAAGATTTGGGCAACTTGATCAAGTGAAAGATGTCTCTGCGCGTGGCAGAAGGGGCATAACTATTTGATCTTTGAAGGTAGCTATTCCATGATGAGTCTGAAATTGTGGTTTGTCCTAGGTTTGCTTATCTGTAGAAAATGAATTATTTTTGATACTGTTATGTTGGCAGTCTCATCCTTGTATGTTATTACTGGTATGGTTGCCTAGGTTACTTGCCTTAAATAATTTTGCTCTCCAGAAGGTTTCCCAGTGTTCCCTCTCAACTATATACAAAGTTGAGTCACTTTTCAAGTAACTCCCCCTTACCCACCCATGATATTCAGCTTTTCCTCGTGATGCTAACAGCTATCTCTGGCTGCTTTTTAGAATCACAGAATCCTTTAAGTTGGAAAAGACCTTTAAGATCATGGAGTCCAACCATAAGCCTTAACACTGCCAAGTTCCACTAAGCCATGTGACCATCCACCAGTACCTGTTCAGTAATTCCTCACATCTTTCTTTACAAGGCAACCTAAGGCCAGGGATGAGTCAGTAGCCTAATCATATTTTTCCAAATATCCTTGTGACTTACAGTTGCTATGGCAGAAACCTGAAAAAAATCTGTGTGTCATAGTCACCTCTGACTGCTTGTAATGCAGGGATTGTGTAGATGCTTGTAGTATCAGTGTTTGTTCTTTGATCTAGCCAAAAATCTGAACCTTAATGGCCATTTGTTTTGGGTTTTGATTTTTTTGACCCCAAAACTAACCTCTAACCTAATTTTCCTATGTTATGTGAAGAAAAAAGGCAATTTCAATTCCACTTTTCCTGTGCTTGAAAATGGATGTTTAGCAAAGCTCTGAATTATCAGCTTGATATGGCCAGTGCTGTATTCAAGGCTTACACAAATGCTGCATTTGTGATCTGTACTACTTTATTTGTTTGATTCAGAAAGATGGCCTTTGACTCATCAAACACAAAGACTGAGCTTATTCTCCATGTTTGCTAAAGCATTGCCATGTTCCTTAGATTCTATTAATTCTAGCTGCTCAGATACGGCCAAACTATTTGATGTCACAGTTATAAGTCTGCCAAAGTAACAGTCCCTATGAACTGTTATGTTTATAGAATGATATCTGAATGCATTAAATCAGTAATTAATTAATAAAATGCTGTTAAAAGTTGTGGCAGATAAACTACAATTTTAAAAGAGAAAAATAGATTCTTAAAGAATACCACCCTACCCCCTAACTTGCCCCAACTAAAAAAACCCAAAAACAAACCACCTAAAATCAACAAAACCCTACAGAGCCACAGTTTATCTACCTTATTAAAATAAGAAGGTTAGAACCTTTGTGGCTTGAAATATTATATTTTGTCCTCTTCATGTGCTTTTTTCTTTATTATTTTCATTGTCATATTTTTCATAGGATTGCAAAAATTTTGTACAATTTGCAGTTTTCATTAACATACAAAGATTGTTTTGAGAATAGCTTAATTGTGTACAATTTTCTCATTATTTATTTTTCATTGAAATGGATTTATTCGGAGACACTTTTAGAAGATACATGTCCACTATTTTGAGGGGAATTATAACATGATAGATTAGGTTTCAAAAACACAAAATCGTATTCTAACAACAAAGAACATGATCAGAACAAGTACTGGTAGCTGAATAAAGTCACTAGCAGCACAGTTGTAAGAGAGTCATGAGAACAGAAAGGTTCATACATACGTACGTACAAATGTGATAGATACAATTATACTGCAAAATATCCTAAGATAATTTTCTTACTATTATATTTTAGGACAGTTTGAACATGTACTTAGATTTGTACAGGGTTTACTGTGGGGTTTTTTTTTGGTTTTTTTTTTTTTTTTTTTTTTTGACAATGTAAAAATAAGTCCTGGTTCTGCCATCACGTACAATAACAGGTGATCTTGTAAACGTCCACAGGATTAGCCATGTGAATAAATGCTGTTTGGTCTGGATCTGTACAAAATATTAATGCAAGAAAAGGTTCTAGTGAGATTCCATCCAGGTGATTTGTTCATAGAAGCAGTATTACACCTTAAAGTGTCTTTACACATGCTTTATATGTATGCTTGTCGTCCTACTGGACAGTACGAATTATGAGAGGAATGTTACTTTGGAGAAGAAAACTCTTGTTATCTTTATAGTTCTGTAATTGTAGAGATAACTGCAGTTTGCATTTAGAATGCAGAAATTGTTATCTTTCATATTTCTAATAATTAGAACTATATAACACAATGAAAGTGCTACTTCTACTACAATTTATTTGCATTATTATGTACTGTGATACCTTCCATACTCCTTAGAATTTATGTTTCATACTGAAAACTTTGCATATATTTGTATGCTAGATTGCAAACTTCATTTTGAGTCCTTTCCTGAGTTCATTCTTTACCTGAATATCGGACTAAAATAAATAAATAGAAAATAGATGAGAGAAATCTTACAGTAGAAGGGCAGGAAATGAATAAAGAAAGGATTACGGGCTCTCACCTAACAATTTTGTTTGACCAAATAAAAAAAGATATTCAGGCTGGTGCATAATCACAATTCTGCATTACTGCACTGCATCAAACACAGCTTAAACATACAACCAAATAGCACAATTAAAGTAAGAGAAATTGAAATTTATTATTTAGTTTTGCAATTTGTTTATTTCTTCTGCCTTATTGGGGGTGTGAGTGGTGGGAGCTTATGGTTTTTATGGAGGCACATGACATGATATTAATTAAGCTGAAAGGTCATGGAAGCATACTGGGTGAGTACCCAGTATCCTTCACAGCCCTCTTACTGAGCACCACTTGCTCTTTAGGTTTTTTACTGCTTCTTTACTTCAGTTTCTCTCACAGGCTTCTGTCCCATCAGTTGTTTGTTTTTCTTCTCGAATAGAGGTTTTCCTTTGTTCTGTCTCTTACTGTATTTCTTTTCACTTCCTTAATTTCTATTGTTAATAATAACGTCATTTTGCCCCTAAGTTCTCATTTCCTTTAGATCTCTTTTGCTCAAACTCTTTAAAGTACATTTTTCTTCTTAATCAGCTCCAGCCATGGTGAAAAATTAGAAAGAGGCAGTTACTTTTACTCTGTTCCTTTTCTGTTTACTGAACCTGACAAACATTTTGCTAGCTGAAGACTAATTTCAGTCCTGTGGCCAGGGCTAACAGATCCTGGCAGTAGTTTTGATTAAGAGGAAGAGCCTGTGAACTTTGAGAGGGGAAGATTTTAGTAGGAGACTTTTAAAAATCTGTAAGCATCAAGAATAAATAAATAGTGCCACAAAATTTGTTAGTGTTTTCTGATTATTTTTTTTCTTCCTCAACTTAAACGCTGAACCCTTAGCAAGCAAATCTATTGAGACATTTTATATGATGGATAAAATTTGCAGGCTTTGTAAGCAATGAAGTCTCAAGGAAAAGCAAAAAGAACTAAAATTTTTCATCCGAATAATGTTTTTATATTACAAATACATGGAAATATTAATTTTTGATAAACAGCTGACAGATTTTAAAAAATAAAAAAATGAAATGTTTTTGGCCTATATTTTTCCTTTTTATCAAGATTTTATGTTGCACTTAGACTACATATAATCTGAAATACAGTGTTGTTACTTTAATTTATCATTAAATATTTAAGAATTTAAATTACATAAATATTTTTTAGGGCTTGCTTTGTCGGGTCTCTTAAATTTGTCCTTTTTTGAGAAGGAAAAAATTAATTTAAACATTGCAAATTTCAAGCCACGGAACAAATTAAAAAGAGAAACACAGATTTGGTCTAGTACAGAAGTAAATTTAATCCATGCCCTCCTTTTTTTAATTTTACTTCAGTATAAACATTTTAGAAAAGCTTAGCAAAGTTGTTACACAGTCTTTAACTATCATCTATTTTTTTCACTTCATTTGCCTCCATATACATATACTTAGCTGAAATGTTGCCAAAACTGTTTATTACTCCCCTCCTTCCACTTCAGTATTCAATAGATTACAAGGAAATAATGACATCTTTGTATTTCAATCATTAATAAACAGTGTGTATACTCTAATTCGTACAGTATATGTTTTTCAGAGAGTTAGTCTACGGCACATGCGTATTGGAAATTTTGTTTCAGATTTTATATGTCTTTTGCACACCCCATTAATATTATTAAGAGCACTTATTATTTTGGGTAGGTAGTCATGGCTTGTCAGACCTTTTAATAGTCTAGTGTAGTAATGTTACTGACAAAAAGTAGATGATACTATATTGCGAAATCTAACATCTGATACATACTTCAGAAGACACTTATTACTAAACTATTTTCTGATAATTCAGTCACTTCTCTTCACCTAGCCACAAGAAAAATACCCCAGTATTTTTAAAATCAAGCCGTTTATACTATCTATCTGCATATTCTCCCTACAGAGTGCTTCTAGAAATTAATGTAGTTTACAGTGTCTAGCCTCTAGGGCCAGCCAGCAGGCAGTTTTGCCTTGACTGTTTTCAATGTGTGGAAATACACTTCTCAATTACTCAAAGGATCATGTGGAATTTTTATTGCCCCTAGGAAGATACTGCACAGCAAAAAGTCCAGCACTGGATTTGTCTGGCAGTAGAAACTTTCCTCCCACAGGCATTAGCCTGGCTTGGTGCAGTTAACCCACAATTCGTGACTGAAAAGCAGCAGTGCTAGTTTGAGGTTGCAACATCACCACTAACCCACACTGTGCCACCTCATTCAGCTCCACCCTTGAGACTAAATGGGTCATCAGACCATCAGCGACTGTCATGACAAATAATTTTTGAAGATGGTATTTTAAGATGGTTAGTTTCTATGCTATTGCAAAGTTCATGATATACTTTTACATTATTACAGTTGTTCTTGAATAGCTGCTGATAGAAATGAGATGGGAAATAGTGTCCTTTTCACTGGTGATTATTTCGATTCCCTGATGATTTGTACCAGGATGTTCTGTGAACTGTGGTACACAAAGCAAGCTATTGAAATTCTGGTTACTAAATCCTTCCTTTCCTCTTGATATTGTGCACCAGGATTGCGTATTGTAGAAGAGAAAGTATTACTGAAAGTTTATCAGGTTAGATGAAGGGAATTTTTCCTAAACTGAACAGTTTTACAGACTTTTCTCATGCATGAATAAAGATATAGAAGTTTTAGATCAAAGACCAAACAAAAACTTCTTGTTTGACTGATTTATTTTTTTCCTTACTGAAATGAAGTCTTTGACAAAATAATTTTATTTCTTTCCCTTTCACCCAACTTCTCAGAGACTATCTAACTATTTCCTAAATAGTTTCAAGGACAATAGCAGAAATTATTTCAATTTTTATTGCATGTTGTCTTATAAATACATTCAGGTATGATGGTTTTACCTTCAAGATAAAGCACATTAAAACATGTTTACTTACCATTATCCTACTGGATCAGCAGTCCCCACAGTTAAATATTTCAGTGTACCACTGGGTATCCAGAATCACGAAAATCCTCTCATGATTTTTTTTCTTCTCCAAATTAACAAAAATATATTTCACTGAAAATAACAAGTGAAGAAGTAGAAGCCTGTTCCTTTAGCTGGATGAACACTGTATGAAATTACTTATTTGCTGCTCTCCTGGTGAACCATGTGACTTTATCCGAATATCTTGTCAAATAGATGTCAGGTCATGCAGACCTGCAGCCATTTGAGGCAATAACAAAAAGAAATAAAAAATAATTTCCCTAGTTAATGACAACATCCCATTTTAATTTCACATAACTTTACCTTCCTTTTTAATTTTTTTTTTTTAATGTCAGAGTTGCTGCACAAACAGCATTCATATCAATTAAACTATGATTTAGTCTTATCCCATCAGGCATTTCATCCTCTAGCATCTCAAGCACTGTATTGGGAGAGGTGAGATATGATTGGGAGGAGTGAGGCTTGACTTTCAGCACTTGCAAGATAGATCATTTTAACGCCTAATTTACTACAGGGAGTAAAGAAGGCACAATTATTTCTGAGTAAAACAAAGGTAATAAACAAAAGGAAATAAAAGTAACATCAGTATCTGTAAAAAAATCAACCAACCAAAAGAAGCCAAAACCAACACAAGTAAAACCCATAAAAAACATTGCCTTATTTTTTGTTTGAAAGGCTGCAGATATTTACTTTCAGCACAAAAAAAAGTTATTGTATATTTGCTGGAGGGAATGTATTTATGGTTGACTAAAATTCATTCATCTAAATGTTCTAGGATACACTGTTTTTGGTGTGTCTTTACTGACACGCTCTCTTCTGTGAACGTCTTGCAGTTTTGAATCTCCTATGTCCATATATAATCTATTTCATGTCCTACATAGGAAATTTCTCCAAAAAAAAAAAGTGATGAATATATTTGAATATACTTTGCTCTATACCTGCGAGGAGAGGAAGAAAACAGATTTGGGGAAAGCTGTGCCATTTTACCTGAGGGGATCTCAGGCATGGGAGAATTAGAGCAGGGTCATGTAGCAGAAACTCAGTGGATGGAAGATCTCCAGCACGTGGACTTCCTGTGCATAGTCAGCATGGAGGCAGGCGTTCCTGGGAGTATCTGGTGGCCTATGGATCATGAAAGAAGGTGGCTCATAATTGGAATATTGCTATAGATCTGCTTGTTAAAAATTAGGGGAGTTCAAATTAGGGAAGCAGAAACAAAGAAAGGTAAATTCCTTAAAAGCAGTGTAACCCCTGTTTCACTTCTGAAGCAGAAATCCCTGTTAAAAATCCAAGATTTTCCATACTTTTTTTTTCTCTTCCTCTCATGGGATACAAGAACAGAAGTAGCAATAAAAACCTTCTACTGGCATATGCATGCAGAGTTTTATTGCTACTGCTGCTCATGTTCTGTGAGTGAAGAGAATGAAATAATGAACTACATACTGAAAGAGCACAGGGTAAGCAGGCTATACTGCTGAGCAAGTTTACCCTCACCTTCAGATATGGCAAATTACAGTACTGGATTTAAAGGTATTTGCACTGCATGATCCCTAAATAATAACTATAAGCTAAAACTCTGTTATTTAATATTATATATAACCACATCATTTCTGATGGATTAATAAATGTGTAAACATAGTGATTATATCCCAGACATCTGATGTGGTGTTTGATGCTTTAATTTTAAATTGGACAATATTCTTATGTGAATTAATCCCCAGATTTTACTACTCTTTATACATGTTTCAATAATTTCAGAAGATGAATAGTAAAAAGAAATTGTACCCCGTTAAGATAGAATTAATCATGAATGTTATGAAGAAATATGTTCATTCTGCAAGGATAAGTTGCTATTAGTTACTGGAGACAAATTTCTAATGAACACAGGTCTGTTGGTTTTCTAGCTGACGCTAACACCTGTGCAATGAAGGCTTCCCAGAAGGTTACATGGCTTTTTTTTGGCAGTCAGGGTTTATTAAATTTTTTCTATCATGCACGCTGCATCTTGGGTTTTGTTTTTATTTTCTTCTAATTCGCAACTTAAAGCTTGCAAGAAAATCAAGTTGACAATTCATACTTTTCAGTTCTATTCAGATACTTTTTTGGCCTTTTCACTATATTTAGGCCAAACCAAAGAAAGGATATTCTAAGTATGTATTTAAATGGTAAGTGTTACTCTACTGAAAGCTGCTGAATTTTCTTTTTAAAAGCATTTTTTTCTTGTAAATTTAGAACTTAATGTGAATGATGATGTTTCATGTTTATCTAGATGCAGTGTTTATCTGAAAACAGGGAGAAGTAATTTTGCCATAGGTCTCAGTTGGAGATGGTAAATTCGTAGTTCTTTCTTGTCGAAATGTTATCAAGAGTATAGGGGGAAAAAATGAAACTGGCTCAAGTTAACTGATGAAGATGCACTTTTACTCGAAATGACTCAAAACTAATGAAGATTTTTGTGATTATGGAACGTGGTCTAGGATCCACAGATTTTGGGGCTTGCTGTGCTTGATATGAAAAGTTCCAATGACAAGCAGAACACATTCTTTCTGAAAGACTGGAAACTGAGGATGAACAATAAGTACTTAAAATACGGACACAATGTTTCCTGCTTTAACTTTCCCACAACTGCTTGATTTTATTTATAATACTTTTATTTAGACTTCACTTAAAATCTGTATATCCGGATAAAGTATAGATTTGAAGTCTGACAATCATTAATTGAGTTGTCTGAATGTGTTCTCAATAGCAGACCTGCGTGGAGTTCGACTGTTTTCCATGCTTTCAAAACATATTGGCAAAGAAGTTTTACATGGCAATCCCATGTATTCTGTTTTTGTGGAACTTGACAGAAATATGAATTTTGGTGTTCTTCTGAGTGGTATGAATAACTCTGCACATCTCTGGAAAGTAATTTAACATGAATGAATGCTTTGCCTTGATATTTATGAGTGCAGCTGTAGGCCATAACCTAAAGTCTGGAATAAATTTTCTGTGAAAGTGAAATACAACAAGAGGTTTATGAGCCACAGATCATATAAAGTGTTTGCAAAATTAGAATGATTAAAGGATGATAAAGCACCAGGCTCAGATAAATTGTTCTGTGGCATGTTTGGGGAACTAGGAAAATCTGTGTCAGATATTTTTGATAACTCACTGAGGTTAATGAATTAATGGAGGTGGCAAAATGTGTTTCTCTTTAAAAGTGTAAGAAAAGATCTATGAAAGATTCCAAACTACAGACCTGAAAAAGCATGCAATAGTTAGAAGAATAGTGTGAATGGAGCACATAAGATAGGATTATGAGCCATTTAAAACAATGGCATATAAGGGACATGACTAATTTTCTTTGTTTCTTTTAAAAATATACATTTACTAAATTTGTGAACAAAGAGGTAGTAGTGGAAATAATTAATGTGGATTTCAGAAACATTTTTATATGTCATTATACAAGAGCATTTCTATGCTGGTGCTAGCAGTGTTTTGGCATAAGAACTTCAGGAAAGGGATTTTGTATAATAGCTATAAAGTGGGCCAGGGTTACTAATCAACTCTCATTTTCATATGGAAACACAGGAACGTGTCACCTGAAGTAGAGTAAAAGGTGGCTCCCCAAGAACTTCTGAGCTTGCATATTCAGTCAAAAGTTCCAGTTACACTTTTTTCAGATTTTCTGTAGAGTATGACATGGAGTTTTTAGTTAAACTGAATTTTATTCTTGAATAGGGAATTCTGTATGGCTATGCAGATTGGAGCCTTTGCTACATCTATATTCATAAATTAAAAGGGTTAAAGTCTCATTCTCTTGCCTTGATTGCTATTGATGCAGCACATCTCTCCATTTGTTTAAACTGTCTCCTTAACCCAAGCAAAATGGTCACCATAAATCTACCCAAGAACAGATTTCAGAATTCTCATGGGATTTCAATTCATGGATTAATAAATTATGGGTGCCCATTAAATGAGGATATATATTTGAATGGAAGATAGGGAAGAAATAAAGAACTGGACAGGGATTTCTGTTTATAATATCAGACAGTTCATAACAGAATATTATCTGTGATGTTACATTCTCGTAAACCAAGATTATTAATACAAAAGCCCTCCTGACTGGGTATATAAATCTTACTGTGATTAGATTTCTGAAAATATCTGATGCATGCAAAATAGTCCAAAAAAGTTATAAAATCCCTAAGCATAATTTTAAAACAAGTTATTTTATAATTGAAGTAATACTGTTGTATTGCTACACACTGTATGTGGTACTCATCAAGTTGTATGGATGCATTCTATTAACTGTATCATGGTAGAAGTGCAAATATTTTTATATGTGTTAGTTCTTGTTTCCATGACAGTTGAAATACTGTAGAAAATAATAATAAAAGAGTATATCAGGTAGCATTCCAGTGACTGGAGAGCATGTATCATCTAGTGATTAGAAAGATCCTGTCTAATCTTGATGACTAGGGAAGAAGTAGGTGGATTGGGAATTCAATGAGGTGTGTCAAATCTTATTAGTCTACATAATTTCCCCTTGCTGAATTCTGACAAGGCAGCACTGTTACTGAAACTGAGCAAACATTCATAGTAAATAATAATTCATTTAAAATTTTAAAACTATGTCAGCAAATAATTATTTTCTTTCAAATTCTATTTTCTTACAAATATGTAGCTTATTACTCAATGTTTAGGTGTTGTTGCATAGCAATTATTAGTTAAATAAAAGATAGTGTGTCAGTCTTGTTACATCACTGGGTAAGGATAATTCAAGTTTATGACAATAAAATGAAATAAAACAAATATCTCATTTTGTTTTCTGTTGACTTTCCTTAAATAATATGGCAATGAATTATAACGGGGGGAGCATAAACATAGTTTTATTTAAATAATTAAACTTATATCACAAAAATCCATATCTTATTATAATTAATTTTCTTCTTTATTTCAACCTGATCATTTCAGTTTTTTGTGTTCCCTATGATACAAATACAGTTTATTTCATTTCACATGTATTTGCTTTGAAAGGAGAACTTTCCTACCATTTCAACATAGTGACAGATTAGAATTAAAATTCTATTTCTTGCTTATGCTATATTCATACTGCAATCAGATATGCTGTGGTGGTACATTCTATTTGACACCTCTTTCTCTCAGCTGAAATTTGTCTCTTGAAATTTAAAAACTCTGTCATTTGACCCCACAGTGATCTGTTATTCATCTATTAACTGACAATCTGTGAATAAACATTATCTGCTCTTAAATCATCTCTCAAGAGGTGGGCAGATTGACATTATGTTTTTGTTACCTGCTGAAGTTTTGTTTCATTTAAGTTTGGGAGTTTCTTGCCTTCACTGGGTACTGAAAGATGTTTGCCAGTGAAGGCATGTAAGAGATCAAGAGCCCAGATGACTGCTCCCAAATGAAGCGGAAACAAATTGATATCAGCAAGCAGCAGAGATAGTAACTAGCTGCAAAACAAGAGGTCATGATCTGAGGTTAAACGGGGTAGTAGCTGAGAGGCAACTCCAACAGCCTGTCTTTATACAAGGAAAAATTCAAATACAGAGCAAAGCAGCGAGAAACTGTAAAATAAACCACTGGAGCCGTGAATTGGGGAGAAAAAAAAAATTTCATAAATGGAATTATGATTAGAGGAAAGTCTGTGACTTTTTGCTCAGATCAGAGTTAAGGCTCAGAATCATAAGAGGGAATAGAAACAAAAATGAACTATCAAAAAGGTTATTATTGTAATCTAGGTAACTTCTGCTTTTATTCTTAATATTTTGTGTGGTTTGATTTTTAAGAGAATAATTTCTCCTACTCAGTTTAAATTAGTTTTTAGACTACACTGTATTTCAGACTGAATTTAAACTTTTCCCTGTTTATATGTGCTATAATTTTGATTGTAGGAACAGTCTTCCATCTGCATAATCTGTTTTGACAAGAGTTTTTCAGTTTTATTGTAAGGTTCCATGCTCTAGCTGGAAATCTCAAGTATCGTCAAATAGTCTGTGGACAGATAGTGACGCTCAGAAAAAAGAACATAGAAACACAGGAAAATGTTACATGTAGTAGGTAAAATATTAGCTTTTTGCATTTTCTGTTGCTTTTATGTTCATGGAAGCATATTTCTGTGCCAAGTGAAGGTGGCTACAATTGATTTTGTAAGGAATTTAGGAACTATTCTAGAAAAACTGAAATCTTCTCTGGCTTCACAGTACTTGTCAACTAATATTTGTATGAAATAAAGCCTAGGTGGTGTAGTGAGATTAGATGGACTTTATCACATTTCCCCAGACAAGTTTTGACACGTGTCCCGTAAATTAATGACCATACAATTTTCTCCAATGTTCTTCAACATTTTACTAGAAACAGAATGATCAGGCAACTAGATGGGTTGAATCATATGTGAATCACGTGTGAATCACGTATGAATCAGCTGCAGTTGAAGGAAGGAAAACATGTAAACTGAAATATGTGATACAGAATTACATTATTGTCATAGAAAGAGTTATGAGAATAGAAGACAAATTAAGTAAGTTTATATTTAATTTTCCTTTTCGATTTTGTGGCAAACTGACCAAAAATGAGTAAGAAAATTCTCATTGTAACTTTGGTTGTATTCATAACAGGATAAATATTGTTATGCACACTACCAGTATTAACATAGCGTTACTACCAGTGCTAACACAATGCTATTGGAGTTATGGTATAAGGTAGTTGTAAAGCTAATATGTAGCATGTTAAAAGATCCATATAGTAGACTGCAAATTTACTCATCTGTCTGGCTTGTGTTTCTTCTTCTGCATGACAGCAGCATATTGAGTACTGAATCAGAGTGCAATACAGGATTTGTTTTTCCTTCCACTTGAACGATCCTTCTCTCAGGAAATCAGTAAAAGAGAATAGGCTTTTGTGGTATTTGGAATGTATTTACCTAGATGTAGAGATATAATGTTCAAAAAATCCTTGGACAGCCATTTCTATGGAATGCCAATAAAGCAATTATGCTATTTTAATTACTATTTGCTCTCATCAGAGTCTGAGGATCCAAGTCAGAAATAGGAGAATCTTAATTTCAGCAAATACTAGAGAAAAGGGGTGGAAGAAAGCACAACGAATTGGTGTGGACAAAACAAGTAGTGCTAAAAATATTACTAGTTTTCATTTAGAATGATTACATTCAAGTAATTACATTCATGTAATGGATCTATAGTTAAAAGCTGAGATATAAAAAAAAGACCCACAAAAAACATTTCCATGTCAAACTATGAAAAGCTTAAGTATCTCTATATTTCTCTTAGATTCATCATGTGGAAACAGTAGAGAAAACTCCAGGTAAGAAAACATCAAACCAATTATTAGAAATTTTCATTATCATATTCATTAGTGAAATCAGGGTATTTTATTTGCTCTGTTTAGTTGTTTGATAAGTTTTTTCCTATTTGTCTGTATATAAAGTTTCATAACATTTGTATTTAGAATGCATGTTATTACTTTCAGTATTACTAAGAAATATTTTAATCAGGAAGAACTTTTCAAAATATGTTTTTCCATTTGAAAGTTTTAGTTATCCAATCACAGAAAAAAAGAACGTTGAATAATTCAGAGGACCAAGCAAGTGCATGGAATGGTGAATCAATTATATCCAGTGAAAAAAGGGAATCTTCAATATAAACACAAAAATTGAATTGATTAGCAGAATGCATTCAGAAATTTAGATACTTTTTAAAGCATAAAAACTTTGGTATGATTGAAGGTGTTTTGAGAATAATAAAGGACTAAATTTGCAGCAAACATTAGTAAGCATATAATTTTACTTTTGATGTTTAAGTTTGAGTTGATGGAATTATAAGTCTCATTCATAAAATTTTGTTTTAGAAGAGTTTGATTATGTGAACATGATTGTGGAATGACATTCTGACAGTACTTATTACTCAGGAAAAATGAATTTGCATTGAAGTAAAGACAGTAAGACTGTAAGAGGGTTTCCATGTCTCAGCTCTGGGGTCCAATTAAATAGTCACTCCTACTTTCACTGGGGTTTTTACTTTGATTTCTTGTGAATTAATTTTGTTCCTCTGAAGTGTCTATATTCATCCATCTCTTCCTTCTTTTAGATGCCTACTCAGTCCTTTGCTTAATCATAGAATCATAGAATCATTTAGGTTGGAAAAGACCTTTATGATCATCTAGTCCAACTGTTGCCTAGTCTACCATTAAAACATGTCCCTAAATGTCATATCTATATATCTTTTAAATTCCTCCAGGGGCAGTGACCACCACTGCCCTGGGCAGCCTGTTCCAATGGCTGACCACCGTTTCCATGAGGAATTTTTTCCTAATATCCAATCTAAACCTCCCTTGGTGTCACTTGAAGTGGTTTTCTCATCCTGTTGCTTGTTACTTGGGAAAAGAGACTTACCCCCACATGGCTACAACTTCCTTACAGGTGGTTGTAGAGAGCAGTAAAGTCCCCCTTGAGCCTCCTTTTCTCTGGGCTAAACAACCCCAGATCCCACAGCCACTCCTCATAGGGCTTGTTTCCAGGCCCTTCATCAGCTCTGTTGCCCTTCTCTGGACACAGTCCAGAAACTAAACATCTTTTTTTGTAGTGAGGGGCCCAAAATCGAGCACAGGAGTCAAGGTGTGGCCTTACTGCTGCTGAGTACAGGGAGACAATCACTGTTCTGGTGCTGCTGGCCATGCCATTGCTGACATGGGCCAGGATGCCATTGGCCTTCTTGGCCACCTGGGCACCTGCTGGCTCATGTTCAGCCACTGTTGACCAGCACCAAGTCCTTTTCCTCCAGGCAGCTTTCCAGCTACTTTTCCCCCAGCCTGCAGTGCTGTATGGGGTAGTTGTTATTTAAGCGCAGGACCTGACTTGTTGAACTTCATACCACTGGCATGATGTCATCAATCCAGCCTGTCCAGATGCAGATCATTCCTACCTTCAAATAGATTAAAACTCCAACCTAACTAATTGACTAAATAAGTCAAATACCACTGAGAGAGAATATTTGTGAAAACAAACAAACAAACAAACAAAAAAGATAATTGATTATAAGAAATTATCTTCATGCCACAATTAGACCCCTTGCACATAGAATTCTCATAAAGGAACAAGTGCAAGATATTCAATTTTTAAAGTTTTTAATCAAGGACTTAATATGGACTTGATATGGTCTGAATGTTTCATGTTTCCATTGTGGTAACAATAACTAATGTAAAAATCCTTCTTGCTTTCTGTCAAGTAGCTATATAGACTACTGAGTATTGATACATGGGGTAATGCTATGCATAGTTCATGTAAAGAAAGGCTGAGAGTGAAACATGTTATAAGAAATAAATTTTTAATTTAAGTTTTCACTTTAATGTCTTCATTGATTAAAACAAAATCTCTGCATATTTCTTCAAATGAGGATATTAAGCTAAATAAATTAACTATAAAATGTCTTAGCAAAAAACTTTGTTCATTAATTTGAATGGGTAAAATAAATCTAATGTACATTAACGAATGATGGCTTTATGGCTCATTTTCTAATGTCTGAATTAGAAAGTGAAGCAATCATGAATTGCTTGCTCCTCCAGTGAACAAGATCCACAGTATTTTTACAATTAATTCCTGGCAGGCTTACCCTTCATCATGACCCAGAATGTGTCCTGAAGTCCCAGGATGAAAGCTGAGATGTCTCTGCCCTTGACCCCTAGTCCCCAACACTTCATTTTCAAAAAAGCTGAGTATCATTCAACAGAGTTGGTGGGAAACATAAGCTTTCCATGTGAGGGAGCTGACAGTGCTGCTGAAC
>NW_008236973.1:1720524-1731223 GCF_000691975.1 Corvus brachyrhynchos | reverse complement strand
ATGAGATCAATAACTCATGGTCTCCTTCTGAATGGGATTGCTTTTCTTTTGTGCATGTAAGGGGAGCCTGGGGCTGAGCTAGTTACTGCCTTGGAGTGATTGAATGCAGAGGAATGAATGAGCAGTAAAGCAGAGCTTGCCCTCCCTCCCCCTTCCCACTCCCCCTTCTCTTTTCCTTTCTTTGCTTTTTCTTGTGTTTCAGGCCCAGTGTCAGCCAAGGAGGAGAGGAACAGGTTCAGCTTGGACTGTAGAAGTGCCCTGGTGTGCCCGTGACTGAGGCAGTGAATGCTGTTAAGTGGAGTGGCTGTGCTCTGGGTGCCTGCCCCACCACAGGGATCCTCCACCACTGCCCTGACCTGCTGCCCTGGGGAGGTCAGCACTCAAAGGCAGCCTGGGAAGACAAGTTAGAGTTACTAACCTCTCCTCAGGGCACTCTATCAGCATATGACACTGACCTAAACACCTCCTTAACCTAGAAATTAGGATCTTATACTAGGGAGGTAAAATGGTGGCCAGTGGTGAACTTTAAATTCTATAGAGGCTTTTGATGGCTGAGTAGGTGCAACTTATATGACAAAGGAGATACAATAGAAGCAAGTATAGTAGGACAGAATTGATGTGTGCTTCCTAGTTTCTCATTTGTTAATGTATGTTCACTTTCATTGACATTGGTTATAAGCATTCAGTGGATGAAAAGAGTCATAAGTACCTATGCTTCTCCTTCCTTTTCAAGGTGCCAAAGCAAATAAGGATACTTCTGGACTTCATACAGGATACTACTGATGAGGGAAGCCACTTCTTTTGGCGAGACCACAGTATGTCTGTACCAGGGATGATAGTGTCACATGTTGAATGCAGAACTTCCATGACTTTCAAATGGGATTTCGCATTTTTCTCAGCTTTATCTGATTTTAATTTGACTAAAATATTGATGAAAAAGAAAAATATATTTTACTATAACATGGATTTTTAATAATTTCTGTCAGCATATTTTATTTTATCACCACTTCAAGTGTTAATTTTTAGCATTTTTTTCAAATTGTCTATTCTACTATTACCACCTAATTCCACTATAAACAGATTGACCTCTGCTCTAGAGTAAAGGGTTTGTTTTTCTTCTTCTTTTGCCGTTGATTTTCGTAATTCTTCCTCGGCCTAATACAAGTGACAAAGGAAGAGAGTCCTTTGACATCATACATCTTTCCTCAGCAGGCTTTCTTAAGCTTGACTAACTAGTTAATTAAAAACATTTGACATTGGTCACAGCTTAATGGTCACCGAAGTACGTTGATTGGTTACTAGTTCATACACTTGAAGTTTAAAGTACCAGGACTTTTACAAAAAAATCCCCAACCTTTTGGTATGGTTATATGCCAGTTTCAAGCAATAATTATGTTCACAGTCTTGAATTGCTACATTTTTTTAAAGTGCAGTATCCTATACACTGATAAGTAGTAAAAGACGTTTGTGTGCTGGTTTTAGAGCAAATTTGGAACAGCATTAATCTTGATATAGTCTTATTTTTATTAATTTGGGCATAAAAGTCTTCCAAAGGTATATTATTAGAAGGAATAAAAAAGGAAGTAAAATACAGTTATATGAATTATAAAGACCACTCAAACAAACTAGCTATATAACACAAGGTTTGAAAATAATTGATTGTCTTTTTTGCCCTCCTTTTCTTCTTTCTGTAAAGTAAAGGAGGGTAATACTGAAAATGACCAGAATTAGCAAAGTTATCTTTTTATGAAAAAAAAAGTTACATTTGGAAGAATGCGTAAAATCAGTATGTAGATTTTTCAGTGTCTAGAGAAATGGGCTTTTACAGAATCCCAACCTCAACCTATGTCTTTTATAGGGGAAGGAAAAAGACTTTAGGGAAAAAAGTTGAGAATAATTAAAACTATTTTTATGGATACATTATGTTCATAAAAATATCTTAAATAATTACTCCTCTCTCTTCCTTTTTGGTACTAAACTCTAACCATAGAAACCCCCAAACAAACAAGGAAAAAAATCCACAATTCACAATGCATTTCATTTTTGCAGTGACCAACATTTAGCTAGTGAAAAATAAGTTCTTAGTAGGCTTTCTGCAGAACAGATACAGCATATTTATTTTATTATAACTGAGGGAAGGGCTCCCAATTCTTAAGGGAGGAATGAAGAAACCCTCATTAATGAAAAATGTATAGTCCAAAACAGTTTGTAAGAGACAGATGTAAAATTAATTATCCTGGATACCTAGATTCTTCAGCAAAACACACCTGAGGACCTAAAAGAATTTATTTACTTTAGACATTTTCTTTACAGAGCTTTCAAGAATGATCAAATCATTAGCAAGAGCCAATCACTGCTCTTAACCTGAGCAGAATATTGCAGCCGGTGTGTGGCAAGGAGAGCAGAGAGGGAGAAGCTGCTGAAGTGGCCAGGTCACTTAATCTAATGCATATTCACACTGAGGACAGCAGAAGTTACAAATGCGCAATCCAAAATTTGAATAATACTAGGGATTCTAGAAAAAAGATGATGAGAGGACAGAACTCTTTCAAATTAATTTTAGAAAGGACTTCTTACCCTATTTGTTGGTGGTAAAAATATTTAGCAACAGAGCTGGAGTCTGGACTTCAGAGCGCACTTCCTTTCAAAACAACAGTGACATCTTCACAGTCTTCATTTTCCTCTTGTGCTTAATCCTCTTTATCATACTGGGGGGGTGGGTGGGGTGTGTGTTGTTTGTTAATTGGTTTGGTTTGTTTACTCATTTTAAGAGAGGAGAAAAAAATAGAAGCCTATTACCGTTAAATGACAATAACAAATCACGTTTTCATTGCACTTAATCAATCTCCTTATCAACAAACCCAGACTAAGCAGTTGTACCAAAAAAAATTTAACATAAAATATATAAAGGAAGCAAACAAAACCCCTACAGAATATCAGTGGATAGAATGGCTCCTGAGAAACACAAGAGGTTTGGTTTTTCTTTTAATGAAGTTTCATGTGGTTTTTGTTCCTGGTATCTGATCCCAGTATTCTGGGAAGGGAAACTTTATTAAAAAGGTATGATTTTGGAAAATCCACTAAAACATATTCAAATCAATGTTTCCCTTGCAGAAAAAAACCCAAAAAACCCCGGGGAGAGAATTAACAGGAATTACTGTCTGCGTTGGTCTGCTACTTGTTTTGTATGCTTGACTGCCTGTCAGTGGGCAGAAATCAATGGTTCCCTTTTCACACAGAGAAGAGAAGGAAATGGGGGTCAAATTTTTCCTTATGGGTAGTTTCAGTATAGATTAAGTATTGTACATGCGTGTCTCTAGTGTATCCCCTAAATATGCAATTTGCCATAACATTTCAAAAATATGCATTTATGCATGCATTCGCAGTTGATTAATTTATGTTACATTTCTCTTTCTGAATTTGCTGTAGAAGTTATTGTTGGTTATAACAAATATTATAGCTTATATTATAACAAATATAGCTTGTATCAAATAACTATTAGGGCTAAGAAAAAGTAATTTATGCTTTATATTTAATACTCTATTTTTTTCCCAAAAGTCATGTTGACGATGTCTAAAACCAAGACAGTTTGGATTCCCTTGCCTAGAATGCCTTTTTTTCAATCCCAAAATACAGGGTATAACAGATATGAAGAAATGCTACCTGTCCAGTAAAAGAAATGACCCAAAGGGGAGTTCATCTAGCATAGTCATTGTGTCACGCAGCAGTAACTTGTTGCATTCGTTGAAAATATAACTTGAGTAGAGACTGTTTAAAAGTCATCTATACTTCAAACAGAGGAACTAAATGGGGAACTGCTCAAATTGCTAAAATGAAAAATTAAATTCTTTTTGAAGACGCAGTAATTTTTGGCACTAAGTTAGGTAGGTTTTTAAATGTTATTTTTCCATGAATTTTGCATGAAATAATCAGGTGACTACATTGTTAGGCTGTGTTAACTATTCTTTCTCTTTCATTCATGAGTACCCTGATTTTAAATAGGTGTTCACCTTAAGGTCAAGGGTGCAAAATCTGTTTTGATTGGACACTTATTTGTCTGTCAGTGTTTGCAATGTGGACAGCTGCATTTCCCACTATGGTGTGTTCATTGCAGTATGGTCACAGCATCTGAATTATGCTATTGGTTCCCAGCAATTTTTCAGTATGGTATATATTTTGAGGAAAATTATCTGTGTTTAACTACTGTTTAGCACACTCTACTCTGTGTCCTTTACATTATATCAAATGTCAGGGAAACTTTTTTTGCAAAATGAATGCTTGCATGACTGGTGAGGATGATTGCAAGCTTCAGCAAAGTCTGTTGAAATATGTACTTTGGCCTGAGGTTATAACCTTAACCATTATGCAGGACAACATATTCTTTTGCTGAAGTTTATTGTTCTGATGTCCCTTAGCCCATAGGAGAAAAGAGTGCTTTGATGGTAGCACTGAGGAATGGAACCATGAGAAAAATGTCCATCAGTTTTATTTCAGGGCTGAAGTGAGAGATGTGGATGGCAGGTGTAGTGAGATAACTTCAAGCCCTATTCAATTATATGCTTCTGAAACTTCAATCATTTCAGCCATGTATTAATGTCAAAAATCATAATTAAACTTCAAGTTGTGTTTTCTTTCTTATATCTTAATCTATAGTTTTATCCACACAGGAGTTTGAAATGCAATTGCCACAATCATATTTCAAATTTTCTTCCTACTTGCATTTTGGTCTATAGCACTTACTTAACATCGCTCTCTTTATTAAGGTTACTGCTAAGAAGTGAGCATTTTTTTTTGAAAACTATGCAAATCTTTTTCACTGTAGTTTTCACTAATTGTAATTAGAAAGAATTTGGGGAGCATGGAGCATAGCCTGTTACTTAAAAATCATAATAAATTATAATTACCCTCCTGATACAATTTCTTGATCTACTCTACTGAAATTTATGCAAGAACTAACTGCTTAAATTGCACTTCTGGTTTACACAGATGCAGTGGAAGCAGTTTTAGTTATTTTTAACACATTTAACACACACGTTTTGTCTCTACATGTACATGTAAAAGTAGTCTCTCTAAATTCCCAATGAAATCAATTCTGAATCTAAAGTGAGTAAATCCATGAAAACAAATAAGAATAAAAAGGAAGTAATGATTAATAAATGATAAACAGAAGCCAAATTTGCCTTGAGTATGATGTTTTTTCCATCCTCTGCTAGTCACCAGTGCTGTGACTGCTAATTTTCCTGCAGATTTTCCTTTTCCTGCAAATTTTCCTTTTCCTGCAAACTTCCTCTAAACTAATATTTATCCAATATTGCAATCCTTAATAATAATGATCCCTAGTTTTTATTCGGTGTTATGTATCTATTTAGAAGTGGAAGTTATTCTGCTAAATATATTAAACTCTTCTCCAATGTAGCACAGGTGTAAGAAAGAATATAAAAACTAAACCAAAGCAAGTGAGTAGTATGGCCCTGAGCAGGAAGAGTCCGTGTCTCTTTTGGAAAATATACATGGATGTATTTACAAAGACCTAACTAGTTAGTTGTCTTTTTCTTTCTGGTTTGGGTTGTTTGGTTGTTTTTAGAGTCACATTTATGTTATTGCTTTTACTTTTTCAAATATGCCATTCTTCTTTTTTCTGTTTACTATTATTAAAAATCTATATGCATCTTAATTTAATTATAAGAGTCATGATTACACAATTCTCACAAGTTCTCACACAACTGAAATTCAAAAATTTCAAATTGAAAAAATGTAGCATATTTTCTGTTTCCAGATTTAGTTAACTTTATATGCAGGCTAGTGGATTTTATGTAAATATACTGCATTTTTGCCTTTTATTTTTTCCAACCAGAAATTTGGGGGATTGGTCAATTCTGTGTTTATATCAGAAAATTGCGTAGGCAGGCGCACCTTCCACTAGAGCAGGTTTCTCAGAGCTGCATCCAACCTGGCCTTGAACACTTCCAGGGATAGGGCATCCACAACTCTGGACAACCTGTTCCTGTGCCTCACCACCCTTGCAAAGACATCCACCACACTGTACACACTTTTATCCTGCATTCCATCTCAATCTCAGATTGTAAAAAAACAATTTAAACTTTCAGTTGTGCAAGACGTAAATCCTATCCAATAGGGTATTTTTCTTCTGTCTTTGTTTATTTTCATTGCTGCTTCATTGCCTTTAAATAGGTTAAAAAGACACTGTCATTAAATTTCATATGATATTTTTGCCCTATCATGTGATCCAGACTAGCATGGAAAATAATATCTACCCAATTCTTACGGCTGGAATTATTCCAGGTTTCTGGAAATGTGAAATGATTTACCAACCAAGAAGGATTGTCTCCAGAATTTTGTCAGGTAAATCATTCCCCAGGCTCTTTGGTTCTTCACTATAAGCTAATCCTGTTTAGAAATAGTTGAAGTCTTAGTCTGATTTATGTAACATTATTGGTGGTGTGTGCCAGTTTCTCTTCACATTTTACAGACCCATCTTTGGCAAAATTGAGTGTTTGCAAAAATGTATTTGACAAAATCAGTTACAGTAAACATCATGATCTGACAAAGAGCTGGCCGACTTTGAAAGGTTTAAAGCCTCCAGATAGATACAAATAAGATAAGAAAAAGCAGACATGTTAAATCATCCAACAGCAAAGGGGATACTTTATGGAAATGAACTCGCAAGATAATAATTTGAATTTGACAAGGTGATAATTAAAGTCCCTAGATAGACTCTCTCCACATCTGTATGCCTTTCAGTGAAGTTGGTTAGCATATTAACTACTGTTGGAGAATGCTAAAAAATATTCATGGGATGTTAAGCTGCATATTGTTATTCATTTCAATTTGTATAATAAATGTAACAGAATGCAATGCATACAGCATTACACAAGAGGTACTAATCTCTATTATAGACTTATTTTAAAGAACTCTGATACTATACTAGGCTCTCTGATGCCAGTTCTATCCAGAGAAATTCAAAAGATTTAATATTAATTAGTCTTTCTGGCAGGAACAACAAGGTGATAAATTTCTTTTGAAGGTGAAATATTGAGGCCAAGACTTTTTTCAGTGCAGTAGCTGGAACTATTTTATATTGTACTTTCTGAATAATGACTATCAATAGGTACTTTTACTGGAAATACTTTAATAGCAACTGGCTTCATGGAAAAGCTTTGAAGCTTACATCTGTAATAAAAGGTTTGTTGTTTAACTGGTGATAGCTTTTTGGACCAACTTTAAACAAATAGCCCCAAAAAACTATTGGTGGATTGTTCAAAAGCCAGTACTCTCTCCCATGGATTTACTGCATCAATGGGAAAGCATTCATATACTTCTATAAAAGACATAACTTCTTTTCAGAAAAAAAAAAGAAAAAAAAAGACAGAAGGCAATTTTAAATGTAAACACTACACATCTATATTCCCTAGCAGATTCAGTTGTCATTTGCAGTCTACCTTGCATTAAAAATACATTTTTAAAGTAAGACTTCTACTTTTCCACACTTACGTGGAGTTATGTAATGGAGTGGTCTCAGGTGATGGAATTGGATTCACTGCAGGTGAAACAGTGGAGGAATACATGTTGGGAAGCTCACCTAGGACTTTCCATCTGCAGATGGGCATTTGGACCCTTGGAGAGAGATGAGGACTGATCTGAAGTAAAAACACTTCATATTATCTCTCTGTGGTCATCAGGTCCCTGGCACCAGCTGGTCTGCTTTGCAAATCCATTCTAATGGTCTACAATAATTGTTTCTGCAGGTGCAGCCTCCATGTGATAGATAAAAGTGGAGTGCATGCACATTAAAAAGTGGGAGCCTTCAGGTCCGGGGAATGACTGGCAGCACCAGCTGGAGAGAGATGGAAACTTTGCCACTTAAAGTAAAGATTTAGTGTGAAGAGCTCAAAACACTGAGAGAGCGAAGGATTATCAAGTCTGCAGTAGGAGTGATTGTCGTCTCTGAGTCACTGGAGTGAAAGACATAAAAAACACTGTGATATGAAAATGCTGTAAAAGCCTATATGACCAAAAGGGATGTGTTTAATGTTCTTTTATTTTTCCTTTTTTTAATATTCTATGTCCCTCCAAGAAGGAGAATTTTGCGTTTACTTAGCTTTTCTTGTAAGTTGATGTTAGTCTGTCATCTTTTACAGTAGCAACATAATTATCATATAGCCAAGAATTTATGAATCATTTTGCAATGCTACATGTTTTTGTTAGCGTTTAATGCTGTAACTTAACACATGGTATTCATATTCTGTGGGGTGATTTCCATGCATCATGATTTTCTCATTTAACTGTGCCAAAATTTATTTACAACTTGGAATATTTCTTCCTGACATTTTTATTCTTCTTTTCCAGTCTTCATATCATCACATCACTATCTGCAGAGATCATGAATGTCACAATTAGAAAAAAGGCCAATATTTTTTGCAACTTGATAGATTTTTCTACATCTCTTTTGAATTTTGCTCCAAATACTTCATTTAAAATAAAACAATGCAAAACATCAACTCTGTAGCATGCTAAGGCAGTAGTTTTTGAAATACTAAATGACATTTTAACTTGGTTTTGTTACAGTTTCCAAAAACATAAAACGCATGCAATACTTCTTGATCTTGACAGATTTAATTTCATGCAGTTTAAGAGCGTGGTTTTAAAATCTCCATGACTGAGAAAACATCGATCTCATAATAGCTTTTTTTCCCTGGTTAGCTGCAACACAATTGTCCCTGCAGGGGGCTATAAAGATGAAGGTTTTAAAGGGCTAAAATTCACAGGAAATAACTATTGTCTGTTACATTAACATCACAAAAAATGCATTCATACATGTATTCATGTGTTCATATTTTTAAGGGAAATATATGTATATCCAGTTTACTTGCCACCAGTAAAGTAACTTCAATATTTTTTGTTAAAAAATTCAGTATTAAGTTAATATACATACCCCTTTTAACACTGAATTTCTTTGGTCTCAGTTATGAAAATGTGAAAAAGGGGAATAAGGTCTCCTGCTTGATCTCAATTCAGTAATCACCACTCTACTTCCTAATTCCTGAGCTATATTATGCATTTCATTTCTTTCTGCTTTTGATGTAGCTGTGAACATCTGAATTAAGACTCTAATTCAGTCCCACTTTGTTACAGGACATACATTTGCTTTTTTGTATGTACAATGTTTCTTTTGAATATTTGAAGGGAGGGGATGTCATATCCCGGTTTTAAACCATGTTATTATCATACAATACTTAATACAAAGACACAATAATTGGGGGAAAAAATCTCAATTAAAACAAACATATTTGTTTTAAATTCAGAAAAATATAACTAGTTTGCAGAGAATTTTGCTTTCTGAGTTTTATGTTATCATTAAGAGAGAAAAATGCTTTTTGCAAATACTGCAAAGTAGAGAATTTAATTTTTTGATGTTTAAAATTACTGAAACAAAGTCTCTACAACAGTAACCAGAAAGGTAGGTCACAGAGGGGAATGGAAATAAATAAAAAAATTGGTAAATAAATATACACAGTAGTATATTTTAAATGTAGATACCATGCAGAATATCATCTGGTGCAGTGTGACAAATTTGTCTTTTCTAGTTTTGCTGTTGTTGCTACTGTTTTAATGAGAGACCTCTCACTAAAATTGCAAAACTTAACACTTTTTGTTTACATTATTTCAAAACTTATTCAACACTGATGAGTAAGAGGTACCATTCAAATTTAAGTACTTTGCAAAATATTGACCTTTTCAAGGAAGGAGAAACCAATAGAATAGAAATCTAGTAATTATGGCACAAAATATTTTAGTAAAATAGAAAAAAGTTTTAAAGGAAGAGAGAAGCAACTTGAAAATATCTTTATGGTAAGTACCTTTAGGCCACACACTTTCAAACAGACTCTGTTTAGGAATTTCTTGATTCATCTGGCATTTTGGATGTTTCTCAATATACATTCTTGGCTTTGTATTTTTTTTGGGCACAGTAACTAGTTAATGTGGCCTTAAAATGACAGAGGTAAAAATAGTCTGCAACCTCTTAACATTGTGTCTAGCAACCAGGAAGCCTTGTTTATTAGTTTTGAGAAACCTTAAATGCATATAAATTACACTTAATGGTGGGAAAAATGATAAGACCCAGGCCTACAAGCAAAGGCTAGTCTGAGTTGTTTTAGTAGCTATTAATTACTGTATACTTCAATTTAATCTCACAAATAAGTGAAAGTGACTAATATTTTCCTTAATCTGAACCTCAGTTTGTAATGTTTGTAGTGCTGTCTGTGGGACACATTTAGATTAATGAGTTCAACAGTAAAGGTCAATAATAAGCCTGAGGGTCCACTGAAAATCCTGACAGTAACATTTGCCAGCTGTGACTTCTGGACATGGCCTAGTATCACTAACTGACCAATAACCCACAGATAACAGGAACAGTAAGCCTTTCACCACAAAACCTAGCTTATTTGATAAGAAAATTGACATTTCAGTCCTTTCAGACGGTGCAATGTGCTCCGTGATTTCTGGGCATGTCTTGAAATGTATGGGACTGCTCTTAGTTATATAGAGATCCATATGAATGTTTGTGTGAATGCGTGTGCTTGTGTATGTGTGTCTGTCTGTCTCCCCATTTTTTGTCCCCAGCATGACATGTCACTAAGTCTCAGTGGGACTATTGTTGCTCTGAAGTATCCCTTCA
>NW_008236973.1:1657840-1720340 GCF_000691975.1 Corvus brachyrhynchos | reverse complement strand
ACCCTTGGGGGGGTTGACTGAAAACAAGGAGAGAAAAAAAGAAGCTTGACTTCACATCCAATGGTATTCCGAGGAAGAGAAAAATAGGTGTTGTTTATGAAATGGTGTGGGGGAAAAAGCAAAAACTGGGGATTTTTGGAGAGTAGAAGTTGAAACAGTATGAGCTCATTGTGTATCAGGAAACATTTCCTGTACAAAAAAAGAAACAATTCTATGCTGTTTATTTATCTTTTTTCCCCCTGAAAATTTAAACTCATACTTTTTCTCATTCTTCTGACTTAGTTCCCCATCGTTCATCTGTTACACAGCTTACTTAAAGTACTGGCTTTGCGTGGAGAGTGGTGGCCCTTCAGATTGCCCTGAGGGAATATAAAGAAACCAGCTGAGTACAGTAATAGCATGCAGAGCACTTCGGGTTTCTCAGAACATATTAGGACTTTAGGATGCAGAATTCAGAAACAGGGGACCATTGGTGAGAAAAGCAGTTGGATGTAGTCAACTTGAGCTTCAAAGATAAATCATTCAAGAGCAAGGTCATTATAGCCATGCTGTGAATTTGGGGCCTCCCAGCCCCTTGCTTGCCACCCTGCAGGATTTAAGAGAGATTAGAAGTTTATAGCAGGATGAGGAAAGAAAAAGACACCCTATTCAGGGCAGCTCTGTGCAAGCCCAGCTTGTCTTTTCCTCCCCAGTTGTGAGCTTTCAACCCTGATGTCTGCCTTTCCCTGTCTCCTGTCAGTGACTGAGCACTTTCAGCAGCATCCAGGAATTCACTCATTTCTAATGATGAAAATGTTCACTTTCTTCAGTAATCACCGAGACAGGCTCAACTGCCTGCTTCTGCATTCATGTGAATATTAACTCACCTGAAAAGCTTTTCTCTGGAGTTGGATGTGGGTTGTAATTAAAGAGTGTGTTAAGAATGAGCTAGCATTGTATCTACAATGCTGAAGGTAGTCATAAGGAATATGTACACAGAAAAAGAAAATAGATGAGCTAATAAGCTGGTAGCAAATGATCCACTTCAAAGCACTATCTAAGTTACGACAGCCACAGGCAAAAAGTAGTGGGAAAGGGCTGTAAATCAGGGCCCTGCTTTGTAAAACACACTTCAGCCTGAGGGCCTATGGAAAGAGTCTAGTCCAGGGAGTGCAGCCAGGGAAATAAGGCTGCATTGGTTTCTGAAAATGGGATAGAGCAAGCCTATTTCAGCTGAGGTAAAGAACAGGGCTGCAAATGTCAATAAACATGATCCACTGACAAATACTTGCTAAATAATTAATTTGCATCCCAAATGCTCAAGTTTAAAAACTTACACTGGATGTGCCAGCATTAAGTGACTTTAAAGCAAGAAGAAATTGCAAGCCTCTCTCTGAATGGTTAGATTTCCCTCAGAAGGTTCTGGAAAGTGCCTGAAGTTGATGAAAATCAAGCCTTAAAATACAGATAAAGAATCTCAGCAACTGAGTTTTATAGCACGTAGCGAAAATAAATCATTGAATATTAGGGAGTTTGAAATTTTTTTCGTCATATATTTTCCACTGACAGTTCTGATTTGCCAAACCTTTTTTCATTATTTCTGTCAATTCTGAACATTAGGAAGATAAGCTTGGAAAATTTTCACAATGTCTTATTTTGACATTCTTATTGAAAATATTATGTTTTATAGTTCAAAATTATTTTGTTTAGCTATTAAACTAATTATAGCTGTAAAAGGTTGGCATTTATTGAGTTTTACTTTTTAGGCTTTTTGGGTTTTTTTCTAAGTCTTTAAATGTTTTGTCTGAAGTCTGGTTTGAGAACGTTCTCACTATATTAAGCATAATCAGGGTCATGTGTTAAAAATGATCCATGTCATTCTCCAAGCCATCATAGCTCTCATCTCTGTCAATATTTGTTTATAATACCTGAGTAAGACCAGGTACCATGTCAAGAAAATAACTCGAGTTATAGTTATTATCGTAGTAGATCAGAGCTTCTTTTTCACTTCATTCATGTAAGTGTTATGGAAAGAGCTGTCAAAGTATTGCTTAGGTAAAGCAATATCATATCTGATTCCTTCTGATGCAAAATATGCAAGCCTTCAAACACATTCATGAGCACTCACCCATCTCAACAATAATAGACTACCTGTGCAAAAACTGTGTAAATATAATTGGATTTTTTGGTTCAGATCCCAAGGCTTCATTCAGTTTTGTGCAGTTGTTATTGAAACAAGCTCCTATTGAATTAAAAAAACATTTTATCTTAGTTAAAACTTAACTGGGACCTCTCTGAATTTGACCTGCTTATATTGCTGTATGTGAACTATTTAATGCAGTGCATGAGGAATTTTTTGTGATAATCAATGCTGACAAAAGTGCCATGAGACCAAAAATAGTCTGATCAAAACCTGATCACAGTTATCAGTGTCTGAAAAAAATACCTATTGACTTTTTTTTTTCCAAAGTACCTCTATTTCCTTCCCAAAATACAGTTGTTTCCTGTGATTGATAAGTTTGCTAGCTTTTAAGCTCATTCACATCCATTAGATCTGCCTTTTCCCCTCCCTGTTGAAAATTAGGAGCTGTCAGACTGAAATGTTCTTGACAGACACAAATAATGTCCCCAGGGGTAGCAAAAACCATTCTGAATCTGTGAGAGATAGATTTTAATGCATTGCTTTGCTGACACTGGTCAGTCCACTTTACAGAAAATGTTGACATAGAGGGCAATTATACAAATACTGTTTTTTAATGCCTTCCTAAAAATGTTTCATTTTTTTTTAGGCAAAACTATAAATATGAGATATTTTGAATAAAATTCATGGTGCAACAGTGAAATCTATATGTTGATCCTTTACAGATCCTTCACAGAATATTTCAGGTGTTGCCTGTTTTCAGGCCTGATCCAAAGCCCATTAAGGTTAGCAACACTAATCTTTTTTTTTACTTTAATGATCTTTGGGTCATGCCCAGTATGTGAGCAACTGTCACTCATGTGCTATTTAAACTTGCAGAATGCATGATCCCATGTTACAGAGCCAAGGGCAGTTCTGGCTCTGCTGAAGCTGATGGGAGTTGTGAAGCCTTCCAGACCAGGATTTCCAACTTCATCTCTGGGGTATAAGAGCAAGGGCTTCAAGCAAGCAGAGCTTTGGAGGAAAAAAAATCTAAAGTACCAACAGAATTACTGTTTATTTGACTGTCTTATGTGTGGTTAACCCCAAACTAATATTCTATATCCATATGTCTTCTACGTAAAATGAACAACTTACTCTCATGTAGGAGTATGCATAGTTCATTTAGTGAACAGTTGCATCTTTTTTATTAGACATAGTAACCCATTAAAAAATTATTTCCTTTAGAATTTCAGTTATTTTTGTTTTCAGTGCTAGCATATGTATAATTTCTCCCATTGTGAGAACATTGTAGCGGGAGAAATCACAAAACAAAGTGTGAAAATACTAATGATAAATAATTATTGTGATGAAGAACAGTTTTCTGTTTTCTATGTTCTCTTTAATATGTTGATTTAGTACATTGACTGATCATAATGAAGTCCCTAGGCATAAGAAATTTGAGAACAGTGACAAGTGTACCCATTACCATATTCAATCTGAGAGTATCCTTTATTCCTGCCCCATCCCCTGCCCACCCTGCTGTCTGAGTTGCAGTCTGAAAGGCTAGCTGCTTGTTTAACAAGTTTTCTAGGCTCAGCTGCTTTGTCTCAACCATAGCTTGCAGGAATTGGTGGCTGAAGAGGTGTAGGCTGCTGGCCACAAGGGTTTCAAGATACTCTTGTGCCATGGATGATCTCTAGTGCTAATTGGGCCGCTGCTTTCTGATGCTATATGAGATGGTTACCTACACCACAGGAGACAGCAGACCTGACTGGAATGAATATGTGAAAAATTAGGGGAAATTAAATGCTATAGGAATTGTTGTTTATTGTTAATTGGTTGATGGATAACAAATACTCTGGTGGAAACAATCACTCAGGTACCTTACAGATATACAGAAGATAAAAATATGTGCCAAGGGCCGACTTCTGTGTGAAGAAAACTAATGCTGAAGACTCCACTCTAGATGAGAAAGGGCTAGTCTCACTTCTTTCATGCATTTTTGTAAACTGAATTTTAAAGTCACGTAACTGTGATCTATTAATACTTGACATAGACTAACTGCTATCATCTTTATTAATACTGTTGCTGTCTTCGCTGCAGTCATCACTGTAATTGTCATTATTTTATAAAATGAAATTGTTGTTTTCTGGCAACTGGATTGCCAAGACTAGGTCCAAGAGGATGAATGTGATCACATTTTTTTCTTCAGTATGTGTGGTAGAGGAAAAAGGGAAAAAATGTATTATTGAATAGGCTATGTTTTCTGAAGTGTCCTCTCACAGTTTTATACCTTTCAGAGGGAAGATTTCAGAGCAGGTGGATTTCAGGTCATTTGCAGGATGGGAAGTTCTGTAGTATGTTTTGATGTAAAAAATTAATGTGAAAAGCACGCAAGGTTTAAGCAGTATCTGAAAAATTATAAAGATCAATCATATAATGGTGAAACTGCCAATAAATATGATGGTAATAATCACGGGGTATTTAAAAAAATATCTGAAACCTAATGTTCATACATGTTTAGGAACTTTAATATAAAATATTACTTAACATTTTACACTAATTTTTATTGTTATTTCCCTATATTTCTCACATGAAGTGGAGCCTTATTGTAAGATTTATAGTTGTCTTTCCTAACACTCTGCTGGAAATTTTCTCATCAATGTCTGCTTTTGTTGGTCTATTTTTATTGTTAAGCAAGAAGATTAGCAAAGGGTCAGGAAACTAAAAATATTTCCTGACATATTTATTAGGTATTAAATATCTTGGGCAATGATTAAATAACACTGAACATTATATTTCTTACAAAATCCTTACTCTTTGATTAAGTTCTAGGAGTAGAGTTGGGGTGTAGAGAGGCACCTTAGTACATAGTAAAGGGTAGTTACACATTATGTTGTTTTCCTTATCCATCTCTTTCATTGGCTGCCCAGGGCCAAAATTTGTTTTGCATCTCTGAGCAAGGAAAAGCTACATTAGTAAAGTTTGAAAACCTTTTCCCAGTGAGAAATCATAAAGAGAATTTAAACATGGCCATCAGAATCAAGGGCATCCTGCTATCTGTGATAGGGTCCCAGGATAATGCCTTGCAATCCTCTCACCCTGACAGAGCCCTGATGCTCAGAATAACAGGGAATCACACACAGAAAGAGGAGAAGAAATAGAGTGACCAACTCACATAATAATGTTTCTAGTCTGCTTTGTAAGGTGACTGCTTTGATGGTACCAAATTTCTGCACATGTTCCTCTGGAAAGTGAAAGAAGTCTGGAGAGAAGACACAAAAGTGAATGGCACTGCCTAGACCTTGCCAGACTTCTTGTGAATACTGCAGGACACCCCTACATCTCTCAGAGTACTTGATGCCGTGTAGTATGTCTGTGTCTTCAGTGTTTACCTTAAAAAGTATTGAATTTTTTTTTTTTTTGCTTTTGCAGAAAGCTGGGATTAACCTAATGTTGTGGTTAAAAGAAGACACAGAACATAATTCTGAACTATCTGGTTAGAAATAAAAGTAAAGGTGGAAATATTCTTATTCATAATGTCTGTGTTGCTACTTCCCCATCTTCATTCACTTTCTTACTGCTGCATATTTGTTCATAATTGCCTCTGACCAACAACTTCTTTCCTTAGTGAAAGGGTTAGGATGGTTATCACATGGACAAATACACTGTGACAAAACTGCCAAATAAAAAAAATGTAAAGCACAACTAAGAGCAGAGAATGGTGAATAAGCAAGCAGAATGAATCATAAAATTGTCATCACAGTGTCTTGACTCAGCCAAAGAGCCAGAGAAAGAAATCCCAAGCACAAATACAGGCTGGAGAGAAAACAGACTGAGAGCAGCCCTGAGGAGAGGGAATTTGGGAATTTAGAGGATTTGGGTAAGGAGAACATCAGACAGCAATGTGCATTCACAGCCCAGAAAGACAAATGTATCCTGGGCTGCATCAAAGGCAGCATGGCCAGCAGGGCAAGGAAAGCTATGCCTTTCTACTCCATTAGCATGAGACCCATGAGACCCCACCTGAATTACTGCATCCAACTCTGGGGACCCCAGCCTAAGACCAATGGGGACTTCTTGGAGTGAGTTTAGAGGAGACTCATGAAGCACCTCTCCTATGAGGACAGGCTGAGAGAGTATGGGTTGTTCCACATGCAGAAGCAAAGGCTTCAGTGGAGACCTTACTGCAGTCTTCCAGCACCTGAAGGGGGCTTACAAGAACAGAACACGTTGGATGGGGCATTGAGCAACATGGTCTAGCAGAAGGTGTCCCTGTCCTGTGAAGAGGAGTTGGAACTAGATAATATTCCCTTCCAACTCAAACCATTCTATGATTCTATAATTCTATAACTCTATGATTTTATGATTTTAGTTATCATATGGAAGTATTGTCTGAAGTACATTTTCCTGATGTTCAGTGTAACGAGCACATTATCTTTTTATAATTTGTTCTTCAGAAAGCATAATAATTTGTAAACTTAGAAAAGCGTAAAGAATTCTTTCATCAAATAAATAAAAGAAAGATGCATTGTACCATGTGGTGTGATTGTGGTCCATGAGAACAATTTTTTTGTGATACATAAAATATACATTATGATTTAAAGCACAGCATTATAGGTCTTCAACTAATATAATTTGATGGAACTATATCACAAGCAAAGTTATGATGGTGACAATGACTCCTACTGCACAAGTCCAGTCTAATTTTTTTTTCTTCTTTATGAAAAATTAGCTTAATCTGGGTTTTTTAGGGTTCTAAGAGTTTGCAATCTTCTTCTGAAGGCAGATTTGGTACATTCAAAAATAACACTATGTTCTGATAAGAGGCCGGGTTTCTAGTGAAGTCAGAAAATAGCTTGGAAAAAGAAAGGGGGACAGATACAGGGGTCTTTCAGCATTAGTAGTTCTTGGAAACTAATTTACTGGCTAATTTTCACTTTAAGGCACATATGAGTTGTGCAATAAGACTCCAGGGGTGAGATAGCGCATGTAACCTGTGTGCAGGCTGCATGTGTGTGCCACTTTGCCTGATTGACACTGCATTGCTTAACACTTGGCTCTTTGTAACTTGTTTATCCAAGTGCATGATATATTCTTGTGCAGCATGACTTTTTTTGAGGAATAATTTTTGATAGTCCAAGCCTATAATTTGATTTCAGCAACAGGCCTTCAGGGACTGGAGTATTTGTTCTAACTTGACTTTGCTTCTCCCTGCTGAAGTACTTCACTCAGAGTACACACACCCACTCGCCTCAATGTTTAGCAAAGTGTGCTCATTGTCCTGTATTGTAATCTCAAAGGTCAGGGCATTGAACCATTAAATATTCAATTTATTCATGTAGGTACATTACACGTGTTTCAGTGTTTTCTTTAATGATTTGACATTAGCAAAAGAACACTGAGGCAAAAGAAACTGTACAGAAGAGAAATGCCTTAGGCAATATACGACAACAAATCATAACAGATATTAAAACCAGATTTAATATACATATTTTTGTAAAAAAACCCTTCCTTCATTACAGGAGTGTTACCTAGAGAATGACTGCTCATCCAATTTGCTGTACAATAACTTACAAAATTCTGTTAAACTTCTTGATAAAAATTCTGTTATAAATTAACTCACTGATATCAAATCAACCTCGTTATATACATTCAGCCTATAAATATACAAATTTTCCATGTGGGATCCTGTATCACTCTGATTCTGAGAGGTCTAACTAGAGGTGAACTAAAACTGATGTGTTTTCCTTTTCTTCATCTAAAGCAGGCTTTCTTTCAGCTGTTTACTCATTTACTGTGTCTGCTTTTTATAAATATTGAAAAGTTAAAATTCATTGAGCCCAACATTCACTCTCCTTCAATTTCTAAATTATAGATATGAGATTTTGGTTGATTTTATATTTTTAACTGTGAGTATTCATGGGAGAAATTTGTGATTTTCCCTCAAGGGATAAAATGTCACTCCAAAATCAAGACTATTTAAAAAAAAATATAAGCATATAATGCATAATAAAAGAATACTAAAAAAATTGAACTATTAGGTATAAATTACTTGTACAGATCTTGTGAAAAACATGTACCTCTCATCCTTTTCCTTTTCAGGATTCTGCTGAGATGAAGACTACAAAGACATAAAATTACATTTTACATATTAATAGACAGCGTCCAAAAGAATATAATTTTGCAATTAGAAATATATACTGTATATTAATGTTCACAGTATTTAATGATCTGAAAATTTAGCAAAGTAAAATTTTACAAATTTTTACTTCAAACATTTGGCAAGGAACAGTATTGACCTACAGAGATAGAATGTAAGGAAGATGATAATTTAGAGGCAAAATCTGCCAACCTGCTTGTATTGATGTTTTTTACTCTGAAGTTGTCCTAGTGAGATCAATAAGATTACTGGAACAGTAATGCTCTACTTACTGAGGGCATTAGTGTGAGAAAGCCTGGCAGAATCTGGCATTTACTGTGTCTTACTGGCCAAAAACTTTGGTTTTTTTCCAATACTTTTTTTTTTCTTTTTCTGTAAGTACATTTGTTTTGCCACTCATTGTAGCATTCTCTTCTTAGGAGGATAAGACCTCTTCCTCTCTTTGTGAAACCAGAAAAATACCATCTGTGTTTGCTCTTCTTCACTCTTGAACCACTGAAAGCAATACAAAAATTGACATTGATTCAGTGAGAGTGGAGACTTGACCCTGACATTCTGAGCCCTCTTAAGGACAGTGTAGCCCTTTAGTGGTGCTTGACATAGAACTGGATCATACCCGAGGTATATATCATTTGCAAAAGGTGAATCACTTCACTATTTTTTTCTCTTCAAGCAGTGGTGATGACCTTCTTGCAACTGGTTGGGGGGGAATAGAGACAAGGGTGGAAATAGTTATGAAATCTTTTGTTAGAGAGTAAATTCCACTGTGAAGCTAATATCTTTTTCCTTTTCTGTATTAGTTGCTGCTGCTGCTGCCATACACTTATCTTTGTTGCAACTTCCATGTGCCTGAACACGATTTGTTGGCTCCATGTTCTCATGCTATTGTTCAAGATGTTTCTATGGAGAGTGATTTAATTTCACTAGATTTGTGGTTTTCTCCTGCTGTGCCTATATAATGGCATTGAGGCAGATTGTTGAAAGGGAGAGTCTCAAGCCAGGTGGAGTTAATTAAGCTGAGGTAGGTACCCCCAGTCCTTCTCACATGCAAAAGAGTATAGAGCAAACCTGGCAGCTGATGATATCATAAATGTAAATATATTTTTGATGACAGATTATGTCATGTAAAAATAGTGAAAGCAACTGAAAACTAAGGCAATATACTGTCTGCTTAAATTGCAATTCCGACTAAGGAAGAAGTAATTTATTTGCTGTGAATAAATGAACAGTCATAGGGCTGGATAAAAACTCATTGAGTCTTAAGAGAAAGGACTTGATACACGTGCAAGAAAGACACAAGACCCCCCTCTTCCCCTCCCTGCAAGAGTCCATGTTATGCTCACACGTTGATATATTGAATTTGGAAATTCCTCTAACTCCTGACATGCTAAAAAGTTACTGAAACATACTCGACACACACACAAAAAAATCAGATGACACCCTATATTACTTGTGACTCATTCTGTTGGGGAAAAACATGTGAAGCTTAAGATGATTCTGAAAACTGCCAAAATTTACAAGCTGCAGAAAAATAGACTTGCTTAAACCATATTTACAATGATGAACTGACATAAAAGAAAGAAACAACACAGAGACCAAGGTACATATAAGGCAATCTCATACAATTTTAGGTAGAATGGAATGAGGAAATTGTTTTTACTTTTGCTAATATGAGCATATTTTACAAAATTAGTGTAACTCAGTACAAGATACATGTGACAGAGTCAGGTGAGAACAAGCAGAAACTTGTAGATCATCTGTAATAAAGAATGAACCTAATTGTGGCAGAGAAACTCTGTGGATCTGGATCTTAATGTACTGAGAGGGAATGAAAAGATGAAACTGGGAAACAGCTAATGGCCACAGCATGCTTTTCGTCTTGATGAACTAATTTCCCAGAGGAATGTGTTTTCCTGCAGGAGTATGTTTGGCATGAAAATTAAATGGAAGCATAAGCAGTTTATCTAAGGTATTTTATCTAATCTGTGCATGTATTTTAAATCCATCAGAACAGAATCCAATACTAACAGTCTTTTACAACAAAGCAGTCAGAGGGCTGAAATTAACCACTCTGCTTACATCATCTGAACATAGCATATTTTTCCCTTTTTTTACTCTCCACTATTGGGTCACTCAGAGGTGACTGCATGAAAGCAAATGAAAAGAGATGGATCTTCACTTTCACGTGTAAGGTGCTATGGTCCAGAACTTATTCTAATTTTTGATTCAAAGAAATTTTCTGTCTGTAAAGCAGACAAAGGCAGTTGCCAGGATCTTAACCCTGGTCTCCGTCTGTCACAGTTACTAAAAGACTACAGCTGCCACACTGGGGCAGAGTAAGCAGCAGGTATGAGGAGTCATGGCCTAGTCCTTTCAAGACTTTGAAGAATAGGGCCAGCATTTGGCCTTGGAGTGGATTTGATGCCACCCAGGTAGAGAGAACAACAGAGAGATCATCAGAATGACAATAAGATGATTGCAGCCTGATGTTTCTCACATTTCTGATTTCTTCTTAAGGGAAAAGATAAGAGATAGAATATAACATCATGTTTCCTCAGTAATTGATTAGATAATGGATTTCAGAGTTATGTGGCATTGGTACATAACAAGGTATTAAATGTAATTGTAGTTTGAGTTGTAGTTCTGGGCTTTCAACTTTCCAGGAGTTCTTATGACAAATATGGAGAAAGGAATCCTGTAGTTACTGAGCCTTCTGTATCTGTTCTAACACTAACATGTTTCTTCAGTTGCATCTGTTCAATCCATTGATAATGAACATGTCAAAGTTAATAGAAGAAAAATTATTTGGATCAAACAGACTCATGAGCTAGTTTAGATAATATCTGGGATCAAGGCTAGATTTTACCTACTATGAAGTAAGAGAAATGCTAACAAGCACTACAGAAACAAAATAATTCCAGCACAAATTTGGAGGTGAAAAGGAAAAAAAGGATATGAAGGTCAAAGAATGTGGCATTTCTAATGGCATTTTTTCAAAGTTGAATTGTTTTATTAATTTTACAAGATAATATCTAGCATCCACAATAATTTTTTTGATGAAAAGTAATTGAATCTATTCTTTTCAAACTATTCTTTTCAAACAGCCCCCACACCAGCTACTTTTAAATTTAAAATTAGTTTTAAACACATCAGTTAGTCTTGTTTCACATGATTCGTCGTGATCTTCTGAACTCTTGAAAGACTAGGATTGCCCATGAGTGCACCAAGTACATTGACATATTAGTCAGTATTTCAGACACCTTCACTCCTAACTCAGAAAGAACTCATTATCAGTGAAGAGGATGACTTTATGGACCTTCATTAGCACTGCAAGCTAGAAGCTTAATTTTCTAGGAACTACAGTAGCTTTTGGAAATTCTCTTAATGAATTTTAAGAATATCAAATAACTTCAACAACTGTCAGGTGTAAATGCTGTCTCTGTATCAAACTGCCATACACATAATTGTTTTCATACAGAAACAAGGTCATTTTTTATATATATGGCTCACACGACTTCTACTCTGTCATTCAGAGATGGGTTCAAAATTCAGAGAACCTTCCAGTTTCCAGAAAGTAATTTTTCAAAATACTTTATCCTCATAATCACACTGCCTGTCAAAGTAGTCAGATTGTAAAACTACAGGTTGTTCTGCCAGTGGGTGAAAATTTATTACACTGAAGCCAATGACAAACACCTAGAGGCATAGTATTTCACTTGTGATATTTCACCATAATATATTATGACTCTAAAAGAACTGGTGATTGTTCATAATTGAATTGTGATTACAGATGAGAAGCAATGAGAAGAGACAGTGAAAATTCCATTTATGTTTAGAATAAGGTAAAAACAATGAGCTAGATAAAAAATTAAAGAAGGAAAGCAAATAAACTATTTTATTTTTCAGAGACTAAGGTATCATGTTATTTAAAGGACCACATACTTTATCTTTTCTTGCTTTTATTTATCTGGGTTTTTTTCTCTACAGATTATAGTAAACTAAATATTATTTTTAGGTTTCTTTGGTACTGTTTTCAGTTGCAAATTTTTAAACTTTATTAATGGAAAAAAAGAAATGAATAAAAAGAAAAATGAAAAAGAGAAAAAGAAAAAGAAAAAAGAAAAAGAAAAATTGTATTGTCAAAAACCAAACCCTAATTTTGGACATTCATGGGAAAAAAACCAATAAAATGTATCAATTAGTTTTTAGCAAATAACAAGCTATGTGAAAATCACACCATACCACAGCCATTGATTTTTTTTCTAAGTCATTTGGGGAAGAACACCTTAAAATGTGTGCGCATATCAGATTTAGAAGAATGAGACCTGCACAGTGTTTTGCTGCTAAAATTGTTGTAATGCTATTAAGAACAATTCTAATAAAAGTATACAAAATAAAACCCCTTCAGCACTTCCTATCACCTGAAAATTTTTATTGTAAACGAAATTGTGTTATAGTGACCAGTGTTCCATCTAGAATTATTAGGCATGGATTTAGGAAAATTATTACAAAGAATAAAAGCAGGAGGGAAAAAATGTCATTGGAATACAACTCACCATAAAAAGCTGAGAGTATAGCACATTAGAAAAAAATTGAAGGAAAGAAAGAAAAAATGTGCATCCCTTGAAGAGGCTTGAAAAACTGTCAGCTTTTAGCAGTAAGCCAATATTTCCATTTGTGGGCTCAAGACACTGTTAAATAACAAGCAATTATTTCAGGCAGAAGTATATGTAAATGGCAGCATTCAAAACCTATGAAAAGATACTCTTAAAACTGGTTTAGTACCTTTTAGAATATTGTGGCTGTACAGTTCTACATATCACCAGGATGATTTATTCCCTGGAGAAAGATCAAATAATAAGGGAATATTCATCAGAGAGCCAAAATGATGAAGCCAACCAAAGTGTGTTGCAGAATGACACATTCAATAGCAAATGTTATATTAATTCCCTCTAATGACTTGAAACCAACAAATAAATGACTCAAAACTTATTTCCTGCTTAAAATAGAACATGAGGTGAACATTTAAATTACATCTTTAAAGGCTTGTTTTTAAAGTTCAGATACAAGTTCAGGGTGTGGGGATGAAACTAGTGATAATTCTAGTACAGTAACTCTCTATTTGTACAAAAAAATGGAAAAGTGAAGTGCACTACTTTTTTTTTATGTCATATCAAAAAATGTAAAATCAAGAGTGAGAAGCAGGTATCAGATTTTGAAAATTTCTTTTAATAATATTTTTTTGGTTGTATGTTAAAAAGCTGAAGATATTGTATTTTTTGGGGCTTGAAACAATGCATACAGTCTAGATAGTCAGTGGTCTGCTGTTCCATTGACAGATGTAGCAAAGATTGATACAGGTGGAAGTAATTCTGAAAGTCTTGCCATAGTTTATGCATATAATTTGTTTTTCATTATTTTTCCTTGCTTTCTATATTTTAAAAATAATAATAGTGGGTCTTCATTTGGGGATAGAAAAGGGAGAAGTTAGTTGATCAGCTATGTAAGACAGTACTTAATGTACGGAAGTCAATAAAGAATGAATGTCTGCACACAATTAAGTATTTTACTTATATTATGAATATTGGAAAACAGGAAAAACATTTACAGAAAGAAGAATTGTCTGAAAAATAAAATTATGTGGTTAAAAAAAAGAAAAAACGTTAGGCTTTAATACCTTGGTAAATAATGGTAGTAGATATAGGTAAATAGAAGCAGTAAATAGCTGCAAAATGAGTGGCCATCCATATCCCAAATATACACAACAGAACTAGCTTCCCAGCTGTATCTGATGTGAATAAAGTATCCATTTGCAAACCCGGTTTAGGCATGAACAAACGTATCTTAAAGGTTGCCAATGTTTAAATTAACTCTTTGGGAAAAGGAATATATTTCCTTTGAGCATGTACAATGCCAAGGTAAATGGCACCCTAATCCCTAATGAAGGCTTATCTGCACTGCCAGAACACAAACTGTGAGAGAAGGAATAAAAAGCCCCCAATGCATAAAACTTCTTTACTCTGTATTGTCTGTGTTCACAGCTGCAAACCTTGCAGTGAGTAGGAGCAGCTCTCCAGACCCTGTAATATACAGCAGTGCCAAGTGAAGAGTATTGTAACAGAAATCTATTCTCCTCATCATGTCCTTGCTCACATCCTTTTCCTTATTGCACAAACAACACAGAGTGACAGTCTGTGCTCATATAACAAATACAGCTCTAAAAATTGTGACTATGTGAACTTAATGCTTTAATTCCCCTGTTGATTTGCAATCCTTAATCCCCAAGTACTGAAGACCTCTGAGAATGTATAAATAAATCCGTTAATTATTATGTGTTAAAATTAATTTAAATTATTTTAGAAGAAATTTAACACTTAGCATTAGACACTGACATTTCTGTCCCAAGTGGTCTTATCAACACCCTAGTGCTGCAATTTCCTATTTACTTAAAACTGACTGAATTGTTATGCAGGTTATCACTTCAGATTTTTTAAGGATGCAAGGAAGTTTCTCATTTTGTGGAGATTGGAGAGTAAAAAAAACCCCACAAACCTAACAACAACAAACAACACTTGTGAAAATGTCAATGAGTTGCCATATCTCACAATGAGTGCTGTCTAAATGCTCTAAATAGTGTTGAAGCTTTACAAATTCACCAGCAAAGGTTTATTTCTTGTATCTCACTCCATCTTTCTTAATCTTTTAACAACATAAGATTTCTGCCATTTTCATTTAGAATAACAAAGACAATGGATTGCTATTTTGCCTGGTTTTCTCAGTAAGAAGCAGTAAAGATAACCCTAAACAGAGATTTAGGTATCTAAATTTAGAGGTTAGTTTCTTCCTTCTTGTTTAAACTAGGTATCTTTATTTTCTCTATGCAGTAAGAGTTTTTTTTCTGAAATTTCTAGAATAATCTAGTTCACTACCTCTAGTTTACCCACTTTTAGTTATGTCAAACCATTTCTTTGAGTTTACTTTATAGCAGTTTATTCCACTTTAGTTTATCTCAGTATTTTGGTATAGACTTCCCCAGACATGATCCAAGGCACTTGATATCTCTCTCTTAACTGTTCTCAAGAGAGAGACCCATCTGTTGTTCATATCCAGAGCCTAAAAGACAATCTATCTGAAGACGTACTCACTATTAGGCTCTATAAACCCTCCACCTTTGTTCATCAGGAGGGGGAGAGAGAGAGGGAGGGAGAAAGGACACCTCCATAAATATTTTTCTATATGCTTTACTAGGACCTCAAGTATAGAAACCTAAAAACAAGAAAAGCAGACAAAGAGTGAAGAACTATAGCACAAACTCTAGTTATCTCCAGGATATATGCACTTGAACATGAATACTTTTCCTGTCACAAAATGATAGATAATGGGACATATGCCACAGATTTTATTTTAGAGAACTAAAGGATGGAAGAAGGTGGGGAAGGAAGGAGACAGAAAATATAATAAAATATAAACCATAATAAGGTAATATTATCTCTGGAATTTTGTATTAGTTTGACATTGTTGAATTGTTATAGACTATAAATGAAGAAACATATTCAGTAAAAAAAATTAGTTTGAAGGATTAATGCAGTAATTTTGAGCATAATTTATTACTGAGGTAAACATAAACTGTTTACTCTGGGACTAGATTTTAAAATTTATCCTTTTATGCCCATGACATCCATTTCAGTTGTCTTGGTGATTTATGATGATACAATAATAATACATAATAATTGTGTTTGGGGTAGGAAGTTTTTTAGAGACTTTTTATGGAATCTTACCTATTATAGTTCATTATAATACTATGTGTAACTTCAGGTGATTTATTGAGCATATCTGTATCAGAGACAGCCTTCCTAGACATTTCAGAGATTGTGGTATTATAGAAATATCATTGTCACAATGAAAATTACAAATGTTAGACACTGTTATCTTTTTTAATTGCTTTAGGGTTGCATGACATTCACTTAAATGAAATATTTTGTGTTTTACTGAAAGGACAAGAACTTCGTGGTGTTCACCCATTTATAATTCATGTAAGCAGTGAGCACTAAAACCTTTCACTGAGATTTGAAATGTGGCTTCTGTGTTTTCTTCTATGCATGTCAGTGGCTACTTTCTCCCTCTACATTTTATTGGGCAATGTCCTTGCTGGTGTAGGGCTGGCTAGTCAGTGGCTGAGCTTATCTAGCAGACTCTCACACTTTACTTCTTATGGGAATGTATGTAACAAAATTGCTCTATCTCAAAAGAATGGAGCCTCTCAGGCACTATCTGACAGTCTAACACAGCCTGCTAACACATTATTTCAGATTTTGTTGCTGATGAGCAGTAACAAAGTAAATGAAAAGCAGTTTGCTGCATAATGGTGAAAGAAAAGATTCCTTTCCCTTTTTTAATTTTTTTTTTTTTATTTAATCCTTCTGTCATTTGTATTAGTCAGTCAGCATTGGAGATGCTTGACTCACGTTAACAAGTGTATCAATACCAAGCATCTGGACAGCAAGAGAGATGAAGCATATGCTATGTCAATTTAGGCCATCAAATATCATATTGTACTGTCAGTCATTTCTGAAAAATCTGTTGAGTATATAATCTGTTTTGAGATGTGTTCTTTTTTTATAATCTGAAATAGAGATTGGAAAATACAAGTATATCTGTAGAAATTAGGGAAAAATAAAGAAAACTGGCAATAAAGATTCAATTGTAAACCAAAATGGTCAAGGAATATTAAGAAAAAATGAATTTTCACTGTTGCAAAGACAAAATATGAAAACAGCAAAATTGTTTTTTATGGAAATATGAAAATATTCAAATTTAGCTTAGAGGAAGAAGAGTTGAAGGATATGTTCGAAGTTGGAAATACTGGTTTTATGCAAATTATTTTGATGTGTCAGGAAAGTGAAATCTCTCATCTCAGTACAAAAAATTAAAAGGACTAGAATATCAAGCTGAGTGTCTGAGCATAGCATAGTATATACCCAAATGGGATTTCACAGATTAAATTTATGCTCAGGGCAAAGAATGAATTTAATGTAACAAACAATCCTCATTTTTAGCTAGTTTCAATAGCAAAAAAATAACTTTTACAACATCATTTTTCAGGAAACTCTTAGAAATTATTTAAGGAATCAGAAACTTCCTTGATATAAAAGGCTGTTTGATCAACGTTGTAGATACGTATCCTGGACAACACTATTGGCCAACGTTTGTTGTTCATGTTTACTTACATTTCATGAAAAACTTCGGCACAGAAGTAGGAAACTCTCATTACAAAGGTACTAAACACTGCTCACTAACACACAGGGAATTTTTACCAGCCTAATGAGTGTGTTTGTACTCCTGTTTATTGGAAAGGTAGTTCCTTGATGAGAACTGAGCAGAGGCTTTCTGAAGGACAATTCTGATCTACACTGTCACATGCTTTAAAGACAGACATAAGGACAAACTTTCTTCTTTAGAAAACCAAGACAAGCCAAACCAAACCAAAATACCACTTGTTTTAGAAAGTGTTTTTTCTGACAACTTTACATAACTATCACTTTAGTAGGTCTCAATGTATGTGTAATATGAATGGAAAAACCAAGAATATGAACATGTTATGACAGGAAAAACATGTTATCATATACACAGAATCACAGAATAGCTGGGGTTGGAAGGGACCTCTGGAGATGATCTAGTCCAACCCCTCTGCTAAAGTATGTGTCCAGCACTTGTGCCCAGGCAGGTTTTGAATATCTTCGGAGAGGTAGACTGACTCCAAACCTCTCAGGGCAGCCTATTCCAGCACTCTGTAACTCCCAAAGTAAAGAAGTTTTTCCTTATATTCAGATCAAACTTCCTGTGTTACAGTTTGTGCCTGTTTCTGCTTGTCCCATCACTGGAAATCACTGGAAAATGGTCGTCACTGGGCACATCTTCTTGACACCTGCCCTTAAGATATTTCTAAATAAGACCGCCTCTCCAGGCCAAACAGATCCAATTCCTTCAGTCTGTTATCAAAAGAGAGATGCTCCCATCCCCTAATCATTTTCATAATCCTTCACTGGATCCCCTCTAGCAGATCCTTGTCTTCCTAGAATTGAGGGATCCAGAATTGGACACAGCACTCCAGATGTGGCCTCACCAGGGAACAGCAGAGGGACAAGATCACCTTCCTCACCCTCCTGGCAATTCTATTCCTAATGCACCCCAGGATACCATTGGCATTTTTGTCCATGAGGACACTGCTGGCTCATGGACAGCTGGTTGTCTGATAGGACTCCCAGGTCCTTCTCCACAAAGCTGCATCATAGCAGGTTGGTCCCCAGCCTGTATTGGTGTATGGGGTTTTTCCTCTCCAGGTGCAGGACCTTGCACTCTGTTCCTCTCTACCCAGCTCTCCACCCTGTCCCGATCTCCCTGTCTGGTAGCACAGCACTCTGCGGTATCAGCCGCTCTTTCCAGTCTTGCATCATCAGCAACCTTGCTGGGGGTGCAGTGTGTCCCTTCATTCAGGTCATTGGCGAAATACTAGCAAAGGTCTTTCCCATTGTAAAAAATGCAACTTTATATGGAATTGCTTTCAGACTTTTAAGTGATCTGGAAATATGTAATGAATGATCTGACAAAACAATGGATTTTTAAACTCAGTTACAAAGGACTATTGGTTTGTAGTGATGAGCAGAAAGAGACAGATTACCCATAAAAGTCTGGAAGTGCCAGAGACCATGGATTGTACTCCATAAGATAATCGACAATGACATGTTTATAGAATATGAAGTAAACCAAAATTATTAAAATAAAAAATGTTTGTGTGCATGTATAAATATATAATGTAAATATATGCTATGCTTGTAACCTTACTATGAGGCTTCCCTGGAAGTAACACAACTAAATTCAAGGCTTTCATTAAATAAAAAAAAAAGAAAATGTTTGTCAGAAGCCTCAAATTTTATATTCACCTTTTTTGTTCAGTGAGAAAATTTTCCCCATTCATAAATATGAATCCAATGGCTAACAGGACATTTGTATTAAACAGAGAAAATAAAATTCTGTGTTGTTGGATCAGTGAGGAAATAGTAACTCATTCTTAAAGTGTTAGAGTAAGAATTTATGATCTTTTTCTCAGAAGAGAACATCCTTAGGCAAAGCACTTTGCACCTTGGTACAACATAGGGTCTCTCTTCTGCAGTAACTCTCAATCAGAGGTTCCACTGGGTAGTGTAGCACGGTTTAAGTTAATCTGATCCATCAAGTTACAATTTTTCATCAGCCAACTCTGCTAACAGTCCCATGTTACTCCTCTGAGCTGCACCTGTAGGCAAAGTCTGACTCTGCTAAAGCTCCTGTGAGTCATGTCATGTCCCAGCACTCACTTGCACATGCAATGCTGCATGACACAGCCGTTCCCTAGTGCTGGGGTTTGTGGCACCAGCAGTTCTTGGCTTCTTAGCTTTGTTCCCATTAGCTGGATTTTACTCTACACCTCCCAGTGTCACCCAGTACTCAGAAATATATCGCATTCAACAAGCTGCACCTCTTACCTTTCATTACTCCTGTTATCCGTGCAATCCTTCCACTGCAGCTCATGGTGGTCCTCATTCCTCTGTGCTCTAGTAAATGGCAGAAGATTGGCTAACCACGGTTGTTACTGTGTTTAAGGGTTAGAAAAAAATGCAGGAGAACCTTAGAAAGTGTTAAAGGAGCTCTTGCTGTCTCATATATTGTTGGGAAAACTATAAGCATATTCTTAAATTTTCTTGTTACAGACTCCGCCCTTCATGCCCCTATGCTGGAAGTTACTGCTGAAGTTTACTGTTCCTAGAGACCTCAGGAACTTTTAGAAAACTGGACAAGACTTTTTACATTACAAGCTTCTCCCTTTTAAACAGAAATGAAATCCTAACAATAAATGCAAGGAAAACTTTTTTCCCCCATTTTTTTCTCTCCATTTTTGTCCCTCTAGTTCTATCAGAAAGTAATAAAGCACAATTGCCTTCTCCTCTGAAAGCTAATAGAGAAATGATGGGATTTTGCTTCTGTTTGGGATCTTAGACATCAGACTTACATTCATAGTCACATAAACTCACTCATCCACATGTAGACAGCCACAGATGCATACATATATATAGAAACATAAGTATATTATCTAAATATTACCTGCAATTATTAGGCCAAGCAACAAAACCTATCAAGGAAGATTGAATTATTATTAAAGCAGAATTCCTTGACTTTGGTCAGCTGCGATGAAAGAAATAACCATCTTTTGTTATCTAAATCTTTTCTATATTGGTTTTCACACTGCAAGAATATTTTTTCAGTACTGAGAGCCAAATATCCATTATTAAGATGTGTACATTCTTGTATTTTACAGTACATATGTACTTGGTCATATTTCACCTCCAGTGAGGTCCAGAGGTCCATCTTAATTTTCATAACTTTTAAATCAATAGGATTACTCCAAATTCATAACGCTGACACCTGAAAACCTAATTTGACCCTTGTGCTCAAAAAATTGCATTGAGAAAAATCACATCGAGATTCAGCTGAGAATATGGGGAGTGAAAGTACGTCACCATCATCACATGAAAAATAAGCCTTAAAATATAGCAGGCAAGAGTGCCACAGATGATCTCTCATAAAGGACAAATCCATACATTTGTGATTTAATGCACTATCTGTACTCAAGGATAATTCTAATGTTTTAAATATTTTAAACTCTTTCCTCATTTTTGCTTAAGAAGAAGTCGCCAATTATTTATCTTGATGTCGTCATCAGTCTAATTTCAAACAGATAGGTGATTTCTATACTATATAGTGAAAGATTTAGAACAAATTCTACAAGCAAGTTTGCATTTTTCTTTCAGATTTTCTTTATGAATGGTGAACCTTACTGTTTCTTCCTAATAAATGTTAAACAACCACAGTCTTATCCTTCTCCTTTTACTGAGAATTGGAAATAATGCATGTCTCATTCAAAATATAAACAAAAAAAATCCTTTTGAACAGAAAGGTTTTGTTAGTATTGACAATATAGTGGATACAGTGTTAGCAATGTTGACTTCACACTACTACTATCTTGTTTTTCTTGAGAAAACAAGATGCACAACAAATGTGAGGAAACACAACATAGACAATATGGTCAGGAAAAATTAATAACAAAATAAAAGCATACTCCGTCTGACTAATGCTTTGACTTTACCCGAAGTTGGATTCTTTTAGCACTTGAAGGTAAGAATGGGGAAAGAAAAATAGTTGGCTTTAAATTCCAGCAGTTTTCATCTCCTGTATATTTATCTATGCTTTGAATTAAATGCCAATAAAATTCTATCCAAAATATTACTTGAAATGTGAATTTAAAGTTTAGTACTTTGTTCTAAAACACAGAAAAAAAACCCTTACAATTTATCTGTTTTCTTTTTTTTCCCAACTCAAAATCTAAGTACTTTTTTCTATTCTAGAGAAATTTCCTTAGTGAAAAAATATTTCTGGGAAACCTATAGCTGTTTCTATTTCTATATTTGTAGCGTGTCTTTATAAAAGGTGGTAATAGTGAATTCAGTCACATTTTCAGTTTGCTGTCCTGTTTAATCCTTTAATTCGTGATTAACTCAGTGAATATTCAACACATAAGGATCACTTCAGAGATCTGGTTCTTGTCCAAGATATTTAGGTAAGCAAGACAAGAAATGCAAGTAACACTTGGATTTCTTTTAAGCTCCCAATGTTTCTTCTTCTAGCTCTCTATGCTTAGGAATATTAGATAACATAAGAACTTTTCCTGAAGGAATCTAGCAGGTATCTGAACTGCTAGATTTGTTCCTGCATTCCTCTGTGTGCACAAGAGGTATAAGGTCTGTTAGAAAATTATTAACAGATTTAGAGGAGTACTGATCAGCGATCACCTCTGAATGTGAATTTGGCAATTATTTAGTGCAGTATTAGGTAAAGGTATTTGCTGAACTTAAGTAAAAGACAGAAATGAGAATAATATATTCAGAATTCTTTCCTGGGAAGTTTGAATACCAATATATGAATGAAACTGTCATGCATCTAAGAAAACTAATCCAGTGTTTCTCATGAGGCTCAAAGCAGCAAAAATTAGTGGTAGAGGTGGCTGGAGGAAATAAGTGGGTGGAGGAAATAAATGTCTGGGCTAAAGGTTTTGAATATAAAAGACTAAAGTTTTTTAAAGTGTCAAGAAATTCCACTGTGACCCTTTCCTAAAAGAGTGGAAGATCCAGATGGCAATCATGTCACTTGATATGCACAGGAGTAACCAAGCTCTTCTATACACACATTCATTGACTAATTAAGTTCTTAAAGGGCTAAGGGAAATAAATAGACATAGCTGCAACACCTTGAATTTTTAACATATTTGAGGCATAATTTACGAAATTATGGAAGCTTGGAGTTTGATATATATGCTATTTGCAGATGAAAAGTGTCTTAATATTTTGCCTTATATAAAATTTTAAATATAAATGACACTAAAATCTGATGGGAATGTCTTCTTAGTTTTTAACCATTCAATAAATGTTAAAATAAATAAATTAATGTTGGGATATCGGCCTACAGATGATCTTTTTAAAAACCTCTTAAGTAACAATTACTGCTGTTCATACTCATGCCAAATAGCACTAAATCCCATGATTATGTAGAATGAATCTGAAACTAATAATACTTAGCAGATATAAGGATGACAGAAAACAATAGTTACTTAGTTTTGTCATTTAACAATTTTTATTTTGCTGCTTGCAATTATTTATTTCTCAAAAAGCATTTTCTTTTTCCTCCAACCATTTTATCTCTAATTTCCCTAATTTTCCTAGACACATACAGACACACACACAAAAAAAAAAAAAAAAGGGGGAAAGAAGTCAAATCATCCTTATGTTGTGAAGTTAAAAGAAAGCAGTGGTTTTGCACATCCTTAGTTGTGTAGATATTGCAATAATATCAGCCATATATGACAATAAGTAAAGTTGCAACAGCCCAAGGACCTGCTTTTTTTCATCACAAAACCATGAAAATCTTTTGAGGCATACATGGCATTTAAGATTTAATTATGTGGGTGATTTCATTCAAAGCTCTTTTAAACATCGTGACAATGGATTTCTTGGTTTCGGTTTCCTGTATCTTAGTGTTGCTACTCACTGCTACAGCTGTTAATGAGTAGTCTCTGAACTGCCAGGCTGCTATTTTCCTTCAAAGAACAAGAAGTTCTGCTAAAAGAGGCCAAGATTTCCAAAAGCATGTAAATGCCAATCAATGCTTTTCATATGTATTAATATTTCATGGCAAATGACCAGACTGCAAATACCTTTCTTCCATTGTACAGCAGTAAGTCATGACTATTTTCATTGAGACAAATGAGAATTTTCCTGTGAGCAACCCTTTGCACAGAAGGGCAAGGGAATAAGTAAGATTTTCAAAGAATTGTCCAGAAGATTTTTGCACCAATTAAATTCTATATGCTATTGCATAGGGTTTCAAAATAAATAAGGGAAAAAGGAAGATGAATTTCCTTGATTTCCTTTAGCTGCTGGACCAGTTCTCAAATGATAGATCTGTCATTCAAGAGGGAAAATCACTTTCCACTGGTCTCTGCTGCCTTATGAGTTGATGACTACCAGTTTTATGTCCTTATTTATTATCTCCTGGCTATAGGATGTAACAGGAGTACAGAGTTGCCCACATTCCATTCAGAATGTGTAGGATTCACAGAAAAAGTCAAAATTAGTTTCATCTAAAGTGATATGGTGTAAGTTTACTTTTTGGACCACAGGGAACTCTGCCTAGCTTTACAATAAAGTAATGACACAGGTTCAGGTTTCTTACCATTAAGTGACACAATATGTCTCCTGCAGCCAAAGAAAAACCCTTATTCCCTAGTATTTCTCAGTAGGTTTTCAATCTGAATGGTTTATTGTGTTTCTTTGCAAGCTGTCATTTCCAAAGGACTGTAGCTAAAAGATCAAAGCAATCATACTTTAGCAGTTAGCTAAAAAACCTTGTACTCACTCATTAAACAGTGTTGAAAAATAGATATTTTCTTTTATAACTATAATGAAGTTTCAGAGCCTGAAGAATCAATTCCACATCAAAGAATCACTGTCATGATAAATATATATTTTTTTCTCCTTTCTAACAAAACTTCACAGAAGGATTTGTGACATATTAAAACATCAATTTGTGACAAACATTTTATTCTGAACTTTTAAATAATTAGATTCAAATCACATACAATAAATTTTTATATTGTATATTCCTAAAGGGATAAACCAAGTCAAAACCACACTGCTGCCATCAGTAGGCAGCACTTTAACGACAGAGAAAAACATTGCTGAGTTTTACCACACTTAATCTACAATAATGATACATAGTCTACAATAATGGAGATCCATTTAATTCTATTTCTGTATGGGTGTCAAAGTAATCAGCTGTACAGATAGACGTGGCTCAGGTACATAAATGGATCACTTTGGTTAGACAAAATAATACATTTCACCTGTGTGGCGGCACACTTTGTGGTCACAGGCAAAGCAATTAAACATTGAAAACCTTTTGCTGCAATATCCCAGTTAAATTATAAGCTATAAGTTTAGGTCCCATATAACCTTGTGCATATGTACAAGGGTTTTATAGTCCTGAAGGCAAATTTTCACGGAAGGTATTTTCACCAAAGGCGTTTCCACCAGGATATAAAAAATAAGAACAAATACTCTGGTGCTTATTTTCTGGTGAGCCAGGCACACATATGTAGCATATGTCATATGGATAAAACCAACAGGATTTGCTCCATTCACTTATATAATCTATTTGGGAAAAAATCTCTAATCAACAAAAATTTAAAAAGTATTTCTTGATGCTGATGATACATTTCAAAATTTGCCTACACAGACAAAGAAAATCCTTGTTACTGACTATGAAGGTCATTGATTATAAATGAACGTGATTATTTTTTTCCAGCTGATGTGTGGTTTATGCACTGTATTATTAGACACTAGACCTGAAGTACTGAGGGAGATAAAACATCATCAACATCTCACATATATTGCTCCAGACTACACATTTTGGAAAACATATAAACTACTAAGTAGGATTTACAATATGATCTTTAAAGCCTTTAAGAAAATAATTTCTTAAAAGAAAATGTGTTGTTCCACTTCCCCCCCACCCCATGGAAATAAACAGAGTTTTCAAAGAAAACTCTTCTAAATTGATCCAGTACATCTCCTACATCTGCTTGTGTACTGTTATAAAATGTGTCTGTTCTATTAATGACTGACATTGATTCCAAAATTTGATATATTTGGTAAAATAGTATAGGATTTCTTTAATGAGGAAAACTTTAACAGATTTTTGCAATCCTTCTCCAGTTTCAGGATATCACTAGGTGAAGGTTATTACCTGGTGAGAGAGCTCTCAACCAACTTAACAGTTGCTCTACTTATTTTTGCTAAAAATACTAGAGTTAAGATGCTGTGGTGTATCTGATGAGTGAGAGTGCATGGGAGGAGAACCTAAACACAGATAAAATCACAAAAATACATCATTATGTGGCACTGTTACTGTTTAACTCTATTCACAAAAGGTAGTTTAAGGCACACAAGATTGTAAGGGGAATAGCAATTTTTAGAGTGTTTACTGCCATCCTCCACAACCCAAACTGAAGAAGTTGCACTCCCTTCTTCCTTATCCTGTTGAGACCAGAAAATAATTGCTGTTATGACTATGAATCACAACTAAGTTACTGTCAGAGTAATGCAGTTTATTTAAGCGCCTTTTTAATATCCTTTCCCCCAGCTGCGTGGATAGATTAGTAACCACTTACATCATGGATACTGAAAATAACTCCTTCCTGTTATGATATAGATCAAAATCTACAGTTTGCTAATTTTGATTTTTTTTTTTAATTCTTGAAAAATGATTTAAAATTTTAAGACTTGAAAATTGTGGTTAAAATCTTTGATTTAAAAGGCCACTGATTAAAACATTTTATTTTTTCATAAGATATGAAATAGATCATAATAACAATATTTACAATAAAATTGAATAATTTCCTGTAGAGTTACTATACAAATGCACATATAAACATACATGTTGGTACATGAATACAAGTGTTATTTATAAACAGTATAAAGCATATACTATATATGTAAATAGTATTTTTTTTACTTTTAGCATTATAAATTGAAAAGCCATACTGAACTCCATAGATAGTTCCTAGATTCTGACATACTTTTTCATCTTGAATAATCTCCTTTGCTCCACAAAATGATACTAATGTTTATTCGCAGTAGCTTAAAATAGTGAGACTACAGAAGTACAACTGAAATGCCCTTCATATCACCTATATTTCATGTACTCTATAAACAGAAACTGGTTTTTATTCCTGAAGTTTTGCATAGGCAAAGTCTTGTGTCCTTGTACATCCCCACTTACCTTAAGGTAGTTCCCCTAAAAACACAGACATGTCTACTTTAGTTTAAGTTCAAGGATTGAGTATTATATTTTGAATGGTGGAGTTAAAACAAAGGTTTCCTGGAGACAGTGAAATTTAGATAGTATGTGGAATAAAGTACTTATCACTGCTTGTGATGTCTGGGTGACATAACCTAAGTGTAGATGCAGCAGTCAGTACAGAGCATACCTGGTGCAGTGGAAAGCTTTAAAAACAACCCTGCCTCCAAAATGCTGACTAAATAAACAAATGTATACATCAAACATATTATATTTATATGAGAAGTTACTTAAGTTATATAAATATGCATTTAATTAATCACTTAATTTCTTGAATGGCATTTTGTACTTTTGAGGGAAAAACATAAAAGAATCTGATGACTCTGAAGCATCATCTTAATTCTTTTTACATTTGATCTTGTACTGTTGATTGACAGATTAATAACTTTAACATAGATTAAATAATTTATCTCCATATTTTATGAACCATCTAAAGAGCTTTCTGATATTTTAAGCTATACATATTTTGTTAAATGTTAAGGGGTTTTGGGTTTAGATTTAAATATACTAACCTGAAATGTTAATTGTTTTGTATCTTCCATAAAATAGCTGATCTGAATTTCTCAAGCATTATTATAATAAGGTATTTTCTTAGTATACTAAGATATATATAGATAGCTCAGTTAAAACATTATCTAACAATAATGTTGACACTTTTCAAATGCCTCGCTCACAGAATTGGTTTGTTTAGAGACTTTTATGCTCTTAGAAACCTTATCAGGTATGAACAGCTAGCCTTTTAGATGATGGAACTCCTGTTAGCAAGGATTTATCAAGACTGTGGGATACAAACTCTATCTTGTAATAAAAACCCTTAGTTAATCTGCTTTAACCACTGGTGAACACTCCATCTCTACAAAAAACCTGCTATTTTGATGGTAGATTTCAGATACATGTTAAGGTTAAATAGTGATAGACGGGTGCTAAATGAAGTCTTATCAGGTTACCATGCATCAGAACTGTGATAAAGCTTCCTCAGGATAGTATCAAATGGAACAAGGGCCTATTCAGAAAAGTTTGACAGAAGACACACCATTACAGTGGGACCTGTCTAATTGACAGCATGGCTTAAGTGTGGAATTTCTGATGCACAGAACCTGGTGACTGCCTTGACTCCAGCAGTCTGTTCTGTGTTCAGGCTATTTCAGAGTCAGTTTTGTGACTTAACCAAGACCAGGGATCTGTACAAGCAGGCAGGAATTTTTGCAACAACAAGCTTCTCTTACCGGTTTTTCTGGCTATTTGTCTCCATCAGAAAAATATGTAAGGTTCATAAAAGATGAAGTAACATGCATTTCCCAACCTCAGTAATGTTCTTCTTTGAAAATTATTTATGCTGGACTGATTTACCATCATTTTTCCTAATTTTTAGGCAGTCCCTCAGCTCTCTCACAAGTTCTCAGGATGACCTCATCTTCAAAGTGATTCATGGAAAGAGAAGACACAAACAGCTGGACACACGCAGGAGCCATCTATTTAAATGAGCTGTAGTTTTGGTACCTTCTGATTGGATGTCCCACTTCTGATTCTGTATGCCCTTACAAAGCTCTGTTGCTATTGAACAAATTTTGGTTTATCAGAGGTTGACAGTGAGGTAACTAAAGAAAAATTTAAAAGAAGTTATATTGTTTGCTCTTGGTGCCATTGCATGGACATGGGAACTGTTTAATTTACAGAGAGAACATACTCCCATATGTCATCCCACAATAATCTTTGTGTAAGAAAATGTGTGCTTGAGAATTGCACAAAGTAGGAAATAATGGCTGGAAAGAAAGGACCGGAAAACAAAGGTTTTGAGGTGTTTAGATAAAAAAAATCTGTACCACTGGCTAGTTCTCTGACTTGGTTGTGGATATTCTGGCTTCCCATATCACCTTCTGACCTTCTTTGAAAGATAAATATCAGATGTTTTAGACATCTAAACATGCAAAGGGTTGAAATAGAATCAGAGAAGAATATTTCTTCTTTTCCTTCCAGGCATGTGTTTACTATTCACAGTAAAAAAAATTTATAGATAATGTTCAGAAGAGCCTATAACTTGTTAGTGGCCCTCTTGCAAATGTTTATGAACAGCAAAATGTGCTGTATTTAATCAGGTAGTTAACATTAAGTCAAGATATTATTTGTCTCAGAGAGTGCAAATTTGCTGTTGAAGCAGATTAACTGAGAGAAAGTACAAGTCACAAAAAACAGAGGAAAATCAGAGGCTCTGGCAAAAGAACTCCACGTAAACAACGGTGCTGACTCAAAAGGCAGGATAGACTTAATAAGAGGAATATAATTCTTTCTTTAAAAAATATAAGTATGTCTTTGGTACAGGAGTAAGTGAACAGAGGAGTTGAAAGGGTACAGACAACAGGAATGATAAGGCCATTTTGCAATGTGCTGTGCTCTGGAAGGGTGCCTTTCTGCACATATCCAGCAACCCAGTAAACTACAGATTGCTAAAGAGCTGTAAGAAGGAAACTGAACTGAGAATTTCTGGACAGAGCTAGAAAGCCTATTGAAAATTTTACTTTTGAAAAAGACTGGAAAAATGAGAATTACACATGTACTATTTCACAAGTATGGCTGTATAAATAATTGGCCCAGTATTTGTGCTTAGAATTTTCTTTCCATTGGATCATCTCAGATATGATGAAAACCAGATATAGCTAAGAAACTAATCTGGTTAGGAATGTTTTTACCATAGAAGGGAAAAAGGATTTCAAACACCAACTGTTTTCTGGGCTTTCTTGAATGCTTTTTGTGTTGTAAATTTTGTGAAGTCATGCCAGCTTTTACAGTCTACTACTTTTTGCTTTACAGATAGTCTCTTATGCATTATGAGACTTCAGTAGGTGAACCTTGACTTGGAATACCAGAGATCTCTTCTGTTTTGTATTACATGTCCTATATAGGTTGAAACAGGCTTCAATATTGTTAGTAGTATTTTAATTCCATAAAGAAGTATACAGCCCATTAGCTACTATAGTCAACTCCCTTTTTTATCTAGTTTGATAAAATGGGAGACACTAAAATGGGAGAGCTTTATTTTCTGTTGAAAAAGTTCTTCCGGCATGACAAGTGGAATAAATTATTTGCATCCGTTCTTAGGTGTTTGGAATTGTTTGACTCCACACAAAATTCTGAATGAGTTTGAGTTTTTTAACTCAATTTGGGTTTCATTTTTTGTCTTTGACCATAAGAAATTAAATATGTGCATGCTACAAAACAGCAGAAACTTAAAAAAAGCTCTGAATTTCTGTTCACATTTTGCTCCAGATGGCATTCATAACCCTCTTAGTTCTACAGTCAATAGAAGTGAAATAGACTGGAATGGTAAAGTTCTAAATTGTTGCACAAATTTTTATGTATTATAATGTAAAAAAGTTTCTTTTGTTTAGTTGATGTTTAGTTTCTTTCTTGAAATGATAAAATAGCTAATGTTGTCTCCTGCTAGAACAGGAAGAAATTATAGCATAAATCTGAGAGGAAAAGAAAAAAGTTTATGTGAAGCATCAAGAGTAGAATAAATTTTATTATAACATTGTTTACAGACAGATATTTCTAGGGTTTTTTAATTATTTATTTGAAGACCGAAGTGTTTTTAAAAGCATGTAAATTTTATTGACCATCATCTTAAGTTGGCTCAACAGGTACCAATATCTGCATGAACAAAGAAAGAATGATACGAAGAAAATTTAGCATTACCTTGTCAAATTTTCACTCCAGATTTGAGTAGAGGAAATTTTCTGAAAGATATACAGCTATGTATATTAATTATTTATAATACCCACATATTAAAAAAAAACAAATGAAAAGAGTCTTTTTTATGTGGCATATTAGACATCAGCACCATGAAAAGAGTGATCAGCTGAGCCCTAGTGGGAAAAAATGACAAGAAATTAAAATTGACACTAGTCTCTAGAGTAAATTCGGTAAACATTGGATATTGGAAACAAGGTTTTGATGAAAATATAATTGCAGAAATTTTTAACAGTCTTGTGATAAACCTTCCTTATTTTTTAAACTTCTTATATAAGGCTAGCACTGCTAATAACAGTAACTCTTTGCCATTCTAATTTTTTTTGCCATACTGACCAAGAAGCCTGTGCAACTTCAAGATAGTTCAACAAAATTACTTGACTCATGCTGCCTTTAGAGGATTATCTGTTCCCCACTGATGTCAACTTTTGACGTGTGTGTTCTGTATACACAATTTCGTACATGTTTAATATATCAACAGCAATGGGAGTCATGGGTATCTGGGGATCATTTCACTGACTACCAAAACACACTCACCTCTTGGGGAAAAGTTATTCCAACATAAACAGTTTTGATATTGCCAACTTCCACAATATTTGATAATTTCTCTGTGGCCCAGCTGTTCTCTAGTCATCAACTATGCAGATACAGCTTTTATTTGGAGAAGATAAAGGTTGTTTACTACTCAATGGAAGAGTTTGGGGCTGTTTATAAAATGAAGCTTGAAGCTTTAAAGCTTGAAGCATTAAAGGCTTTTAGCCAAAAAAGCCCACAACTACTTAATATAAAGTAATCACCCTTTAATTTTTATTAATAGACATGATCTGGAGGGAAGGAAAAACTTGTGCAGGGAAATTTGGAGAGCCCCACTGTGTCTTTTAAGTCCTTAATATTGTGAATGCTATTCTTTAGGAAGAATAAGCAAACATGGCATGTATTCAAACTCTAGAGAAGTCATTGCAATTCTAGTTGCATAAAGACATTCAGGTTTATTTTCCTACTAACTTCTAGAGAGCTATTCCATTCCACAGAAATAATTCCATGTTAAATATTTCCTATACTTTAATTAACTTTACTTAATTAGAATATAAAATAAAAGTCCTGAAAGTTTTGTTCATGCTCAAATCCTTGACAGATAAGACATCAGTCTGTGAACAGCATTACAAAGTTTACATTAACTGTGCTGCTTTTTTGTCTTACATTTATAAGGTGATATATTGCATATAAAAAGTTACTTTAAAAAAAAAACCAACATATTTTCTTAATATACTCAAAGGCAGAATCTTCACAGCTAAATTTCCTTCCTAATAAATTGAGACAGCATGTGTTCAAAATGAGTTATCACAATATAAATGGTTTAATGAAAGTTTCCAGTGGTCACCTCTGAATTGAACTTGGATTTAGCTGAGAAGGTTTTCTCACAACTCGGTATGCTTCCAAAGAGAGAGGTTAATCCTCAGGAATGCTAGAGAATCACTGGGTAAACTGATAATAGTACATTTTTATGATTCTGTCAAGTATAACCACAATTAAAAAGTCCCTTTGTGGACTGAATACAAAGGCTTTGCAAGCCGCAAGTGGTCTGTGGGCTGTGATACAGAGAATCTTAAGCTGGTGGATATTGACGTAGCCCTATTAAAGTCAATGGCATTAACACCTCTTTTATACTAGCTAACAATCTGGCCTGTGATCTGCCCCCTACCCCCTCCATTATACACTGTGTTAACAGATTGTCAGACATCCCTTGAGAGAAAATGTATATCCTGCTAGACAAACTAGTTTTACATCCACATGATTTTCAAACCAAAAGTTTGATCTGAAGCCCAGTAAAATAAAAACAACTCCTGGAAAAAGTTCTTACTTTCTAACATTTTCTCTTTTCTTCTTCCTTTTTTAAAGTTATAATCTAAGAACAGTACAACAAGTCAAAGACAGCCTCAATAGAGCTATTATTTCCCCTCCTGCACAGGTGGTAGGCTCAGTTTTTCCCCTCCCAGTATTATGGCCAGTGCAGCTGTATGAGAGCATGTATAATTAATTAATTATACATGCCTTAGTATATAATTAAGTATAGGGGTTGTGTAGGGGGATACATCAATGACTTTATAGAAGAAGAGAAATAGGAGGCATATTGTAACTCTGATTCACAGTTTGTAGGTTTCTCCACCCCCTGGGGCAATGCAACTGCCCTCTGTAATTGAACCCTCCGCTTGTACCTTTTTTTTTAAACAGCAGAACAACAATGTCAATGAATAAAGGACTGTGCTCTAGAGTTCAACTTCAGCTAAGTTGCAAGGACAAGAGACTAAGATCTCAGAGGTAACAAAACTGAAGGCTGTGACTGCTGAATAAGTGTGGAGTGCAAAGCAAGACAGTGCTGATGCAATTACAAGTGCAGCAGAGAAGCTCAGCATAGCACTGAGATCTAGTTGCAGCATTGGATCATATGTACATGGTAGGGTTTTTTCCATGTGACTGATAACTGACCTTTATTAGAATCTTAAAGCCTGTAAAAAAAGAACAACCACCCTGGAAGAGAAACTCCAGGGTGTGTGATTATGTTGAAGTCTGATAGGATTGCAAATATCTATTTAGATGATAAACTGTAATTCACATGATTTAGTTTTAAAAGGGTGCATTTAAGCACATCGTTCTAACATCAGTCTCTACCTTCTCTCCCATATGTGCATCTTGAACATCTCCTTGCTGCCATTATTCTGCAAGAGAAACAGAGAATGGAGTAATTTTTCTTCTGTTGTTGGAAGGCTAATGAGTGTCTGTAGCTTTTTGTATTTTTTATTTCCACTAAGCTGGAAAAAAATAAGTCAGTAAAAATTCAGGTAAAGATTTCCTTTACCATGAAAAAAAATAGTGGGAGCCAAAAGTTCTTAGAAAAATCTGAATAATCAGAAATAAGCTAAGAGTTGAACCTGAATGACTCTGCCAGTTTTGTGGGACAGCATTTGGCCTTGATTTTAATAGCAGCTGTCAGACATCCAGTTTAATATTTATCTTTGCCTTTCCATCATTGAAAGTGTAAAGACTCTTGGTAATTGCTTAGATGAGAAAATATGTGTGTAAGGTTTGTTGTAATTCATATGTGGCAGTCTTCTGTGCATCAGCAAGGCTGTGCTGAAAAACCTTGTAGACTATAGTTTTTGCAATAAATTATTTGGCTACAAAGGGATTTTCTTAAGACTTCAGAGGGAGGTGGGGTGTCTGGGGGCTGTTTGTTTTGTACTGGAAATGGTCTGAATGTGGATGAGTCCATCCTCTCAAGTCACATTTGTATCAACAAGGTTATTTATGGCTTATGCAATTTACTAAATGAGAGTAGTTCAGAAAGACACAGAATACCAACATCCCAAATACTAGTTCCTGTATTATTTCAGTAATGATGTGATTTAATGCTGCCTAGACACACACACACACACACACAGATTTACCCCCAAAATCATTAAAATACAGTATGATTTCTGATATTTTCACAGGAAAAACAGACTTCTATGCAGGCTCGAATTACTAGTTTCCATCACAAAGCTGTTACAAAGTAAATTGCCAACAGCTTGGTTTGGTTTGTTTTCCCTTCTCAAACCACACTATGTAATGGAAGCTACTTCTGTATTTTCTAGATTTTTTTTGTCTCTCAGATCATTTTTTAATAGTAGTAGAAACAGCTCTCAGTTTAAACCACCTAAACATCAAGGTAAAACAGAGCTGGCTGTAAAGAGCCTGTTTGCTTTCAGCGTATTAGCAGCGCAGATGCCTCTCCTGCTCCTGCTGTTTGAACAGCAGCTGAGCAGTGTAGGAAAAGCACTCCTGCTCAGCATCTCGAGGCAGAGTTTGCAGCAACATAGATCTTGAACATTCAATGACATTAACCTTGGCATTGCTCAAATGATAATGAAACCGGTCTCCGGTGAATTTTTCCCATACTGTGTGTTATCACCCAAAGTAAATAATGTGAGCCCAGTATGATGACTTTATGTTGAGGTGTTCTTCAATATTCTCAGTTTGATAGCTTACTGGTTTTGCTCGTTCTGCCTGAGGAGCCCAGGAGCTCCTATATTGTGCAGCTGTCATGGCTTAACCCCAGACGGCAGCTCAGCACTGCTCAGCCATCCTCCCAGTCTCCCCTCACACAAGGGACAGGGAGAAGAATTAAAAAAAGGTTTTGAGGGAAGAAGAGTTTATTAATTAAAACAAGGTAAAATATAATAATAATAAACTGTAACAAAAAGGAGAAAGAAGAATAAAACCCAAGAAAAAAAGTGATGAGGATACAGTTACTCAATACCTGCTGGCTCATGCCCAGCCCATCCTCGAGCAAGGATTGGCAGATCCCAGGCAATGCCCCTCAGTTTATATACTGAACATGACATTGTATTGTATGGAACATCTTCTTGGCCAGTTTGGGTCAGCTGTTCTGGACATGCTCCCTCCTAACTTCTTGTGCACCTGCTTGGCGTCAGAGCATAGGAGTCTGAAAAGTCCTTGAATTAGAGCAAGCACTACTGAGCAAAACCAAAATATCACTGTGTTGTCAACACTATTCTCACACTAAATTAAAAATACAGCCCTGTACCAGCTACATGGAAGAAAATTAACTCTATCCCAGACAAAAATAGGACAACAGATGACTTAAAATTGCAGAACCTTATAATCTATTCTCAATTTTAAAATATTTTTCTATCAGAATTTGTAAGGTTTTTTACAAAAACAAATAGAAATTGAAAACAGTTTCATCACTTCCCTTTCAAGGTGGAGAACTGCTAGACACATACTTTTTTTTTATCTCCATCAACACCTGTTATGTGGATTTTTTTCACAGTGAAGGCACTACTATTCACATCAGTAATTAGTTTTCTTGAGAACCTGTGAATCTACCTTTGAACAGACTGAGCATTTATCATAAAAAAGATAATGATGACAAAAAGTGTATACTTTTTTTGAGATAGTCTGTGCTTCTGTAGCTTCTGTGATGTTTCATAATTCAGAACCAAACTCATTATCTGACACCTGTGACTCAAAGCATTATGGATTTTGAAATACTCCTCTCAGTTTCAATTTACTTTTCTGTACCTATTAGTCTACAAAAGATTTTGTGCAATGCTAAACCCTCTTCTATTTTGTTATTGTACATTGCAGCATTTATTCATCCAGTTAGTATCAGCTGTTCAGAAGTTCTGGAAAGGATTACCATTATGGCAGTGACTTTTAGGAAGTTCTGAGGAGACCCAATTAATTTGAATTGCTGCAATTCTGTTAAACTACTTGGGATTATGACTATTTATATTAGCAAATTGTTGTGTGTTTCCATTGTGCTTAAGGAATTAATATGCATTTGATAGCATTGCCCTACAGTCTTGTGTTCAGCTTTATTACATTTTCCTGGAAGCAATGTCAATTTTTTCTCTACCTGTACAGCTAATAACAGCAGTAGTCCATCTCTTCTACATTTTCAACTTGTTCAGCAGCTCCTTTTTTTCACAGTTTGATCCCAGCATCTGATGCCACTCATCCATTAATTCATTCATTAAAAACCTCAGAACATAACAATGAGTATTAATAAAAGCACTTGAAAGAAGAAAAATTGAAGGCTACACCTAAGGGAAAAATTAGAGACTGATACTGTGATACAAAACACAAATTTCATGTCATTTTTTCTTAAAATTTAATTTCTGCAGGCGTGATCTCACAGACAACACAAACAATTCCCCTTTCCTAAACAGCATGTGTGTTCCAGATTTGTTCTAACAACATAAATATCATCTCATTTTTCTTATAAGTAATGTATTTAGTAAGACCATATCACAGTCAAAGAAAAAGGTAAAAAAAGATTAAAATAACTTTTTTTCTTTTCTTAAATCTGATGTACTTACATAGACTTTGTGCTCTTTAACCAGAGATAAAGACTGGACAAGAGCTAAAAGGCTGTTTAAGAATATAGCAGTAGTCTGAGAAAGAGCATATCTCATATAGAAAGGTAGATATTCAAACACAAAATGCAATTGAGGATATGTAGATTGCTGTCTTACATGTTTTCTCAAAATCTGTCATTTTTAAAAATTCATCTTCTTACCATCAATCCAAGAATTCTACAACTATATATGATGCAGGGAGCTGTAAATAAGGTAAAATTCTGCATGATTCCTAAAATTTGAAGGTCTTTATATAATCAATGGCAACAAACAAAACCAGTTTGTTTCTTTTCCATGTAGATTTCCTATTTCTTTGGCTCCTTCCATTCCAAAGGTGCTCCAAGGTTCCATATGGGCTTGCTTTGTTTTAAAAAGTTTGGTTTAGAATCTCAAGTAAATCTGCTTTTAGAGGAGAAAATTTACTACACTATTTCCTCATAATTCTGAAAAGAAAATGCTGATGCTGTATGTCTCTAGGGATTTTACTTTCCTTTTTTTTTTTTTAATTAAAATATCGATTGAAAAGTATGTTCATCACAGAGCTCATTCATACAGAGCTCATTCATACATAATAAACTACAACATCACTGGCTATTCAAGACTCAAATCCTTTTTCAAATGCCCATGCAAATCATTAACTTCCATAAGGTTACAGTGACATAAGTGAGACCACAATTTGACCTGCTGTGGATAGAGGTTACAACAGAAGGCAATTGCCAGCAATCTATATTGGTATATATTGTCCCACAATGTGTTTCTCTTTGGCATTTTAATCAATGGACGGTTTATGACAGATTTCTGTATGGTATTTTTCAACAGCCTAAGGAGTAAATTTTTGGTAATTGCCGTTGATTTATTCTTATTTACAGAAGCTTCACTTAGAGATTCAAGGGAAACGGACCTTTGTTTTTAAAGACTTGCAGTTATTGACTCTGTTGATTAAATTCCATTCTTGCTATTTTTTCCAAAAAACAGAGAAAATTTCTTAACAGAACCATGAGGAAAATAATCTCTGCATTCTTTTGTCACTAACGATGTACTGATACAGTGATCTAAGTTTCTGGTTACAGCTAAAAAATAAGTGCCATAGTTAAGAGTTGTCTTTCTACATCTTTATCTGGATCTTATGATCCTCTCTGTTGTTTAGTAAAGATTTAATTTAATTGTAATGAGTTATGGCTTGATATTATAAAATATTCTAGTTTAATTTTTGTTGAATATACTAGAAACAGCACTAGTAGAACAATGTAGGCACTAGATCACTAGATTCAAAAGATGTTTTATAAGGGAATAGGGATAATTGGTATTTTCTATTGGTTTTGGACAGTCCTTATTCATTACTTAGCCAGCTTCAAGGGTTTTGAGTCTTGAAAATTTGTTCCTGCCTATAGAATTCAGATTTTCTGAGAATATGATGTATGCAAGTGAAACTAGGATAACAGTTAATTACAAAAATTTTTCTTTGTTATTCCTCTCTTTATTAGTAAAAGAACTCAATGAAACACATAACTTCTGTTTCTCTTGAGTTTAAAGTAATCTTTCACCAAATCCATTCTCAATATTTAAGCTAAAACTAAAATACTGGTGATAGTTTTATTGCATTTGTAGAATTTTGCTTCTTTTATAGGCTTCTTCTCAAGAAAAGATTTATATCAGAAGTTATCTGTCCTTTTCAGATCTAGTTGAGCACATGAAATCAGATTTCTTAATTTAAAATAAGATTTCAACTAAAACTGATTATTATTTCAGAATCTGAATGAAAGCATGCAGGAGTCTGAAAAACATGTTTGGTTTTGGTGGTTTTTGGGAAGGGAGCATGTGTTTTGGGTGTTTTTCCTAGATTACATCACTATAATCAAGTAAGCCTCTGGTAGTTTAATTTTAATTGCTTATTTGCATCCATGTTTTGGAATGTGTACTTGGGGCAGAGCCTATGTCTCCTTGGAAGACAGACATTCACTAATTTGGGGACTGTTGCAATTTAAACAGTTAAATAGTTTAAATTAAAAAGTTTCTTGGACCTTTCTTAGTAAAGATCAATTAATTGTGGAAGGATCCCTGTGTTGTATGATTTGTATGTGTAAGTGTCGGATGGGATATCTTAAAATGTGATAAAGCAGAGCCCTTCAGGTACAAGAATGTGATTTCTTCTTTGAGGAAGATAAGGAAACCCTCTCAAAAACAAACAAAAAGCTAAACCTTAAGCACTTGTAAACTCTGTTTTGTAAAGAGTGTATTTTTTGTGTAGATTCATGGTAATTTCAGATTTCAATTACATATCTATCCCTCTGTGTATAAATTAATTGATTTTTGTGATTTTGAAAATTCTGTCTTTGATGCTTAGGCCTTACTTTGATTCCCTATCAGTGATGCTTAATGAAGCACAGTGGGCCAAAAACTAAACAAAGAAAATTTTAATATAACTATTTGTGCTCATTGCAGTAGATAGAAAGTTTGTCTAATCATGTTTAAAGTACTGAGTCAGTAACTAAGTTCTCTCTGTGCACACGTTAAAAGTCCATATGACATCCACATTCTAGCTAGACGTAGCTCAAAATGTCATTGTTTCCTGCAATACTTGCTGAGGCATATGTTAGCTATTTAGTCCAAACTACCCAAGGAAAGCGAGCAGAGCAAAGAGTGGGCAAAAAGCTACAGTGTTTTTCTATATTAACACACAAATTCAACTACACCTGAAGTGAGCAGACACTCCTTTGGGCAAAAATGTTCTGACCTTTCTTTACAGAGCACTTGTGTTTTGCGACATATCGAAAACTACTGATTACTTTCACAGTTTTCTTCATGGAACAAAATGGTGAAATTAAGCATAATTATAGCTAAAAAGATTATAGGATAGAGCATACAGTGTTTTTATTGCTCAGTGACTGTTTTTATAACACTTGACCTGAGAAAAGCTTGTAAACCAGTTTTAGTTATAGAGTTCACATCGTCACTGGTGCAGTAGACAAAGGAATGATTTGTATCTCACAGTAAAGGAAGTTACCCATTTCATAGCATTTATAACTTCTTTTCCTGAGGAGAATGAAAATAAAGTACTGAAAATGGTGTTCATTTTCAAATGAAAACTTGTTGTGAATGGTTTTTACTAACTGTGTATTGGTAATTACAAATAGAGATACCAAAGAATTTGGAAGATAAAATTGTACAACATATAGTTATGCATGTGGACCATACAAATTTCACTTTGTTAGACACATTTCTTCTATTTAGGATGTAGTTTTTATATTAGTTGCCTATGTCCTTATGCTAACAAATTTTCAACACATTTTATTTCCAGAATAGGGAGATCATGCTCTCAGAGCATTTGCAGATGATGGCACATTCTGGGTATTATATCTAAGTAGAAAAATGTGAGTACATCCAAAGGGAATGCTCCCCAAAAGCTCAGAAGCATCTCTGCAATAAATACTGACAACTACATATCCTCTTCCCAGCCTTCCAAATCACTTGATCTTAACAAACAGGTCAGCGTTTAATATATTAAGAACAAAATAAAATCTGAGTTTACACAGAGTTTGTATCATTTGTATGCAATTTATTGCTACATGATGTTCAGACTTCAGACCAAAGTCTACTGGAAGTAACAGAAATAGTTCTATCAGAGCATTTATCCTAGTAGGGCCACTTGGAAATACCCAAATTAGCAAATTTTGAGCAAGCTGACTCAAATACTGGAGCCAATTCAACAGTCTCTTAACATATCCTGGGAGGAGAGCTGCAGCTGCATTGCTTGCACAAGATATCTCCGTAAGAGTTGGTTTGGGTATTATTAAAAAATGAGGGCTGTGGAGATACAATTTTAAGCTCTGTGAAAGAACACTGTGTCACTACAAATTATTTAGACTAGTAGAAATCTGGTAAGTTTCAACAAATACGTGAATGTAGTGTTAAGGAAGGAAACTGCTTCCCCCACATAGCACAGTCAGAGCATATTTATTTTGTTAATGTTAGGTTACCATAAAATAAAGGAAATTAAATCAGAATTTAATTGTTCATCATATTGCAGAACACATTGTATCTCAAGCTGTCATAGAAACTAGTCATCATTTCTTTGATCTTTAAATCATACACACAAAAATAGTTGAGGAAAGATGGAGGGATCACAATATTTGTATGAGAAAGATTAATGAGCTGTCTAAGCTGATTGCATTTGCAGTAACACATATTTCATGATATTGTATGAATGCATAAATTAATATTTTTTTAAAGGTTTAAATGAAAAAAAACCTTTTCTGTGTATTGATACAGATATAATGTTATGCATACCAAGTAATGAGTTTTACTTTCTAATTATAGCAATTTTGCTAGTGGTAAAATATGCAATGTATCCTACCTATTTCAAAAGTCTATCTCTTGATGATTTTCTTCCAAGCACTTTTTCCTAGACACTTGTCATATGATTGCATTTTACAGTATAATATGAATGTATTCAGGGGGAATTCATTTGGTTCTATTCATAGTACATCCCAAACAACATAAAGAATTACACTCTCTCTCTCTCTCCCCCACCCAGCTACTGAGGAAAATATTTATCATTTCTACAATATTTCTGTATCTCTATTGATCATTCAGGTCAATTATTGGAGGTCAGTCAAAGTTCATGTAATAGTGGTAGTGTATTATTTAGCCCCACAAAATAATCCCAGATAAATATTTCCAGTTGAAATTTAAAAAATATATTTACATGTTCTTCATTCAGTAGTAAAGAAGAGAGAAAAAACATAATTTAAAAGCATGTGGTTTATTTTATTTTTTTCTACTACAGTATAAACTAACAAAACCAATCATAAAGTATATTCTTTTTATGTGATAATTTTTATAATTATAAAGGGGTTTTTTCCTAATCCTTATTCATGGATGGAAAATAAAAACATAATTATAAAAGATCACTTCAAATTCGAATGTGAAACCCCAGTTTTCATAGAATTATAGAATGGTTTGGCTTGAAGAGACTTGAAGATGATCTTGTTCCACCCCCCCTGCCATTGGCAGAGACCCGTTCTACTAGTCCAGGGGGCTCAAAGCCCCATCCAGCCTAGTCTTGAACAATTCCATGGATGGGGCAACCACAGCTTCTCTGAGCAACAGCGTTTAGTACCTTATCATCCTCATAAAAAGAAATTCTTCCTAGTATCTAATACAAATCTACCCTCTTTCAGTTTGAAGACATTACTCTTGTCCTATCACTTCATCTCCTTATGAAAAGTCCCTCTTCTTTTGGACCCCTTTTAAGTATGGGAATCTGCTTTAAGGTCTCCCTGGTGCCTTCTCCATGCTTAGCAACCCCAACTCTTTCAGCCTGTCTTCATAGGAGAGGTGCTCTAGTCTTGCAATCAACTTTCTGGCTTTACTCTGAACTTGCTCCAATAGGTCCAAGTTTTGCAATCAACTTACTGGCTTTACTCTGAACTTGCTCCAATAGGTCCAAGTTTTTCTTCTGCTAAGGGCTCCAGAGCCCTATGCAGTACTCCAAGTGGGGTCTCACAAGAGCAGAGTCGAGGGAGAGAATCACCTCCCTTGCCCTGCTAGTCACAACTCTTTTGATGCAGCCCAGGATGTGATCGGCCAGTAGTTCTGCTTGAGAGGAAAAGGGATCAGAAGCTGGAAATGATATTTCAGGTATCAGAAGTGTTGCTCCTGTCCCATCCCTATCTTCAAGGGAAACTTCATCAACAGATTTTGCATTAAAATCTGAAGAAAATTAAGGCAATTTTTGCCAACTTCATCAGTTGGATAATACTATCTGCTCTTTGGAATGAAGGTAAGCATTCAAAAGTGAAAGTAATAAAGGAATAATCAAAGACTCTTATGCAATGATTGCAGAAAACTGTAAGTGTTGAAAAGATTCCATGTATTCCTTACACATACTGGTAATATCTTTGCTGTGTAAATAAATGTAATTGAATTGCTGGCTCATCTATAAATTAAGAAAGTAAGTGTGTTGATATTTAAATAATAGCACTTTGGTGCCTGGTAATCTTATTTACTATTGTGGAAGGGTAATTAATAGTAGGGGAAGAAAAAATAACTTTTCCCACAGAAATCTGTAATGGCACACACTTTGCTTGAGACATAACCAACTATATTTTTTCTACTCTTTCTGAAGTCATATCTACAGGTTCTCTGTTTTAACTTCATACGTGAAAACTGTTGCTGCCATATTATTGAGCTTTTCAAAAAAGTTTAAGCTCTACTTTTAACTATCTATCTTCTAGCTGCTCTTTTCTTACTCACCAATCCCTTCTGTCACTTCTTCCAGAAGTGAAGGACAGTGTCTTCTGGTTTTTTGTTGGCTCATTTTACATGTTGGTCACTTGCATTAAATGAATTTACAGGGTTTTTTTCCCTACTGTAATCTACTGGGATGTTGCCTAATATCTCATTCTACACTGACTGACTAGACTACTCTACAGAGTAATATCTGAAAATCAAGATCAAGATATACATCTGCAGATGTGTGATTTGTTTTATTTTGAGGTTTTTTGTTTGTTTATTTGTTGTGGGGTTTTTATTCAATTTAATTTGTTTTGTGTAGGGTTTATTGGTTTTATTGTGGGGTTTTAAATTTTAATTTACGTGAAAACTTCATAAGCTTTTTCTAATTTTGCCTTGTTTATAGGAGGATGGGTACTGAGTGAATGAAGTAGAAATAAAAAGTGTGTACTTTTAATCAAGAAAATGAAGTCAAAACATGTCTAAATAAAAAAATAGGAAAGTATAAGCATAGATGTAATCACACTTTCTGAAGCACTGACTTGATCAAAATGCTCCCAAATTTTTGGAATTCAAAAGTCAATTAATGATGTAAGTGAGAACAGCTTCATTTTTCTATGGGTAATTCCACCCATTCAAGTCAGTCAATCTCTCTTGTGCTCTAGTGGGGCAGCAGGTTTTTTTGATGTTCTAATTCCTGTTTGTGTAGGAATTGTAAGGCTCAAATGCCTTACTTCTGAGAGGTTGAAACGATTTTATATCAGTATTTTTTTGAATCCTGATGTGTTGGAGCACAGGTTGCTTGAATCTGTCTGTGGAGTACTGTGTAGCTATGTTCTACATTATTTTAAGCCATGTTTTCTATTCTGCAAAGTGCAATGGTACTTTTTACCTTTTTAAGGTAATGCTTAAAGTCTTGCACTCAACAGAAAATGAAAAAAAGGAAGGTTTGAGCAGAACATTAGAATCAGGTGTGAAAACTAATATAAATGAACAGTTGGAAATACACTATGTGAATAAGTAGTCTCATACTTTAAAAAAAAGTTAGAGTCACTTAGAGTTAGAATTTTCTGTTCATATTTTAGATGGATATTAATGTAGTATCGTTTATTGACTGATTAATGGAATATTTGGATAACGATTACAAATGTCAACCCTCCTAAAGAAGTCCATTGTTTTGGTTTTGTCTATATTACACCTTTAGATAACACCTTTGTTATCTATTGTTGATGCCAGTGAATGCAATTCAGTGTGTAAATATCCTACTTAAGAAAGTGGTATTCCAACCGCTATCAAGTGGGCATCCATGCTTTCCTCATCCATCTTTCACATGTTACATGCATCCCTAGCTAGCATAGAAACCCATGCACTTCTTTATGTTGACCAGTATCTCAAAACCCCAAACCAGTGGCATATAACTGGGCCCTCATGTCCTCTGATGATTTATAGTTGCTGATGTTTCTTTTAAAGGCTTAATTCCTGTGTCTTAAACTGTTTCATCTACTCTTAAGGGTAAAATAAAATTAAGGGATTGTAAGTGCTTTTATTTATTAACTGTCGCCCTTTTTTTGGCTTTTTTTTTGTTTGTTTTTTTGGTTTTTGGGTTGTGTATTTTTTTAAATTTTGGTGTGTGTAGGGGCGTTTCTTTGTACTGCTGGCAATATGGATCCTTTGGTCCCTGTGAAAACTTTTCTAGTCTTCTTCTCATAGTCATACCTGAGAGCCTTTAGGTGCAGTCAGTGGAGATCATGAATTATGAGGCTTTAGCTGCATGTCTTTTAAAAAAAGCAAAGATTTGGAGCAGTTGTCAGAAAACAAAGACATAAGCAACTGTAATCTTTCTTTGTCTCCACTAGCCATTTCACTTAATGGGTGGATTCTGGCTGATTTCAACCAAATTTGACAGTCTGAAGTTTCAAAAAAAAATTGAAATTTTTGTGAAAACAATGTCTAACCAAATGAAAATAAATCCTATCAGTTCCCTTGATAAGCAGATAAAATGAGGCTGTTACCACTCTCCATTTGGCTTGAAACTGTGCAGCTAATAAGTCAGTATGTGCACAGCCCTGGACTATCTGCAGAGCAGTCAGCCTTCCTCCTGTCTAGAAGTACCATTACTTATATGGCTAAAGTATGGAGGGGAAATGTAAGTAGAATGAACAACACAAAGTGTATGAAACAAAGCTCAGATAATTCAACAGGGACTAGAAAGGCTGGGAAACTAATGGTTGTGGTAGATCAGCTGTGGAATAAGAGGTTCATGATGATATAGTGAGACAACAAATAGTGTATTACAATTTTTTTTCTAACACATATATATTGTCTGATTTTTTTAAATATTAATTCATCTGTGTATGATTATACTACTATTCCAACTCAGAGCTGCTAGATGGCTAGTCATTTCTTGACAATGATTCACCTAATGTCTAATTGGTAGTTGCTAGATAAAAATGGTATCAATAGGAGAGAGGGTTCTGTGGAGATGAAGGTATGTGCATGTAGCAAAAGAGGAGACTGTGTCTCCTTAAAATGCAGAAGTTGTGAAATAAGTAGATTCAGCTCCTTGTACTGAATTTGAAGTACCTTGTTATTAGCAAAAAAATTAAATACAGTAATTTTCTGGATTCTTCAAAATTGAGATTGAACATTTATCTTGGTTGAGAATGCTAGGATAAATAGCAAACCACCCACTGGCACTACTTGATAATGGATCATGCTGCAAAAAAACCCCATGCATTTTCCTTTGTCTCACATAGTGAAAGCAGAGGAAGGGTTGTAAGTGGGAAAGGAGGAGTGAATTGTTCTGCTTCTTGAAGCAATCCATCTTGATGTCTGCTAGGAAGTGTATGAGAAGATGCTGATGACATCAGCCTAGAATGGACATTGACACAGTGATATGTCTGATCACTCTGTCCTGGGCATCCTCCTTCTAACTGGGAAATTCATCCCATTTACTCTTGTCCCTGCTCCTGATTTTAGAAACTGGTTTAACACATGTGGCATGGTCAGAATTATGTTGACTTACTTTCCTGCTTTAGCTACAATAATCAAGCTCAGGTCTGTGAAGCAAATATCTCCAGAGCACCCCAATTATGTTATATTTATACTTTATTTTCTCCTGTCCTGTTTCCTTATGCTTCATTTCATTAACCTCATACCTCCCTTTCTCTATCCAAATTATCTGCTATTTAAACATCCTGCCCCTAATTACATTTTCCCAGATTCACTACACCCATTCCAAAAACACTTATTTAGGCGATCTTGGCTTTATATGTTATTACTGACAGTGACTGCTAATACTGATAATAACTTGCTGCTGCCAGTTATTATAATTCTGCCACTCCCCAACCCCAGCTATCTGTAAAGTAACTTCCCCTTACCCACCTATGACATCTGGCTTTTTATCATGATGCTGTTATTAACCTCTGTCAGCATGGTTGTGTGCCATGTCCACCCTAGTTTCTGATGGCACGTCTCCAGCAACTCCTAATATTCTGCTCTGCAGCATGAACTTAAGCCAGGGGAAAGTCAGCAGCCTAGCCATTTCCCCTGTAGACCTAACAATGCAATTTAAGACTTTTAAATTTCTTTTGGGAGACCTTTCGTTCCCTTCACAATTTGTCTTTGTACAGTGAAAGACAGCAATCTGCAACAGCAAGTAAGATATTTTACTCCGTGATCCATAAAGTTACAAAGCCATGAAATTCTACAATACTACATTAAGAAAAGAGATTTTTTTTTTTTTTAGTGACATACAGATACTAACTCTACAATATCAAATAGTTCCGGATATTTACTCGAAATATGGTGATGCAGTTTCCAATACTTGCTAAATTAACTGATTAGCTAGTGATAAATACTTCTAATACGAAGACTCATGCAGAAGCAGTATGATGTTTAAATCCTGAGTCCAAAACATTTTTAAAATTGTCTGAAAATGGGGCTTGCTATTTGCTGCATGGAAAACAGGTCTTCCCCCCTCCCCATATTTTGTCTGGAAATACCATCACAGAAACAATTTTACTTCCAAGAAATGTGAAAAGTTTCTGTTTTTACAGCCAAATCAAAAATTTCACTAGAAAAAAAAGTAATTTTTACAAATTCCTGTCTAACCTGCTCATCCATGACCGTACATGAAACAACTATTTATTTGTCTTTAGTGTCTAATTACTTTGAGGATTATAGCTGCAAAATCAGCAAGAAAAATGAAATTAAAATATTACCTTTTGGTAGCCTTCACAATTATGTAACATTTAATCAGAAATCAATTTGCTTTTACTATGGAATCTTAATTATGAATCCACAAGACAACAATCTTAACTGTAATTAAATTTGGGCAGAAATCATGGCTCTTTATTCCCACATTTGACTCACTTCTCCTAATTTTTTATGCTGTCACATACATGGACACAGACTGGAATGAATGACAACAGGAATTTTTTCAACACCTTTTTTAAACTTTTAAAGTATCTGTGATCTAAATGTCTTTGTGGTATGTGTACACAAAGAAGTCATTAACATTCTATAAGTTGTAGGTGCATTTTTGCTGGAACAACTTTGTGCCCCTAAAATTGCAGCAAATGCATTAGCAAAATTCATTCTATCATTGTAATCATTTTTATAACATGAGGACTAAAATAAACAAAGCAGAAATACCATGTATCATATAAATTATAAGTAAATCTTTCTTGGCATAAAATCTCCTGAAACACAGCATATATTCAGCTGAAATCTGTTGTTGTTGTCCTAAATACACTCCTTTGTTAAAATTATACTTCTAACCCTTTTGGCTATTGACAGCCTATTATTTTTCATATGTGCCATCTTTATCTAAGAAAGTGAAAGAACAGCTAATTATATCCTTTGCAAATGAGTGTAGCAGAATAGCTTTTGTTCACCAAAATTCTTAAGTCTACTCATCATGAATGCGGAATTCACTACGATTTTTTGTTGTTGTTTTTAATGTACAGCCACTTTAATGGCATGTGAAGTTTGGCATTTGAAGCTAATTGTATACTTTGCTTTGGAGGCTGTAAATCCAGTCAGTCTGCCTAGCTATGCTGCATTTGTATTTAGGCCTTAATTGATCGTTTTTCAGAAGGTTTTTGTGTGTAGTTTTTGTGTGATTGACATTGGCGCTATTATTTTTAAAGGTTGCCCGCAGAGTTTCAGTAAAAGCTATGGTGGTAAGCAATAAAAATGAAGGTCAGTAAAGTAAGTCTATTAACAAAAGCATAATCTTTGAAGAGAATGTGCTATACCTGAAAACTACAAAATTAACTGCATGTGAAAACTTCTCTAACTCATTTTTCTGTGTTACTGAAAAATCAAAAGTAAATTACTTAAGCAGAAAAGCAGGCATCTGAGCAGAAAGTGGAATATAGTATGAGTGGTATGAAAAAAATGATGGAAAAACAGAGCTGAAGTAGAAAGCATATATAGTCATATATCTTCAACAGATATAAGAATTTCAGATATTGTACTGGTCAGTCTGTTTATCAGTCTATGTTTTTAAGTTGGCAGGAGTCAGTAAAGATCAGTTGAAAAATTTAAGTTTTAGCATCTTTGTTAATGACGAAGCATAGTGTAATCTCAGGAATTTTGTTAATGTTAAAAAATGGGAGGAATGACAGGTACATGAGAGAGCTGTGCTGCTGTTCAGAGGGACCTCACCAGTCTGGAGAAAAGAACTGACAGGAACCTCATGGATTCCAACAAGGGGAAGTGCGACATTGTCCACGTGTATCTGGGTACCACATGGTGCATGAGTAACTTCATTTACCAGCACAGGTAGGGGAATACTGACTGGTTCCTGACTGACAGCAAGTTGTGGAGTTTTTGTCCCTAAAGATATTAAAAAAAATCTCAAGATGGCCTTGAGCAATGGACTCTGTGTTTTCCTGTTTGGGGAGGACAAGATGGCCTTCGGAGGTCCCTTCAATCTCAACCATTCTGTGACTCCATGAATCCCAGATAATAACATTATGTAGCCTGTCTGCTGTTGCTTGTACACTTTACTAAGACCCTCAGATTCCTGCATTTTTCCTAAAGCATTCAGAAGAAATGTGTATAGTTTTCTGTTCATCTTTACATAATCATTGTGAGTCTAAAATTAGTTTTGACTTAAATTAGACACTTCAGGTGACTTTTCTCTTTTCATCAGCAAGAAATTGCCACTGTTAAAAGTATATCTGTGTACTTAGGTGGGACACTGCCAAAAGAATAGCTTCATTGAGCATGATTTGTGAACAAATACACAGATTTTCTGCCTTTAGCCAGAAAAAAGGGCATCTTACAATTTGTGTTATTATTCTACAACTCTAAAATTTAATGTATAATTAGTGTTTCCTTTGTAATTTCAAAAGTGATTTTCATTGGCTTTCCTATCATTAATCTGCACTAAGGCTTGCACTGAGAAAATTACAAATCTATGACTTTATTATAGGTCTTAGAAGATACTGTATGCTGACATTTTGACAGGTTGCTTGCATACAAATGGCTGAAATACTGCTAGCAGCCTTTGTGGTTCATGTGCTTCCTGCTTTATTTATTTTTTTCCAGTACTGCTGATGTTCAATACATACTGAATTGCTTGATTTCATAACCTGTGAAGCAGGGATACATGAAGGCATATATCCCATTTGCTCCGTAAACCAAGGTGTTTATTATCCCTAAAAGCATTGGGTCAAAACATGTCAAAATCTGTGATTAAACTGAGGTCAACAGTGTGCTGAAATTGCTGAACAGTGTGTTTTTAAGTAAAAGATAGAGAAAACTCTCTTTTCTGAAAGAAAGAGAAAAAAATCTATCTTTTAATTATTCTCAATGAAATTAAAACTACCTTGTGATATGTATCCTCATGGTAAATCTACTGCAGAGATTTGTATAGCCCTCTCTAAAAAGTCTGAAATACTAACCTTGATCATCAAGGCCAACATACCAGATTAGGCAGTCTCAGCTTGTTGACAAAATCCAGTGTTTTTAAGGTTTGTTAGCTGTACCGTGCTACTTCAGTTGGTGTGAAAGAGAACTCATGTCCCACTCTTATCAAGTGGAAGATCTGTTTGTCTGCTCAGCTCTATGGTTTAATGAAAGTAAATAAACTTATAGGTAAAACCAAAAGGACTTCCAAAGCAGTCCTTTCCATTGATTATCTTTATTTTATACATATAAATATGTAGTATCTCCTTTGCACATCTCTTGTAGGTCTTAAATAATCTGACCCATTTTAGATGAGCCACATCTTAATATGCTTTGCCTTTTCATGGAGTAAAACAGAACATATACAGAGATTTAGACTGTGGCTTTATTCCTTTATTAGATGTATTTCACACTGGTCTCCTAATACCTGTACAGGCTAACACATTCTAACTCACAAATGAATTCAGAAAGTAAATAAATTCTTGTCAAGGTTCAGTTAACATAAGCCGAAGAGAATATATACAGAGGGTCCATAGAGGCATCATAATTTTTTTTAAGATTGCAGGCTGTAGCCTTTTAATAGAAGTGTTTTAAAATTTTAAAGACCATACAGAGGGTATTTAAATTAAAAAAAAAAAAGCAAGTAAAAAATCCCCACAACAGTATCTATGAAGAAAAAGGATAGGGCATCCAATTTAATTCATATTATTCCTCCAAAAATAGTCAAAGGGATGTGGTTTGGTTGCTATGTTTTTGAATAAAAATACATTTAAAAAAATAACACCATTGCATCTTTGGCACTAGGTATCACTATTGATACACTAATGATCTCTGAAGGACAGAGTGGTCATTAAACCAGGTCTTTTATCATCTGTAGAGATGGCAATAGTTTAGAAAGAACCTGAAAGAGGTGAGAAGATATTGCTGACTGATGTACTAAGAAAAATTATATTAAAACATTTACAGTTGTAGGCAACTAAAGTATAATTTGTTTTAATCACATTTACCAGAAAGAGTAGCTCAGCTGAGGTTTGCCTAGAACAAAATTCCATGAGTGGTTTCAAAAATAGGTGGTAGTGTGAAATTCATCACATTGCAATGTTGGAAGTAACTCGGCTTAAGGGGCTGTGCATGAGAAGCAAATAGAAGCAAATAGAATTTAAGATACAGAGAAGTTATGCTAGGTTTAGACATTTATTAAGTTCTGTCATCCCATTACATTTTCACTGAAGGCAGATATGTAAAATATTTCTGACATGCTATGTTGGGGAAAGAGGACAGAATTTATCAAAGGAGGAAGAGTATAAGGATGACAGATAAGACACAGTTAAGGAAGCAAAAACAAACTTGCCAAATCTCTTTCAGATGTATGTTGTGACATATGAGTTTCCGGTAGGACTTTCATGATCATATGACTAATCTGGAAGGCATTAGCAGCTAGACACCAGCCTTCTGCCAAATGTTCCACTTAGCACTTCTCTTTTCCCCAACTTGAATATGACATAAAATCTAAATGTTATTGAGGAATTTGAACAAAATAGTTAATAGACATAGAAGTAAAATTGAAGATTAGGGAATAGGTAAAATTATTTCTTAATTCTTCATGCAGTTAATACTCATGGATGATAAAAAGCCAAACAGAATATTTAAATCATTTATTTGACGCTAAACAGACATTTTTATTTGGTGCTTCTTTTTTTTTTTCCTATGAAAGGAGATGTGTATTACAATGTATGTGTTCAGATAGTAATAAATTTTGGTAGAAACGAAATTTGAAGAATAAAGTATCAGCTTCTGTTTCCACATGGTAATAATAGCAGTAGTAATAACAGTAATATATTTTATCTCAAATGAACAATTTATATTCCACAATTTTAACAGTCTCAGTATAAAGTGTTCTTTAATTGAACAATGGACAGATAGTTTCTCTTTTTCATGAGAGAAGCTCTTCAAAGGGAATCGAGATTGTCAACCAAGGAAGGATTGTGATGAATCTACTTTTCAGCCCCAGTTCGGTGCAGGATGCAGATTTGCATTCTGCAGATCCTATGAATCGCAAAGGAAGTGTATCAAAGAAGAGAGAGAAAGACTTCAATACCTCAATGCCTTCACAACACAGGAATATAATTCCTCTCAAATCCTCCAAAACTGGACTAAAAATTAAGACAAAACCTGCAGAATACCCAATATTATGAATTGTTAACACTGTTAATTGTGGCATTAAGTTAGACTTTCAAAAATGAAAAAATAACTGTAAAGGGAGAAAACTGGAAAGTAATCTTATCAGGATCATTAACACAATCAGTTTTCCTCTATCTTAAATTTTTTCTCCTCTATACAGATTGGAGTTATAAATAAGCACAATTCACCACTACTGAGCATCCAGAGCTATGTCTGCCTTGCAGTTGAATGTTCACTAATAATCACCCACATTACCTACCTAAATATCTAGAAAGTGAATGTGGAAACATAAAGAATGTTTAATTTCATGTTTGCACACCCTTAGAAAACAAAATGGGCCTTTGTACAGAAGATGACCAACTGAGAAAGGTTGGTGAACTCCTGACAAGCCTGCTATCAAAGGAGACGTGTCTGGAAACATGTATTGCTACTAGATACTCTTAAGGTTCTTCTGCAAAAGGGAAGCACACATGGCCTGTTCTAACAAGGACATGTTTCAATTTGACATTTAGTTTTACTGTTACTTTTGTTTCCAAAAAAAAAAAAGTATCAAAATTACAAAGGTTATCTTCAGGTATATATGCATATATATAGATATAGTTATTTTGAGTGAAATAAATTCTACTGTTAAAATATAAAATAAATTGATTCAAATTTTTTTCATGTGTTTGCATGAAAAAATATCTATTTCCCCCTAAAATATTATTTAACTTTCTATGTACATTTACTGTGCATAATAATGAGTGCATGCTTTTTCTCTCCCTCTCCTTTTCCACTTCCTTCTCCCCCTCTCTCTCTCCTCTCTCTGTCTATTTAGCCTCAAACATATCCCTGACTGTAAGAAAAAAAAAAAAAAAATGGAAATAGGCAGTACTCTGGCATCTTTTAAGCCTGTAAGGACTCTTATTTAAGAAATGTGCAGTTCTACTTAAACTAAAGAAAAAGCACCTTTTTTTTTTACATTTATTGTGTTTGAAGTAGGTTTCAAAACCAGGAAAGGTAGTCATTTGCATATGTCCCTCAATAATTATTATGAACGGACATCTTAGGGATTGAATTACTTATTATTACTATTAATAATAAAAAAAGAATTCTTAGGTAGGCTTTTTCTCACAATATGTTTGTGCTTTTGAAACTCACGTTGAACAAATTGCAGTTAAATAAAGAAGGATTAACTTTTTTCAATGCTTATAATTCCAAGGGAATTCTTTTTAACATTGGAGGACTGCTGTCAAGAAAGGATTTTATTGATAATTTTTAAACATTGTTCCATCTAATGACTAACAGGAGAAGGAAGTTAATTTTGTTCCAAATTTGGAGAAAACAGGATCTTAATTTTCTTCCTCTCCATACTTCTTTTTCCCCTAGCTGAATGTTTTTGCATTCACATTGATTTTGTTGAAATGCTGAATTTCCACAAAAATTCACACAGCAGCCCAAATCCAGATGGTATTGTATTTTTTCATGGAAACATTTTGAAATAGATGTCTGTAAAAGTGTGTCTTGAGGCTTTATGCTCCCATACCGAACCCGACTAAAGTGAGTTTTGTGCCAGCTATTGGTCACCTTCGATTTCCTCAGCCCCTTTTAAACAGGGTTGCAGAATGACAGCAATTCCACCTCAGAATGGGCCCTCTGCCCATGCAGAGAGTGCAGTTGTATTTTCCCTCAAGTTCACATAATATTCTTGAACCTGATCCTGATTTTTTGAATAGCAGATCAATTCCTGCAGAAAGCATGTTCATACATGTTAGTGTTTCCTATGGGACTTTATTCACTTTGTCACTATTAATCTGAGACAGCTGTTTTATATAGGTGATACTTTTCCTTCTAAAACCACTTGTGAGCAGATAGATGTAAGAATATACAAAAATTTGGGACAAGGGCTAGAACAATATTTAAGAACTAGTCAGCTAGTATGTCCTAACACTTCAATTGACACAGAATTTAATGTTCTACAGAAATAGCATATTGATTGTCAAAAGTAAGTTTCTGAAATGAAAGTACATTATTATACTATAATGAATTCACCAGAAATATGATATTCTTAAAAGATTGTCTACATATGTACAAACTTATCTACAAAGGAAGAGGAATTAATAAATATATAACTTTCTTTCTAACCTCTTTTAATGGTGCTTTTAACTTGTTGTGTATGCAGTATCATTTTAAATATCTCCATTTATTAATATGTCACAGATCCTTGCAATTTTCCTGTTGAAAAAAAAAGTAACTTTTTTGTTAGACCTACAGTTTAAAACTTACATCAAATTGAGTTTTAAACTTTGCTGTGTATTACAATCAAAATAAATTGCATTTTTTTATGGAAGAATGTAATACAAGGAAGATATTTTTCAAACAATTCTACTTGATGACAAAATAATAGATATAATGAAGAGCAGGGAATGAAAGAGAAGCTTGTGCTTTAGAGCAATATAATTATGTAAATTATCAACTGAGATATACATACTTACTACTCTTTCATTTGAGGTTGTTTCACTTTTTTATTATGTGCATAAAGAATAACAAATGATTTAAAAATATTAATTGCAAGAAGCTCAATTAGAAATCAGTTAGGAAAAACCTTTGTAGGAGTTTAATGACATATGGATCCGTCTTTCCTCACAGATACTCATGAGGAGGTTGAGTTGTCCTGCAACCTGAAGAACCACAGAATCACAGAAAATCCTGAGCAGGAAGAGATGCACAGGACACCCCAAGAGTCACATCATGCGCCTGAGAGGATTGTCCAAACCCTCCTTGAGCTCTGTCAAGCTGGTGCTGTGACCACTTTTCTGGGGAGCCTGTTCCAGTGCTCAATTAGACTTTTAAAAAGAGTTTAGATTATGTAATGAAGGAAAAAGAAGAAAGTGGGACCTGAAGACTCCACTGAGATAAAGGGCATTGAAGGCTGACATGACTGGCAAAAGAGAAGGAGCAGGGAACATGACAGAGTAATTGAATAACCATACCTAGGATTGCTGTACTCTATTTTCCACTGTTTTTTTCTGTTTTTTCCATCCTTCCATAGAGAGGGTTTTTCTACTCAGCAGTGTGAATTGCAGGGCTTCCAGACTGAGAGCTATGCTGGGGAGAGTCAAAACAGTATGCAAAACAACATGGGAGTAGAAGAGCACTCTGTAGAGAGTACCCTATGAAATGATTGCCATCTGAGATCTGACAGGAGAGAGAAAGAAACGTTGCCAATATGAAGGGAAAGGCCAAGTGCTGAACAGCATTGCTGCAGCTCTGACAAAGTCAACAATTTGGGGACCAACTTTGTCTTTCCTAGGTTACACCTTGGGTTCTGTAGTATAACATTTACACAGAATTTCTGGTTATGTACTTTAGCAAATTTCCCAAACATTTCAACCATTTTAGTTTTTGCCTTTCTTGTTATGAGTCCAGTTCCAACATTTGACACATGAAAAAACAACTGGATTTCAGATAATGGAATTGCAATGTGCGCTGCTGGGCTGTGTTCTGTGGTGCTTTAGGTTTGCAGCTCAGACAGAACTAATTTCCCCTGGATTTAGTTTTCTAAAAGTTTTTCATCCTACTTTCCTTATGGTATTTCACAGATTTTTCAAGGAAAATAAAGCTTTTATAATTCTCAGGTTATGGCTCAATTATAGTAGAAACAAATGCCATTTATAAGCAGTCATAGTTACTTACATATAAAACCCCAGTTATTTAGATTTCAGTAATAGAATGTATTTCCAGAGGACAATTCAAACAATCTTAGAATAATTGGTACAGTATACTTTCAGACAGGGAAAGAACTTAAAGAACTTTATATTTTTAGATGAAATGAATCTTAAATTTGAGGGTGATTTTCAGAAAAATTCAAGACTTGTAACCTTTATATGAGGAATATGACATAACTAACGTGTTTTAATATAATAACTAATGTGTATGTACTGTTCTTTAGCTGTAAAACAAGGATGTTTAAGCTTGGGCTTCTAGGTAAGAGGTTGCCATGTTTGTTTCTCTTACTATCATTTTACCCTGCAAAACTAACTTATTTTGCCTAATATTAATTCAAACAGCAATTCAGAATAAAATATCTTGTAGGAATAAACAATGTTTATGTTGGAATGGCAATATGCAGTGAGGAACAGAGACATCTATTTCATAATTTTGCATTTGCAACGACTTTTCTGCCTAAAGCTTTGATCCCATGATGGTTGCTAAGACACAGTTTTGCAGTTGTAGAAGAAATTAAGAAAGAAAAGCAATAATATTTTATGTTAAAATCCTAAAGATTAAAATTCAAAAAATATTCCAGTCTTACAAACAAATGGAGTGGGTTTTCAGTAAAATCCTAGGCCATTTTGAGAATTGTGGTTGAAACCCACATGAAGTATAAATCTTGAAAGTCTTTTGAAAAGAAACAAGAAAATACATTTGAATTTATTATTTATTTCAAATATTGTATTTAGAAAAAGAGGGCATTCAAGTGAAAACTAAAAACCTTCCAGTAAAGGTCAAAAGAAAGATACTTAGTGGCTGTTTACAAATACTATTGAGAGCCACAGAGTCCAATACTCAAATTTCCTCATTTTACACCATTCCTAACATCACTTAGAATTCTGCAGTATTAATTACTGACCTCAGCTCAACAGGATTTTGATGCCTGTAACATTTGCTTTGCATTTGGATAATGTCCTTGCCATTGCCTTCATGAAGCAAGAATTTTGGCTATCCTAAAAAGAAATGTAGTAAGATGTGACCAGTCCAGGCCACACATCACCAGCTATCTGTATAGGGACTGTCAGTAGCCTGCTGACCAAAGTTTGGAATCCTCTGCCTGAGTATCAATAGCAAGTAAACATTAATACTGAAAAAAAATTGCTGTTCTATACAACTAAAAAGAATTTCAAGCACAGATTTATTGGAAGACAGAAATGGTCTATCTTAGCAGTGACTTAAAAAGTTGTACCAAAACAGAGATACTTTTGTGTCCATCAGCATTGTGGATGGATCTATCCCTGCTTCTTGGATCACCTCAATCAAATTAAACACAGCTTGGTAAGCATTTTGGTTTTATTACAGGAAGTAAAAACCAAACGATGTCTCTTGTCCTTTCCAGCAGCTCTATCAGACTCTCTGAACCTTTCCAATGTTAACCTTACTTCATTAAAAACATCCAGCCTTATGGTAAAGTTTAGATGCTGTAGACTTTTCCATATGGCATAGTAACGGTGTAGATATTTAATGTATTGGCACACCCACAAATGAATAAAAAATGCAAATAAATATAAAACTGCTCTTAGTAGAGAAAACAGTGGAATTGTAATTTATATTTTGAGAATTTTCTTCTTTTTTTCCCCCCAAAAGATTCTACAATAAGTATTGTGCACTCTCTGGAAATAGATAACAAAATATGTGTAATTTCTTTTGCTCCCAAGAGTCAAACAAATTTCTGTGGAGTATTTGGTGCAAAACATCCTGCAACTGATATGTCCTTTATAAAGCAATAACTTGAATAAGTGTTTTGGTGAATATTGAGAGATAAAATGTCCCACAATTGTATTTAATGCAACTATTACAGTTATGTTCAGCATTATTAGTTTACTGGGACAGGAACAAGGTGAGAAACACCAACTATGTTGATGCCAGTAGAAATGTGTAAGCCATCCAATGACATTTGTTTTCTTCTGATATCTGCACTCCACTGCAGATGTTAGTGTCAACCTCACTGAAATTATTGTTGGATTTCTTCAACATCAGACAGACACAGAGATAGTAAAAAGATCTTTTAAATGCAGAATATTGTTTTAGCCTCACAATGATTTCAGTACTAGCAATACTTCATAAGCTAGAAGTGATAAATATTCATGTGCATTAAATATATTCATTTAGTAGAATTATTCATAGTGAGGGAAATTATGTAGTCAGTTTCTTTTGGAATCAATGTAGTTTTAAATGAACAAAGATTGTATGACTTGGCCTGTGTATTTAGCAAGATAAATAGCCTGTGCTCAGCACCATGTCACTTTTCGGTGCTTCAGTGATTCCACTTCTCTTTCCCACACACACAGACATAAAGAATGTGTTTCTCTCACTGAGGTCAGCTTACTTCTATGCTTTTCTTATCACGAAAGAAACAGGATTTTAAGGGTCTACACCTGTCTCAGAAATGCTCCAGCAAGAGTAAGTTTGGGCCAAAAAACCACCACCCTCTTCCATGAGCCTAATTGAGTTATGGAGTTAGAATCTGCCTATTGCTTGCAATGGTTTTGACTGAAACTGCCAGAACAGTCAGGATCAGTTTCAGCAGCAGTTGACTATGGCAGCTGGATGTAACTAGGTGTACATGAAGAAAATATGTGGAAGTATAAAATAGGAAACATCTTACAGATGCATACAGTGTCTGATTACTTTTCTCTGAATCCATATTCACAGAGGCAGACTAATGGCTGCAGGCTTCTAGATAGTAAAGTATAAAGGATTTAAACCTTGATTTCTTTTTTTTTTTTGATCTGAACTGCTTTTCTGTTGAAAAAAATTAAAATGTAGAATCCTTTCCTTGTGTAATAAGCGTGTTGCAAGTAGTGCAGAGTTATCAAACACAGCATTTGTCAGGCTTTTAACATTAGAGATTGAAAGAACTGCAGCATACATAGAATTCCGAGCCAAGAAAATTAGTTTTCAAATTCCCAAACCTGTACCATTGTGAGAGACAGGTAGCAGAAGTATACTTCACGTGGTCTATATATTTGCCCACTCTTGCATATTAAAGCTGTGGAATATGCATTACTTTAGATGTACAGCTATCTAAAGTCTGTCGGAAATTTAAATTTGCTGCTATGCAGTCATGGGAAAGTTGGCAGATTGTAACCATAAAAAACTTAATTAATGTTCTCAATAGAGTTTTAAATTAGGTGTTTCCAACTCTTTAGTAACCTGGGTAGTCCATTAAAAATAATATGTGATAAATTTAATGCTGTCTGCTTGCACAATCAAAAATTCATTATTTTATTTTTAAGGACTGCTGAAACACCTAATAATTGATACTTCTTTTCATATTTGCAATTACGAAAGTTTCATTTCAAGCAAAAATAATCGGCATGGAATTAGGGATTATATATTTTTGTAGATTCCTTTTTTTCTGTTTAATATATCCTCTAAAGAACAATAATATGACTTTTCTTAAAAACACGCACTGAGATTTTTTTTTTTTTTTAAATGACCCTTGACATTTTTCCTTTGAATGCTTGTGAGATTTCCTAGTGTTAACAGCAAGAAGCAAGCCAGAGAGAACTCCACAATGGCAAGCATCAGCAGCAGAATGAAAGAGTGCCAGAGGGCCTGTCGTGGGGTCCAATCTGTTCAGAGAAGAGACAGCAAACTGCTGTTGCCAATTTACATACCTTTGCTTTGCTCTGAGGCACAGGGCACAGAACTGTGTCTGCTGAGAGCTGCATCATATGCATATTTATCTCAATGTAGTAAGTACAGGGACTTAAACAAAACAAAACCCTGAAAAAAAGTCTACCCTAGCAACAAAATCAAGATCAAAAATACAAAAGACCTTACCACAGAACAATTGATGAAAGACTTGTGGTGCAACCCGACCTTTTGATGGAGAAGCCAAGACTGAAGTCAGTCTGGATTCCAAGGCACAGATAGAAAGCTCACATGCTTTGTGCATGCTTTTGTTATTGTTGTTGTTTTGTTAAAGCAGCTGTGGAAGTGCCTTGTAGAAATGATGATAAAGATAAGAAACTGTATGCCTACCTTATCAAAGGGTGAAATGGTCACGCGTATTTTTAAAAGAGAAAGTAATTGAACAATAGCATTTTAAAGCACCCTGAGAATCAAGCTTATTCTCTGTACAAAGGGAGGAGACTTTCTTCCACTTATAATTCTGTTGGGGCTGTCTTGAATCAGGAAAATGGAGGAACCAAGGAAACCATATTCAGAATATGTTTTTATCTCTGTCTGCTGATCACTGTCAACACTGCTTCACCCAGAAGAAGAAATTTGCCTGTTGATCACTGATGACAGTACTCCACCCAGAAGAAGAAATTATGCATGGTTTCTATGATGTTGTTAGATGAAATCTGAGAATTCAGAAATCTTCTAACATATAGATGTGACATTTCTAAAATCCTCTGCTGTGTGAATTCCAAGATAGTCTTTCACTGATTAAACAGTGAAGCCACAATATTCAATCAAGTTATATTTTTTCATTTTAGCTTCAAATTTCACTTTGGGGTCATATGATTGCTCTTAATGAAATTTTATGAGCTTAAATGACTGGTTGAATATCAATCTTAGACAGCTATATTTTAAGCATTCTAATTTAAAAAAAAGTCATGTAACAGTATCTGCTATACAGAACATATTTTTTAAAAAAACAGAACACTTGGCAAGATTTTGTCTTATATTAAAGCATCAAACTGAAAAACATGATTTAACCCGCTATGATGTGTCTGGCAGCTGGATCCAGTACACACCTTGGGAACTTGTTAGAGTACACAGGAGGAATTTTTTCTGTCTTGAAGAATTTGATAATGCTTACAACATGTCACCTTTGCTATAGCTTGTTTGTTAACTTTTTCTTGGAGTGAAATGCTTCTTGGACTGTTTCCCTTGAAATATATGCATTAAAAAGAACAAAAAGCATAATTAAAAATATCCTGACACTTCATTGGCCTCTGGAGAAATCATAGGAACTCAGACTTTTTTGTTGTTTCCTCTGGAAGATGGCAAGTCCACTGTCACCATTTGATGGTATAGTTATTCATACTGGTTTTATACTCTTAGAGTAGTTCAAAACTTGGGTTTAGAAAATAATTCTTTTTTTTTTTTTTTTTAACTTAACGCAGTTCATAAGCAGTCTATTATAAACTTTAAATATATTTTAAAAGCTTTTGAGAAACGGAATTAATGCACATTCCATATGCATAGAATCAATAAGAAGCCAATAAGATATATTTCTATTTTATGCCTTTTAGTTCTGTTTTACGAAGCATAGTGAACACTGTGTGGAAAATAAACTGCATCATATTGTTAGGATGTCAAATACTGAGTAACAGCTAGTAGTTATATACTCATGAAGTACAAGCTGACACCTATTACCTTTTGGGAGTGATGTCTGCAGCAAACCCAAGCTGAGGAATTAAGAGTGATTGGAATGACTTTGAATAAACAAATGCTTTGAGTCTTCCACCTGTCAATACAATCTTTCCTCCTCTCAGAAATGGGTGAACTTCTCAGGGGAACAGAGAATCTGAGACTTGTGTTCAGCTGATAGAACACAGGGACAACATCCAGGTTTAAATGTTTGTGTGTTACAGGTCAAATGAAGCTTGTTAATTTAGCCTAGCTTAATATAAAATATATTAATTTCTATGAATTTGTTCCTTTATCCTGTGCACCCTAATAAATACCCACAGCACTCAGAACAAAGTTCCTGTATAAAACCCCCTGAATTTTAAGTGGAAATAACACCAAGTCTTAGAACACAGTAGTTAGGCCTTTCTTCAACATGTTTCTCACTCAGTGATTCTTTGCCTATTGCATTTGTCTTGTTTTTTTTTATTGATTTTGATCTTCAGGGCTTGCTTATGTTGTTTTACTATCTTTAGATGTTTGTGTTCTTTTCCTAGAGAAAAATTTTGCAGATTCTGACAGATATTCTAGAGGAGCTGTGTTAACTTTAGGCAACCAAAATAGGGAAAAAGAAGGCTGTAGTGTATCATGAAAAATTGTCTTTCCATGTTGAAAAAAAAGCACTAGATAAATCAGTGTTACCATATTCATTAAATGCATAAATAGACAATGTGTAAACTTAAATTAAATTTATAAATAATTTCTCTTTTACCCACTGGGGATTCTGGTTTTTTATTTATAATAAATAATCATATTTTTACTATTATAAAAATCACATTTATAAACAATATCAGGAATTTTTGATGACAGTAATATCAGTTAGTGAAATTATTACTACATTAAATTATAATATTAGTCTCATATCGAAACAAAAATCTCATTAGAATTTTATATAGATGACAGCACTTCACTTTTTTCCCCCTCCCCTCAGAGCCAGCAAATATTCATTTGCAAGTTTCTTAAATTGAAATTACAGAATCCTCTTTTCAAGTGTTTGACCACGTAGGAGCAACTCAATTTGGCTTTAATTTTTCATGAAATGGAACATGTCAGGTATCTAACAATCAAATTCACTTTTATGTACTTATTGTATAAATTACTCAATAAGAGTGGAAAGGAGAGTTACTCTCTATCATTTTTAGAACACGTTCCAACAGCTTGTCTTTGGAGTTAAATAGAGCTGTCTTGATCATTTTTACATATAGACTTCTTTGAACACTAAAAAGAATTATAATCACCTGATTATAAATTCACTGTTAATATAGCCTTAGAGCTGAGAACATTTCACTCCAGTAGTTAATTTAGTCTGTGGTAAATTCTCACTGTTATTTAATGTCATTTATCACCTGCTGTTTTGTCTTACTGTGAACATCCTGCCTGCCCTGTACAGTCTACAGTACATGGACCTTCTGTGACTTTAATGTACTCAGAACAAAGGCTCCAAAGTGCTTCTATTGGGAGGATTTGGCAACTTGCCTTAGATATATTCAAGCCATTTTGCTGCCTGTCACTCAGTGCTTTACAAATTGAACTCTGAGGAGAGGTAAAAAGGGTCTATGAGGCATTTTTTTTCTGGGAAGAATATGCTAATAAAGCGCCATCAGC
>NW_008236973.1:1652159-1657825 GCF_000691975.1 Corvus brachyrhynchos | reverse complement strand
CAGGAAGCAGGTTGTGTCTGAAAGAGTTTTGTCAACTCTGAATTAATTTTGTGTGTTAAGAAACACGGGGGTGCTTCTAGAGCTGGTCTGTGGTAATTAATCCTTCCTGTTTCTGGAAGAGGAGAACTGTAATAATGCAGCCCAGATTTAACAGATGTGTGCATACAATGTCTGCTTTATGAGGAGTAAAACAAAATTATGTGCATAGAACAAAAAATGTTGATTTAAAAAAATTAAAACAGTATGGAAAGTACTAAGATTGGAATTCCCAGTGCTTATGCAAATACTGTATTCCTTTAAATGTTACCAGACAGTATGGTTTTAGAAACATCTGCCAGAGTGGTTGGATGCTGTGAAGAAAGTGAAAAGGACAGATGTTACTTGTGCTTGTAAAAACAACCTACCAAAAAATAGATGCATGAGATCTGAGCCACAATCTGCTTAATCGAGGTGATTATGGAAGCTGGACTAACAAGATGGAGAGTGGTAATGAACTATTCTGGGAATCTTTGTAATCTTTGCATAATATACGTTAAAAAAAATTAAAGACTGTTGTTGCAATACAACATTATGATTTCAGTACCCTTACCCTGTGTGGGATCAAGATCAGGGCAGGACAAGGGGAAAATATATTTGGTTCTATGTAAAGAGTTTTAGAACACATATGTAATATCTTACTAAAATATCTTAGTCATACTTGCCTGTAAAGTGTGACTTCAGTGAAGTGTGTGATCATTCATAACAAGTTTCAGATTTTACTGAAGTCCATTACATGCCTCTCATTTATTTCTGTGCCCATCAGGTCCCATGGACGAGGTCACCTCTGAAGAACATTACAATCATGCGGCTAACTCCTCAATGTCCTATCCAAAGCATACTCCAGACCTTTTCTTTCAGACCTAATATCACTTTTGATTTTGTTTGAGGGATTGTTTTCTCTGTGCTTCTCACAAAACAGAAACCTGAACAAACAAGCAAAACCACCAAACACACAAAATCCCATCTAAAGAAAAAAAAGTTCTCCATGATCCATTGATGACGTTTTGTCATATTCATAGTGCATGTCCTCCATTTAAATGTGTCTCCATGATGAATAATTCTAATTGCTATGTAGACAAATAGACGCCTTAATTAATTTTAGCAGAAAATATAACTTTGAAGCTTATTGATGGTTCAGCCCTCACACAAGAAGTAGAATACCTAAGCACACTTTGTTTAAAGTTTGACACAATTGCCACTTACTAAGAGAGCTTGAAGGTTGTTTTAATTTTCTACCTCATCTTTTACTGGAGCTCATAAGCATATATACTTCTTTGACACTTTTCAATACTTTGTCTTTAGACATCAAAACTTCTCTTGAATTTGAGTAAATACAGTACTAACATTGTATTATTAATACCTGAATATTAGGTGCTTTTATTAAAATGTCTACAAAGACAAGTGAATCAAAGCAGAGCGAATTAGACTTCTGTGTGTAAGTTAAAATACTAGAATCTACAACTTGTGTTTCATGTGGATTCAAACTTTTTCAGTTATTACTTTCAGCTAATAAAACTCTAGTCAAATGATCTATTTCAATTACAATTCAGTTTAAAATATGGCACCTGAAATATTTTTCTACTGTTTAATTTAGAAGGATTGTGGAAATGTGGTTAAGAAACAAACATGTATGATTGTCAGATTCTGAGCAAAACTTCAGTGTCAGCTGCATAAGAATTCCAGATTTCTGTCGTGAAATTCTATGATCTTCAACTAAGATTTAGATCATATTACCTGTTTCTCATTTCACAACAATTCATGTCATTGGTAACTATGGAATTTTGTTTGCCAATGAAATAATTTCTTTATTAAATAATTGAATCATTTTCCATGGCAAGTGTTGGTAACTTATAAACATTTAAATATAAACTGAACATAGGAGATAATTTTATTTAAAACTTCCTGCAGAGGTATAGCTTTGGGTAGATATGAGTGCTTTATGCATCTCTTTAAAATGCAACATTTTGAATAGCAATAATTGGATTTCAGATATGCAAATTTGCATATTAAAATGATGTATTAGGAAAAACAGACAAATTATATATTTGAAGAAGTGGGAAAGGGGAAATCACTCACAGTGCCAAATTTTGGGCTTCCTAATTTCAATATTCTTGATCATTCTGTGGAGACACCTTTTTTCTTTTTTTTTTTTCAATCTATAGACTATCAGATCCTACCTACAGATCCTCTAACTTGTGCCAATGCTAGATGCTTAAAATAGCCCCAAATGGAAAGTGTGAAGTCCCATTCAGTAGCCAAATTCACACATGGTGCATATCCATTAAATCCAGAAGACCACCATAGATTTACTCTGTCTAAATCAGTCTTGGATTATTCTCACATTTCACACAATTTGTAGCACATCCTTTTCAGTTTAAGAGGAGAGATTGAAGCGTTGTCACTATTCTTAACCAAATGCTCAAGGAAGAGATTAAGTCACAGGCTCCTTTTCCATCATTCTTGCAAATCACTGGGCTAACTACCTCGCTTGGTCTGTTGGGACTTTCTGTAGTGTGAAGCTCTAAGCAATTGCCCGGCTGGCATCTCCTAGATCTCACATCTGTTCTTGTGTCATTGAATATTCAGTGAAGTTCTTCAAGCAGTTATGGTATGTTTTTTCCTTTTTAGCTTTACAAATGTAGAAAATAGGAATAAAAAAATCTGTGCCTCCTGACTCAGGAGGAGAAATATTTACTTATTTCAATATTAGTGTTGAAAATCAATTATTTTGAGAAAATTCTGGTCCATATTTTGAGGTTTTACTCCTTATTCTTCCAGGTTTTTTGCAATTGCCAAGAAAATACTGACTCTGTTTTTGACAAAGACTTTAATTTTCAATATAGAAATTAATTGGTTGCTGTAGAGGAAAAAATGTTTATTTTCTGTATGGAAAATTACCTTTTAATGTGTCAAGTAGCTCATACTTTGTCACCCATTTCTGCTTAAGTTTGTGCAAGAAGCTTCAATAAAATAATCTGGCTTTCTTTCTCAACTGGTGTTTTTTCCTGCTTTGCCACTTGTCTACACTTGGTAGATTATCTTCTCTTTGAAATAAATCATGATGAGGGTTTTTTTGTCATTATTCCCGTATTTGTTCCAGATGACTACAAAATGAGAGTAGGACTGCCTTTATTCACCCAGAATTACTTCCCAAATTGACCTCAGCAAGCACAGTTTCTCATGAAATCCAAACATTTTTATTGGTACCTGACCTTTTTCTGTATGAGATTAGATAGTGTATTATGTTTCCAATGACAGGCCCTTTACAAGTTTGGAGACAATGCTGAAAAATTGATGGTAATGTTCTTGATGAAGAAAAAACTGCCTCATCATTACCATGCAACATATTTTTGCTGGGTTGTAGTGAATGAGGCTCCATCTGGCTGGCAGCTGGTCACCAGGTGTGTTCCTCAGGGCTCAGTTCTAGGGCCAGTTCTATTCAATATGTTACCGATGATCTGGCTGCAGGAGCTGAAAGCACCATTAGCAACTTTGCTGATGTTACCAAACTGGGAGGTGCTGTTGACTCTCTTGAGTGACAGGAGGCCTTTCAGAAGGATCCAGATAGCCTGAAGCTGTCATCACAGAGGCGCTGGGCTGAGATTAATGTGATGAAATTTAACAAGTTCATGTGCCAGATTCTGCACCTAGGATGGATTAATGCCGAGTATAAACTAGCAGAGCAGCTGGAGAGCAGCCCTGCAGAAGGGGATCTGCTGGTCATCCGCAATCTCAGTGGGAGTCAGCAGTGTGCTCTGGTAGCCAAGAGGTCAAATACCATCGTACGTTGCATCAAACATGACCAACTGGCCAAAAGAGGTGATTTTCCCTCTGTATTCAGCAGTGCTGCTGTCTCACCACAAGTGCTGTGCGCAGTTCTGTGCCCCACAAGTTAAGAAGGATGTGAAGGTCCTTGAATGTGTCCGAAGGATTGCAACAAACTGGTGAAAGAACTTGAAAGAATTTTCTATCAGGAGTGATTGAGGATGCAGGGTTTGTCTATTTTGGACAAAAGAAGGCTGATGGGTGATCTCGTTGCTCTCTTCAGAACCTGTGGGAATTGTTCAAAGCTGCACCAGAGGAGCTTTAGACTGGACTTAGCAAGAGGGTGGCCAAACATTGAAACAGTTTTCCTGGAGGAGTGGTTAATGTCCCAAGCCCATCAGTGTTTAAGAGGCATTTGGACTGCGCCCTTAACAACATGCCAGTCCTTTCAACTGAATAGAATTTTTATTCTACTCTATTCCATTCTATTCTATTCTATTCCGTTCTATTCTATCCTAATTACTTGCAGTAGTTGCCTAATATGTTTGATTGGATATTTGCTGGCATAGATTAAACTTTTTTGAAAGATTTCTTGGACATTTTTTGGAGGTGACTGAATTTTTCTGGGTTTCGAGGCAATGTAATCATGCACATGGTACTAGGGGTTGTGGTTTCAAAGCTGTTATAAAATATTTGAGAATAACAAAAATAGATTGGCATAGTGGATAAAACATATTTGGGGTGTAGGTGAAATGGAAATGTGTTGATTTTATTCTCATAGTGCTTGTCTTACTTGGGTATGAGTATGTGAGGCAAGTATGCTCCTGTTTTTAATTCATACATATTTTTGGACTTCAGCTGTATTGACAAGCATACCTGAAGTATAAAATAGTAGTTCCTATACTTGCATGGTAAAGGTCTTTAAATATAGGTAAATAAATGTGACAATCAAATTGAGTTTTCACACTGCATTTACTAAAGGCTGACATTCACTTTGAAGCAACTTGCACCAAGCAATTTCTGAAACACTGCAAACTTCCTCCATCTACCAGTAATTCTAATAAACAATGCCATACGAGCTGCCTCTGAATGTCTAAAGGAGGAGACAAGGTGACCACTTCAAATTGTTATTGACAAAAGCAATAACAATATTGGTATTAAAAGCACACAGTGCAGTAGATAATAAATCTCAAATGTTTAGTAGAACTGTCAAACCTACATTATTCTGGACTTCTACTTAGAAATGTTTTCAGATCCTAAATTGACACTTAACAGTGTGTAATGTCCCTGGGGCTATTTCATAGGGCAACATTAGTGATGAAGTATGCAGAACTGCTCTTTTCTTCTTTCACTAATCACAGTGTAGCTGAGATGAAATCTAACAAAAGAAGAACGATTCTTCAGGGGAAAAGAAAAAACAATAGATTTATACTATATATTTTTAAGGAAATTAAAAAAAAAACCAAAACAACAAAAATGCTAATATCACTCCATTGGGCAAGCACTCACTTTGTTTCCCTTTCCATGACTCATCTTCAATATGAGGCAATTTGGCAGAGCAATTGAGCACCTATGAAGTGTTACATTAGCAATAATGAAGGATTATAACTGCAGCTGGTGGGGGTGGGGGAGGGGGTGATATGTTTTGGTTTGGTTTGGTTTCTTTTTTAGTCTTGGCTTTTAACCTTATGTGAGTTGTGAAGTCTACCCTTAAAACATCTGGGCTTCTTACTGAAACAATGGCATAGTTTCTGCAGTAATCTTGTATAATTTCTGATGAATGGTAGGGTACATTTAAGCAGTTCTAATGGGGTGAGCAATATTATTTTAAGGGGCTTTGATCATTACTTATCTTCCTGCTG
>NW_008236973.1:1531859-1652144 GCF_000691975.1 Corvus brachyrhynchos | reverse complement strand
TGAAAGCTTTCAAAGGATTTTTAATTTTGAATCTCTTTATGTCTTCAGCTTAGTGATGACATTAATTTCCCCTATTGCTTGTGAAAGGAAGCATAGTTTTGTCTCAGATGGTTTTTGTTCCCTGTGTCATGTCTTTGTGCATGCAGATGGGACTGATTAATTCTGTGGCCTTACTTTTACAAAATGAAATGAAATGAAATGAAATGAAATAAAATAAAATAAAATAAAATAAAATAAAATATCACAGAATTATAAGCACAACAACTTCTGTTAGAATCTACCAGTAATGAAAGGAATGTGGCTTTTACCTTAGGAACAATACAGTTAACATGCCTCTGTATATGACGTCTGTGTGGATTTTTTCTTAGTTTATAGGGTATTCAGGATTTTTTGCAACATGTAAGTTTTGCTAAGAGGAAATTTATTTCTGTGCAGAGATATGTCACAGGCCACTTCATCTCTTGAGTTCTACTTAAACCTTCAAAATAAGGTTTAAGTGGCATATAAGTAAGCCATTAGCCTCCACCACAGGTTAAATTTCTGAATTAGCAGTTTTCTTTCCATTTGACAATGACTGAAGAACATAAAAGATTAAAAATTAAAGGTAAAGTAAGGATCATGCATAAATGATGGCATTAAGAATTATTATTGGCATTATTCTATATTTAAATAGAGAAAGGCTAACATCTAATATATATTACTTTCATTTATTAAGACTCCTGAACTAAGCATAGTGCTGAATATAAGCATTTCAATCTTGGATTAATTTCTTGCATGCGATAACTTAAAATTGTATATTTAGATCTAAGTATTTTTGGTTGTGTTTTTGGTTTTGTTTTGGTCTTTTCAGTTAAGATTAAGGTTTACTGAAACCAGTCAATAAATACCATTAAGACAGTGTCTTTTTCATTTTGTTCTTGCTAAGACAGATGCTGAACATTAATTTCATTCCCTATAATGCACTGCAAAACATCCTAGGACTGATAAAAAAAAATCCCTTTTTACACAGAATAAGACTAGAGAGGAAACCTTAAAATTTTCTAAGTGTTGTATTAAACTTATTTTCTTAGTGAAAAGAGTAAGCAAACAAAAAACTTCCCCTGCAATTTAGCACTGAAGCTATTTAATCATGGTGTACCTTCAGATCTCTCAAATCACTTTAGCTAAAAAGTGTAAAAGCAACAACAAAGAGAATAATCCCCAAAACAGAGCAAGAGACCCGACCTTACCGAAAAATATTTATTTTGGTATATATACAGGAATAGCAAGCTCATTTACGAGTAAAAAATAAATAAAAAAAAAAAATTAAAATCCCATAACTGTAAACTGCGAAAGAGAAAAAAGTACTTTCACTATATAATTTATTCATAACAATTTACCTGACTCAAGCTTTCAGTACACTTTTTACCCAAGAAATCAAAGCACTTCAACACTTCAAATTACGCTTTGTATTAAGCAAACGAAATCATGAAAAGTTTCAGGTTTTCTTGGTTTTTTTTTTTTTCCCCCCCCATAAAAAAATCAGGTTGAAAGATTCCTGGCCTTTTACTCTGGCCACAGAGTAAAAAGTACTAGAATAAATGCTGAACAAATGCTTTCAATTGTCAAACACAAGAAATAGCTTCCTGTCCGATCAAGGCAGTTAAATCTCCCAATTTTTATTAATAATAAAGGTAGGGTGGGGATATTTCATGCTTGCAAATTAGCTTCCTGATTAAAAACAAGTTAAAAAATGCCCAGGTGAATTAGAAAAAAATGATTGGGCTGAAAAACACAATAAGTAACATTTTAACAGCTGAAAAAAATCCTACACATGAAACTTCATGAAAAATGTGCTTTTATTGTCATTGTTATCCTTCTGTGGTTTGGATATTACACTGAGAAAAATGAAATAATTTTTTGTGTTCATTAGGAGTCTTTGAATCTATCAAGTAAAATGATAATTGCAAAATGGTATGCTTATAGAAGTAATGTGAGTTTTTCTGAATTAATGAAGGAATGGATGTAGACTCTAACTTTGCATACAATTTTCAATAACAAATTTTCAGGCTGTGTAAACTGACTGCTTGAATCAATGAAGCACAAACTACTTATTTAATTGTAAAATGCCTCTAATTTATTATATTAATTGTATGTTTCTGCTTCAGCCTCTTTTGTAAGTATCTGAAAAGGAAAATTTAGAATGGACTACAACTTATCATCTCTCACTATATGTATTTTAGATAATCTGTTTCTAAAATTCAACCACATTCAAACTACACAGTAGAGTAAGTCCGAATATAGATTTAAATTTCATGGTGTTGAATGTGAAGAAGAAATGGAAACATGCCACAGTGGAAATATCTGGACACAACATTGAAGAGTTACAAAAGTAATTCTGGTAGAGTTTGCGCAATTGTCTTCTGATCACCACTGTCAGTCATCACTTCTTCACTCTCTGTTGCAATATTTGCTGTGTTTTTCCATGTTTGCTGTCCTCTGTAAAGAAAAACATGTAATGTATATTATGTCCTGTTTTACAGGCTCCTGTAGCTTCAGATTGGGACATATTGCAGGACATACTGTGGATTCTTCCTGCAGTAAAACCCACAGGGCTTCATCTTTCTCCCAAACACATTATACGTAACCCATTTTCTTACTTCCACAGAACTAACACTTCTTCTCATTAGACCAAAGCATGAAGCCCTTTATGGTTACAAACTGTTGATTTATATATCTGAAATGCTTTGGTTCTCTGCTTTTATCAGCTTTTAAATCACTTCTTTACTTCTTCAATTCTGAGAAATTTTCAGTGCCTTTGTGCTTCACGGGTTATCTGACAATAACTATGAATAAAAATATGCCCTTGGACAAACTCCTAGCCTTCCTTAAAACTAAGCAATAGTGAAAGAAGGAAAGGAATATGATAGTATCAGCAAATATAACTCCAAAATACTTTTTGCATAAGCTAAACTCAATTGAACGTCAACCTTGTAAAAATGTATGAGTTCACCCAAGTTGACCCACTGTCAATATCATTCAGAAAAGACAAATAGACTTCTGGACTATATATATTTCCCTTGAAGGTCCTCAGAATTTTCATGTTACCTGTCTATTTTCGTTGTCCTTTTTGTGCTTTAGTTATCAAACCTTCAAAGTAATACTAGATCATTCCTTTTACCTGCGTTCTCAATGTGCCACATCACCAAATCTCTTAAGTTCTGATTTTGAGAAAAAATCACTATAAACACTTCTTATGCCTACATAAATTAGAATTTAAGTGTTAAAAATACAGTAGGAGAAATAGCTTAGACAGCATATCTCTCAAATAATATAGATCCCATTTTATAGTTTGCAAAAGTAGTCAATCTCTGTCTGAACATGAAAGAAATGAAAGGAAATAACTGTACTTCAGGATTTCAGTAAAACCATCTAAAATTGGGAAGGTCGAACTCTAAGTAATAAGTTGTATGTAATATGTGTTGACATTGATCTTTTCCTTTTGTATTTGTGCATGTGCATGCACATAAGTGTCTGTGCCAAATATTGTATAATACAGTAATTCAATTGATTCACAAAATGAAAAAAAGTGTTTTATCTGAGTGTGGTCTTTGACTTATTAGACTACAGTGCATTCAAAATGTAACACTGTAGAGCATTAAACAATCCATGATCTTTATTCTTTATTAAATGTGAAAATGTGAGATCTTATTTCTGCTCACCAGCAGCTACTAGAAACTATTTAGCTACGCATTTGTAAGAAGTGCTTACTCTGCATCTTCTTAGAGTAATTTACTTTTTACAGTAAATATCTCTTTGTGAAACTATCCAAAGAAAAATGTCAAGGTCCTAAAAGCTTTAGTATTTGCTTGATTTATCATTCTGTTTCTATTATAATACATGTCATTCTTTTTATCGTATTGAGCTTTGTGATTGATTTTCCCTTCTTTTGTCTGTTTTTAATGTTACTGGTCTCTTATTGTGTGAAGTTTTACAGCAAATGTTGATCTACTATGCCTACTTGGAAATAAGTACCAAATAAAGCATCTTAAGTTCAGTAAAATTTTAGATATGTGTTCACATGAGATACTCCAATAGAATTATATTCTTTTCTGTAGCTTTATATCAAAGCCATTATCAATGCCACCACATGTTCCATAACTACATGATAACCTTATATATTGAACTATTCTGTGAGAGAAAAAATTAGGAAATAATTAAATAATTGCTTCCCAAGATATTTGTCATATTTCATTTATACAGTCAATCAAAACAACTTCTGTTCCTGTTGTAATAACTTATGTATCTATAAAGATTGTATTAAAGTAATTTTAATTAAATTGTAGTTAAGAATAATTATATATATATATATTTTTTTTTACACTGTGGTTGGAAGAAAATATAATTATTCTGCCAAGTTCCGAGTATCATTATTTTCTCTGAATTGACTAATGAATAAATTATTTATGTCCAGTGCTAAGACCAGAGCACATATATGCATATAAGAAGAAGAGCTGACTAAGCCATATGACTTCAAGCAATTTTATCATATTGTTGCTTACCCTGCCAGGTTGTCATATGATCTGGGTTTAAATTAAGAGCAATTTGATTTAAATTAACAGCTATAGCTGTATCTGACAGGTATTTGTAATTGCATAACAGTCAACAACTCATTCGAATTCAGCAGCCATAGATAGTTTTAATATTTTTTCCACTTTTTAAGTTTTAATTAACAATGACAATGAGGATTTTTTACAGTTATTCCACCTCTGTTTTGAAAGCACTCATTTTGAACTATCTCAGAGCAGTAAGATACAGTGTTTAACTTATGTTAAGAATGCAAGCACAGACAAGTTAATAGGAAATTAATCCAGTGAAAATTTCTTATGAATATTCTTCTTATCTAGGAAAAAAATGCTTATTTATTTATTTATGTATTTTAAAACAGCTGCTGAAACTATATTAGCTCTCTGTATTTTAGATCTAATTCTGTCTGAAATTTCTCGTTTTCAAATCAGATTATGTTTTGCTCTAGGTAAACCCCTGTTTCACTATGGAACTACTTTCCTGTTTGAATACGTTTTATTTGAGAAGTTTTTGACTGTCATGTGCTACACTTTGCCTCCTTATAGACAATGAAATATGGGTCATAATTTTACCAGGAAAAACAAAGAGTAATTGCTATGATACTTAAGGTTTCTCTTAAACTCATACTTTTTTCTTCTTTATGTGTATCTGTTGACTTGAAATGTATGGACAGCACAAAAAATAAATAAATATGTATATTATAAATTACTTCCAACAACTTGTAAAATGCTGTCTGATGATATAAGAATATCAAAAACATTTCAAGTGTTTTAGCTGTGAGACACTGAAAGTAAAAAGTTCTGTAAAGATCAAGAGAAAGTCTGCAGCTGTTCAACATTCTTATGAGACATATTTCACATTTTATTTGTTATTTTCTTGTGGCTGGAAGTAAATTTAATCCTAGGAGTATGCTTCCTTAAATAAATTACATGAAATGCACCTACTGATATTCTCAAACACGTTAACAAACTGTTCTGTCTATATTAACACTTGTTGAATTTTACAACTTTCTAAAACAACGTTACTGAGCTTATTCTGAACAGCTGAGACAAATAAACACAATATGAAAGGAAAAAAAAATTCTTTAATATCAGTCACTACTTTGTATGATAGCATGAGAATCTGCTATCACACAAAGCAGATCTGTGAGGACTAGCTCTGGGTCAAAAGAGGTAGAATGATACATAAAAGGGCTAGGAGTTACACATCCTCCGTGATAGGGAGACACTGATTCCTCCAGCATAGGAAGCAACAGCACTGTTTCCCAAAGGCATGTTTATGTTACCAACATATACTTTCAGGTCATTACATGAAACACTGAGGGGGTAGGAAAGCATTAAATGGCATCCTATGTCCTCCTCAGCATCCTTGCTAAAGGAAACACTAAAAAGATGGTGTACATTGTAAAAGCTGGGGGATTCATCTCACCTAAATTTTTCTGAAATTCAGATTAATTTTCTTGTCTTTACTCAGATCAGTGGAGGCCTCACTGGGATGTGTTGTGGCATGTTCCAAAGTCTCAGCATCTCTATTGCTGCACTGGTATCCTGGTGGAGCACACCATGGGTGAGAAACAGCACGGAAGGTCTTGTATGACCTAGGGGCTTAGCCTAAATGAGAGTGCAACCAAGAGCACACAGCCCTGTGAATCTGGAAATGTTTAGAGGTGCAGTATCTCAGGCATAGCTTCCCATAGTTGCTTTAGGTTTATGTTAGAATGAGGTTTGGGTTATGAGATTGTCTGTGAAGCAGAGGTTTCCACCTTCTCCAAAGCAGTGCAGTGTAACCTTAAACTGAAGCCAGTTTTTTTTTTTCTACAAAGTTCAATGTAATGCAGCAGCAGGACTCTCTGGATTTTCGAATTAATAAAAGGACTGGTCCACAATATTTTCTTCTAAAATTCACTCAGTGTCATGAAAGTCACATGACTTAGAGTCCTTCTCATCTCGTTTCTGAATTTTTACTAAGTGTGAACTTTGGAGTCTCAAATTGCAATATACATTTCAAAGAAGCAAAACTGATTCTTTTTTAAATGTAGTTTAGGCTTGATTTGCAGCTCAGAATACATCAGGAGTGCGAAAATTAGAGAGGTTATCTTTGACTCCTTAAATTGTATTTGCCAGTTACAATTTCAGACAATGTTTTAGTTCAGATAATCACAGGACTGGTTTCATTGATCTTTTTAATTAACTGAAAAGTACATTTCAATGAGGCTTTCCTCAAAAAGTTTCACTTAAAAATGAAAAAATATACAGTCTTCATTATAAGTGTTAAGGATAAATGCAAGCTGGGTTTTATGTCACTCCTTTTTTTTAAGTTCCCCCCTCCAGGATGATTTTATCAATTAAACTTGTTATCTTATTAACAGTTAAGACAGATTTTCCTGAAAGCATAATGAAAGTATTCTTGTTAAACCTCACAGATGTTCTGTTAAAAGTAGTGCACTTTTGTTCACTGTTAATGAAGTTTTATATAGTTACTACCTTGGTGTCACTTGAATAAGATGCTACAGTAACACCAATTTTAAATTGTTTTAAAGTTTATCAGCTACTTTTGACACAACCAGAGATTTACTTTGGTGACCAGAGAATACATTTAGTTTCTTCAGTGGCAAAAATATTTTTTTCATCTTCTGTATCAATTCACTCATGTAATTCACTACACACTCCAGATGAAAGAATTTTTATATGTGTTATTTCATTACTTTTAACTTTTTTTTTCCTTTTTTCAATTGCCTCATTATTTAGTTATCAGATAGCTCATGGAGACAGACAGTTGTCTCATCACGAGACAGAAAGGCAATGTTTTGTAAAAATCATTATGTTGAGCTCCTTCACTAGAAAAGAAGCTGTATTCATGTCCTTGATAAATAATTAAATTATAATTAATTTTTCATTCTTCCATCTGATACTCAGCAATTGTTGAAAAGCATATTTATTATTCAAGTGGAAGTGTCAGATAGCCCATAACTTGTTGTGTTTCAGCCTCAGTCACAGAGAAAACTATCCAACTTCAGTGCTGTTTCCTTTTCAATACTTTGCATGGTGTCAAAGAAAAACATGACTGATGCAATGAAAAAAATACTGATAGCCTAGAACCGGAAGGAAATATGTGCCTACTCTCATCTTCCCACTCTGTACATGCACAGCCCAATCTGAGAGACTGACAGAACACACTCTCTCCAATGTCCCAGGCTACTGGGCTACCCTGAGAGCTGGGGCCTTTATGGAGCTATGAGCTTATTATGCACTATCTAAAGTTATACCCATCAATCTGGTCAGTATTCTGGAATGTCAAGGATCATCACCATGGGTTTATAATCTTGCAAATGTGAGACAGGCAGTTCCGAGAACTTTATAAATGCATGTGTCTATGTCAGCATTGGCTGTGTGGTAATACAGTACATGCAGCTGAGTTGAAGGTATAGTGAATTCCAGACCTGAATAAAGCCAGTTGTATATTTTCAGACAGCTAATAATAATCAAATATTAAAAGACCATATTCTGCAACTTTATTGTGTATGTCTGGGAGGAAAATTTCTTAACATTCAGGTGTTTGTTCTCACACATTAATCACAAGTCAGAAGAGCATAATGAAAAAGACCAGTAGTGAATTTTGCTCTTATTGTGCAACCCAAAAAAGAAATTAGAAAGAACAACTATATCAATGTAATTAATAACTCATAAGAATTAATTTGTTTTCTATACCTATACTAATATGATTCATAAACTACATATTTCTTATTGGGAAAAACTAGAAGTTCCCCAAATATCTAATCACACAAGAAAAAATGGTATTTTATTTTATATTTTCAGAGAAGCGGATCCTTTTAAACAGTCCTTTAACTTAATGCATTAACCTGATCAATTAACACTAGACAGCAATATCTTATGTGCAGGAGGTAACCAACAAACTAGAAGCTAACATCTTCACCTGCAGACCTGAATCTTAGAACTGATAGAAAAAGATAGAACTGATGGGAAAAGAGTATCAATCTCCTCTACATTTGTTAGTCTGGCTGCTAAGAAAAAAATATTTTCTGTCCCAATTTTTCAAGCTACCAGAAACTAACTGGGAAAATTCACATAGCTTATAAAATTCTACAGGGGTGCTCTAAACTGTTAGGCACCAGAGGGCAATGGATAGAAGCTAGAGCTAGTGGGAGCATCTGAGAACACACCTACTCTAAACTGAAGGCTGTCCCTTATCTAGCAGCCATTACATGTTAGAACAATCCCAGAGAGCTAAAGTATGGATTTTATGCTAGTCTAACTTAAATGGAAAATATGTGAAGAAGATAAAATAAGCCCATTTAAATTACTATGTCACCTTTTTTGTTAGGCATTAATTGTAACTAAAAGGCAAATGGCATTCTTTTTCAGTTCTTACACAGGTCGCATGTGGCATTTAAGTAAAACTTTATAAAATGAAGGCCTTGTTGCCTTTGTAAAATTATGGCTCAGGCCTGTTACTTTGGCTAGAGAAGGACTGTGAGAAAAGTCCATGAGAAGAAAAACAATTAGTTTTTACCCATGAGAATGTAGTATCAACAGAAGCAAGAAAGTTAAACAACTGAAGGAGAAAAACAGCAACATATCTGCACCTGTTATTTTTCTGAATGCTTGAATGCTTATGCTATAGGTAGCCAATGGTAGTATATTTTGGTTAATAATAGCCAATGAGTCTATGGTAGTAGTTTAGCAGCCAATGAATCCGTAACACGAATGATAACATACAAAAGGTGTATAAAAGAGGCTGCTTTGTTTAATAAATGGCTTTTTGGCCCTGAAAGAGGCACTGTCCATGTGTGTCGTGACCTCCCCAACAGTGACAGTTACATATTTATGAGAAATAATACTAATTTCTTTGTGTGAAAAAATCTTGGTCGGTGTGACCTATCCTTTCCTGGTTTGCTTCACATTCTGGAAATGCCCCAGTTTGGACATCTGAGTACTTGACTCAATGTTTATGGAAATGTAGATATTAGAAGACACAATTTTCTCCAGTGATGCCTTGTAAATTTTATCAAACTACTTTGTTCAAAAGCCCTCAGCAATGTAAGTATTTGAGCAAAAGAATATATTAAGATATATCAGTTGAAAATCTGCCCCCTTCATTTCTTCTGACAAAGATAACAGTGTTGCTCTTCCTGCCCCCATCTCCTTTGAGTTGGACTGCAGCCATGCAGAGTGAATAATGACACATAAGCACATTGTTTATTTAAATAGATTTGTGTAGTTAAGTACATGACCTGTGATCTAGAGCTGAGAAAAAAAGAATTAAACACTGATTTCTAAGTGCTGTGTGAGATAAATCAGCCATCACTCCAAGACTCAGCCAACACAGATACTTTTATTTGCACTTATCACTTCAGTTTGTTTGAGTATTGTGTTAATAGTTTAGATTAGTTTTTGATGTCTGTGCACTGTTAACATTTTCACAAAATGAGAAATGATGAAGCTATGCACTTTCTATTATGTAGCTACAGTTTTCACTTAAAGCAATGAAGTGCTACTTACCATAACAGATACACACTAAGGATCTGATTCTCCTGTCACTTGCAACCAAGTTTCACACCAAGGTAATTTCTCTCCCTTCAGAAGTTTTCTTAATAGTTTATGTTACTGTTACAATTCAGGCCTCCCCATGCTTCTGAAAACCAGTATGTTTACACAAAACATTCTCACAGATTTCATCGGGGCTGCCTTCATGTGAAAAGATGCTTGAAAGCAAAAATCCTTTGCCAAATCAAATTTGAGAAGCAAATAATTTTTTTTTTTTTTTTTTTTTTTTTTTACATTAAATGTGTTTGTGACAGTGTTGTCAGAAGCTGGAAAGGTGCTATGTACTTAAACATAACACATGGATTTTGCTTTTCCTGTAGACAGGATACTCACAGCTGCTTAGTCCTTCATGATTTTCAAGCTTTTATTGTTAATTTTAGACTTGTTTAACCATTTGCCTTTTAGAGCATTTTAATATGGAAATGCAGATGTAAAAGGTAAGCTAAGGTAAATTAGGAAACTTTTATTATTTATGTTCCATATAGCACACATTGTCTTTCATCATTTCAATAAGTGAACTGTTGTGGTAAATTAATCTAAGAAGACAAATGTCAGCATGCTGACACACTGACTATAAAATTAATAAATTTTAATAACTTTAAAATAAATTTAATTAGAAAAGTATTTTAGAAATAACAGGAAAGGTTTCTTTTTGTTGGAAAGCTTTCTAAAATATATAAGTAGACTCCATCTGTTAAAATAGAGTGGTTTGTAGCACTTTGCAAATATTTTTTTTAATTCTAAAACATGGTTGCAACTTTATTTTTATTATTATTAATTTAAGACTTTTATGGATTGTTTTTGTTTTCTTTGTTTTGTGGTTTTATTTTTGTCTTTTTATTGTTCCTTTTGCTGTGTCTAGCTAGAAAAAAATTGTTTTCATTTTATATCCATTCTGAGAATTTCCATTGTAAGTACAAAAGTACCTTTTCATCATGATTTGTACAATGGTTAGCAGCTCCTCATTTTTAATATATTCCACCAAGAAATAAGGTAAAACTAACCATGTAATCTTGTTGATGTTAACAAGGTCTTGTTCTAATTTTAAAGTCTATATCTGTGCATTTAACTCATCGGTACCTATGTGGTACGATGTGTCTAAGAGTAATGCATGTATATTGATGGCTAACAATTTGGCTGTTAATAAACACTGACTGAAGGCTTGGAGCTGGTAACCACCAAGGCTTTGGTCATGCCTTTGATCCTTTGCAACCTAAGTAATGCTGAATCTGCAGTGCACTCTCCTGCTCCTTGACCTGAGAGCTACTTGAACAGTACATATGGTTTCACTCCTGCCTGTCTTCCTTAAAATATGTCTGATGTATACAGCCTAACAAGTCTCTCATTCCTACCATAGAGCATACTGTGCCCGACCTTTATGTGTGGAAGACAGTTGATTTCCAATGGCTAAAACCTTGCCTAACCTTGTGCCAATATACAAGCAATATGGACAGTTGCATGCCTAGACCGCTGCTAGAGACTTACCCCTGCTGATTTTTTTTGGTACAGATGTAACCTCTGCTGCCAATGCCACATGATCGCAGAGAGAAAAACGTGATAAATGGGGGATAAGACTGCATGTACAGTAAAATTTAAGAGACATCTGAAATATCAAATGCATATGTGAAGAACAGGCAAATCTAGGAATACAAAGGCACTGCAAAGTTGACGAAGATATTAATGGACATAAAAGAATCTAAAGGGAATTACAGGCAGGTTGGTGGGAGCAAGTGGACTCCAGCAGTGGATACATAGAAGACTATAAACTATTAAGATCCTGGATCAGAGAAATGAGTGGCACTGTTACCCAGCCTATCTTGACAGAGAGAAATGGAACAGCTGTTTTCTCCTCCTTGAAAATTAAAAAAAAAAAAAAAACCAAAAAAAAAAAAACAACCCCGCCCACCAAACATATGCATTCATATATAAAGATTCTTTACGGTATTTAACTGAAATTCCAAGTCTAGATTAATAGCATTAAAAATGGAGATCTAACCCTAAATAAGAACCAGTAATATTTAAAGCAAACGAGCAAGAATAAACCCCTGCATATTGAACTGCCTTCTTAAAAAATTATTTTGCCATTTAATTTTTAAATCTAAAAATAAAACGTCTCTCATACATGTGTGTTCAAGACCAGCAATACAAAACATTAAAACTTCAAAGTAAAATATCAAAGTCAACCTTAAAATGTGAGAAGTATCTTTTTCTACTTTATTAAATACTAAACATAATACCCTAGGTAACTTGTTTCCAGAAATCTGAGAGGGGCTTCTGTCATCAAATACTTTCAGAGTTTTAGTTTAGCACATCAAATTAATTTAATTTCTTATTTCCTACCTGCCTGTCCAATGCAAAATAAAGATAAATTCCTGAAAGAGAATGTGCCAGAAAGAAATGGATGAGACCTGAATATTTCTTTACCCAATTAATTTTCATTGGGTTCCTGTGAGTGCTTGAATTAAATCTGAGAGATTAGGTAGGTTTTTTTCCTTCATTTATATTTTTTTATATTTAGCTTATTGTATTGGTGCACAGGTCCTTCAAGGAAGAAAACAAAAACCTTAAAGACATTGTTTTCTTTTAGAGTTACATACATAGATTTGTTTCATTTCCATTTCTTGTCAGTAAAGGTGAAAGATGTTCAGTAGTAGCAAGATGATTGGAGAGAAAAACAGGCCTGACCTTTAAAGAGCAATGCATGACTTCTCAGTAATTACAATTAAACACAGGCAAACTCATGTTAATATTAACTGTCCAGCTGGGAAGTGACACCAGCTGTGGTCTGCAGAACCCGTAGTGTCATCCCGAGGAGGGCTTGGACAGCTTCTGTACCACACCACTAAATCATATCAGCACAATCAATAGATCAATCAAGGACTTGCCAAATGTCTGTCTTCCTTTCAGGCAGTTGCTCTGGCTGCTGTTAAAAACAGGGAAGCAATAATTATTTGTGCCAATGACTCCATAAAGACTCAGTACATATTAAGATGAAGCTTTCTCAGCTCATCCATAGTAGCATGTATGTACACAAAATATCAGAATATTGACAGAACTTAGAAAGGCATTGATTTCTAGACTGGGTGTCTGATTTTGTGGGTGATTTTACAATCACTGGCACTTTGAAAAATACTTGTGCATAAAGTATATATATATAACAAGGGGTTAGAATTTTTCTGATGATAGTGTTTTTAAAGTTACACCATTTTTTACTATATTATATTTGAATATAAGTTAAAGTTATACTTAAATGTTACTCTTTTCTTAAGTGAGGTGCTGGACGACCCACAGATTGTGATTTTATAAAAGACAACTACATTAAAAAAATAAACTTGCCACAATATAGTTGTAAATTTGTATCAACTCTTCTGCAATCGGCCCCAATTTAATTGTGATTCATGTTAGAATCAGCATCAGAGTATTTTCATAGATTGCACTGAAAGTTCTAGTCTGGGTTAATTCTTCCATCTTAACTGACTGGATAAAACAAATTACATGAAAGCAGATAACTTTAGCTACTATATATATTGTTTAGTGGTATTAGCATATTTCCATTTAATTTTCTCTTATTATGTCTCAAAAAATAAAAATTAAGAAAGGTACCTGTAAGTTTTATGTGCTTTTTTCTACAACTCTCTCTTTCCTTACTAATATGAATGCTATTGAAATAGTCTGACATTTAGCACAATCACATCATAGGAAGGTAAATTTGAGATGTCAAAGATGGAAGTAATTAGAAAGACTATTTTGGATTACTAAATTTTTATTCCAATGCAGGGTGAAAGGATATTTCAGTGATATTAGAATTTTCTATGGAAAGGAAATCCCAGGATGATTTTTACAGAGCTGGAATACAATAGAACGAGTTTTCAAGTAACTGTATTCTCTAATGTATAAAGCCTACTCATACCATTAACATATTTTTTTAATTTGATTTTTTGATTTTTTTACTGATTTACTTCTCTTCTTCCATTGCTACTCATCTGTTTCAGACATGAGAAGAATCTCTCTACATTCTATCAGTATTCTGTCACTATTCCAGTCCTGTAGGTTACTTTCTTGCAGTGAAGTAGTTAAAAATGTTGAGTCTTTTTAAACTTATGTAGATGTGAAGAAGAAGGCAAATGTTATTGCTTATGAACATCTTTGCAGGTCAGAAGTTTGCACTCTCAATGAAAATGCTGCTCCAGTAGCATTTACTTGTTTAAATAAACAAAGGATTATCTGCACTCAAAAGGGGTTGTCTACAGAGTAAGATAGATAGAAGATTTGGAAGTCTAAGCTGAGCAGCACCACCTGATGTTGCACCTCCTGAAGGATGTGGTAATAATACTATGGCATGGATCTTTTCTTTCAAATATATTCAAAAGCTGGTGTAGAAAAGTAATCAACAGCCACAGAAGATTTGTGTGAGTAGGTGCACATATAAGGGTCTCTGTGTGAAAAAGGATACAGAAGACTTGATCCCAATGAACACTGAAGACACTTGTCTGAATTTCCAGATGTGCCTTATTTATTGTCCTCACTGTGAAATAGTCTAGGATTCCATGCCATGGTCAGGATGTTATTCTCTAAAATATATTTGCAAAGTTTCTGGCCAATGTGATTTTAAATGGCTGTTAAACCATATATGGTGCAGAAAATTGGATTCATAATGGAACCATAGAGAAATTCACTGTTTTTTGGAAATTCCAGACATGGTTATATGTAATGAAGTGCAGGTGATGTTAAAATAATGGATTATTTAAGGTGAAAGGCAGCAGAAACCTCTCAAAGCACAGACAAATGCTGACAGGACTTTAGACTTGTCCTTAGTTACTTCGTATTATTAGATCCATTCTTAATAAAAGATATCATTCATATAACCTGAGGTCTATGATTTCACAGTGGAGACCAAAAGGATATCACTTTCACAGTCTCTGACCATACCTCATGGTGAGTTAGTGGCAGTAATTCTATTATTTCATTATCGTGTGTTTCCACTGGAATTCTTGAGATATTTCTCTGCATTCGTGAAAATATTGTCACTTTGTTATCAATAAACATCATAAATTATACTATTTCTTTTTCCATTCATGCAGTCTTTTACATAGAACTCCTTTCCAGACATAATTCAAATATCACTTTTCTAAAGGCTTCCTATTCATTGCCCCTCACCATCTTCCAGTAATAATGGACTAAGGTTAGGTTGCGTGAAATGAAAAATAGGGCTTTCCTTGTTTTTCTGTTCCTGTTTTTCCCTAGAATCTTTTTTAATTAATTTCACATGCATAATATTAGTGTTCATCTCTCCTTTAACTTCAGATTTCATGAGCTATTTAATTGATGAGGACTTTTTTCTTTTAGAATTCCTCCCAGAGAAATTAAAAAAGGAAAGAGCCAGTTTTAAACTCCTAGATGAAATATTGATGCAAATTTATTTAAGCAATCATATATTTTATTATATTTATAAAAGAACCTATCAAAAGAAAATTAAATAAAATACTCATCAAAACTTCTTCAAATAACTTCTCACTGAAGTATTGCTGTCTTGTGTCTTGTTTTACACAGTGTTTACCTGCATCTAAATTTCTGATTTTAAAATGCAGATATCATTTCTTGGACATAGAACATGAGATTTAATTGACTTCTTTAGACATGCCATGTGCTGGTCTTCCAAAGTGTTATAATTTTTTTTTTTTTTTCAATTTTAATTCAAAGGTAAAATAATTCAAAAGATAATGTTTATAGGAAATCATCTGCATGAAATATACCAGAAAGACGATGGTGCATTCTCAAATGGTTATTTCTTAGAACATTGATGTGTATTTTTGGGTTGTTAAAGATCATATGAAAAAGTCCCCACCTATTAGGATGTATGCAAGAGATTAATTTGTTTTAGTGTCTGTGCTTGTTATGTCCACTGGAAACATTTAAAGAACTTAGCAGAGGGCAGGTAGACATGGAAAATTCCTAAGTAGACTTTTGCCACTTCCAGAAATGGACAATAAAGATTTGCTGAGAGCATTCACAATGAACAACTTATCCATTTGTACTTCTTTGTTGTCATCCAGAGTCAGTGAGTTCCACACTCATGAAAAAGGATATTATTATGCATGTAATAAACAGTATTTGAATATTTCATTTGGTTTCCTTTTTGGTCCTTTGTTGTCAGAAGTAGTGAGCAAATATTCCTTATTCAACCTTTTGAATATTTAATGATTTTATGTTCATCTTTTATATACCATCTTTGATCATCCTTGTCATAATTCTCTATACCTTTTTTCTGAGATCTGCTGTTAGAGAAGAGGTGATCAGAACTACAACTGGTATTCAAGACAGAGGCAAAGTGACACAGAAAACAGCAGTTTGCTGACATTTTTTTTATTATGGGGTTTTTCCCCCAAACAATTTCTATAATCTCTTTCCCCGTTTATTTGTTTTAAGCATTGAGTTGGCTTATTTAGAGACTTCACAGTAGCTTGAGTATCTTTTTTCCTGAGCGTTTCTAAGTAATTTAGAGATCCCCAAGAATTTTTCTGATTTAGTTCTGATTACAAATCCTAACTTTAGGATTTTCTTTCCTTCCTACATTTTCTCCAGACTGAAATGAGGAACATACTGATGCTTAAATTTATCACAGAGGGTCATATCTCTTTGTTGGCTCAATCCATTTGGTAAATGTCTTCTGTTAACTTTTAATAACCTTTTAATTGAATTTGTTTAACTATTTATCTGTCTTAGATTATGGGGTCTTTTTTGGATAATAAACTGTAATATTATACATATTTCTGTCTTTTTTCCTCATCTTCACCGAAAATAATCTTCACACTGAGCTAAATCTTAAAGGCAGAGTGGCTGTGGGATGTATTAAATGCTTATTAATGCAAGTGTAAAACACTGGATTAGAATTTTAAAGTGAAAAGTATGTGTATATTTGTGTGCATAACTATATGTATGCATATATATATATATGCCATAAACTAATAAACGAATTGTGGTTATATTTGCATAGTCTGTAGTTAAGTCTATATTAATTTCTGAGGATAAAATTATCTATAAGCAAGAATAAGATTCATAGGAAAAATGTCAGGCTAACAAACAGGTAGGATTTTCTTCAGCTTGAATAATTTGTTCGAATCCTAACATTTTATTCATATTAGTATATAAAGTAAGTGCTTTCTTTTTATCAAAAACAGGGCCTGGAGGCCAGAGTAGGAGCTTTTAGGAAAAAAACATACATTGCTATGTCTGATATCCACAACAGTGTTCTCAGATGCCTTGAAATGATCGCTGTCACAGCTTTGATTTAGCACTTTGTGCACAGATACAGCACATGGATCATACATTTGATAGTGACCAGTTCTATTTATTTTCTCAACATAATTTATAATAGACTAAATTCTAAATGAATGTGAACTGTAGAAAGCAATACATAAGAACAGGATATGGGGTGTGCACAGAGGATATGAGGCATGCACAGTCTTTTATTTGTGTTTCAGGTCAATAAAATATTGCATTAACATTTTAAAATCAAAGCAGTAGGTAAAGATGGGATGCTTTCTATCTGCATATGTGACTACATCAACATGCCTTTAAAATTCCATACAGTTTTAGTCAGTTACATGATTAAGTATTTGTCCTGGGTATTAAGAGTCACAAATCTGAAGACTGTGTTATCTAAGGTGGTGTTTTTACATGACGGGGCCACCCATATTTTTTATACAAGCTCTTTGAGAGATTTATAATAATAAATTATTGGATAGACTTTTATAAAAAAACCTATTTTAAGATACTGGGATGTTTAGCAAAATCATATTGAAGTTATAGTAGGAAAATGGCATAAAAGAAGGAGAATTTTTACTGCATCTCAGAAGAAAATAATTTTTTATTTACAGTTTTAGTTCCTTTATAATATTTTTTCTACCAAGGTACACTGCTTAAGGCCAAAAAAAAAGCCATATTTTAAGATTTTACATTTATAAAGCTCAGGAGATCTCTAATAAAATTCCTGAGAGAATTCTCTTTATTGAAATTAAAATTTATTCTTAAACTCTTTCTGGGGGAGCTATACTTTTAAGAAACGAAATTCTTCACAAATCGTAAAACTCATACATCATAGCCTACATTTAAATAAATGGTTCTCTATGGAAAATATATGAGGATAATAAAAAGGATAATAATATAGATCATGACCATGTTTTACCTATCCCAGAAGGTAAATGGCATGACATAATCCAAATTTATATGGTCAAAATGACTTCAGAAAAGGCTACCCTGAGTCATGACTGGATATTTTCAAAAAATTTTATTGTGTTGTAGTCTAAAACTCTGTGAGGAATCATGTTGGCATTATAAATGGCATGGATGTTGTGCTATTGATTATTTCAATTCACTGGTATAGGTATAGCTGCAACAGCCTCACTAGATGTCGATATATCAGAGTTACAATTGAAAGTATCCATCTGACTAGATAAGAAAATAGTGTCTTATCAAGAGATCCTGGAGTTTTCCTGTGGGTTTCACTTAGGTCAGATTTTGCCTTAATCAGAGATTAAGATACAGCTATATTAAATATACTTTATGTGCATATATAGCTATATATAGTGTGTTTATATATAGATACAATATATTTTTCCCAAAATATTTCATCTGGAAGAAACAGTAGAGGGAGGGTATTCATACACTCTTACCAAAGTAATGACGTGCACATCCTCAACTTCCCTTTTGGGGGAGCATGAGGTCTTGCCAGTTTACAACATGTAACTGTTTTGCAAACATCTGATCCCAAGATGAAAGCAATTACAAGGCCACACAAGAAGAGAGACAGCCAGAACTACATCTCCAACTTTTCTTCCACAAAATATATCTCAAAGTACACAAATAAATATAAGACTATTAAACATCTAACCATCTTCTTTAAAGAGATTACCCAGTTCTTATTTTGGTTCAGGAAAGAAGAAAATAACATTTGTTTATACTTAAGCAGGTGTTTAGCTTAAATGCATACCAAATGTTTATTAACCCTGAGATATCCACTATTCTGGTTGCTGTCATGCTTCTGGGCAAAGGAAATAATTTTGAAATATTCTTCATCGCCTTTCAATTTTAAAATATTTGATAAAGGGAAGTGGAGTAACTTGAGCTGGTACATTGATACTATGCTGAGTTTGAATTGCAGGAAAAAAATAATGAATTAGTTGAAAATTCCCTCTACCTGTCACCCTTGATAGTAGGTATGAGGGGCTTGGTTTAAACCGAGATCACCTTGCAAATCTTACATAGGATGCATTGTGTAGCTTCACAGCCAGACGACGCCGAAGCCACAAACCCTGACACACTGATAACAGCCTTTCAAATAGACACACACACACACAGAGTTTGAAAGCATCTCCCCCATCATGCTCTGACACAGAAACATTTTTCTAAAAACAGACCTTGACTAGCAGCAACTTTGGTCAAAAACTGTGAGAAGTAAGAAAATAAAAAATATGTTGACAGGAGTATGACTTCCTCCTATGCAACAGTACAGAATTAAATATATATTGCACCTTCAACTAAGGGGTCTATTTCAGTTGGTCTTCCTCCTACAAGAGCACATATTTTAATCCATTTAGATTTTTTCCCTCTTTCCATTCACAATTCCTTATACTACAGTGGAAGCTGGGTCATGTTAAAATTACTTGCATTGCTTAAGTGTTCCCATTATTTTAATGTTGTGAGTCCAGGCTTTCTGATTGCTTTCACAAACTGAAAACAATTGTTTACTGCCTGAAGAGCTTGATGTATTTTGGTTGTAACACAATGGCAGGTATAATGTTGCCAGAAACTCTGTGACACATGACTCAGAAAGAATTCAGGCCGAAAGGAAGAAGATTAAGATAAAAGACAGGGAGGAATTTTGATGACCTGCTCCACTGTAAACCTTCCATTTTTTCCCTGTTACCTATGGTGACAAAATACAGAACCAAAGAGGAATTCAGAAAACCAGCTTCTGCAACTGATTCTACAGTGTTGATCTCATAGTATATAAACAGTCACGCAAGTATACAAAGGCCTTTCCTCGGTGACAAGGGGGACGTCATCCAGTGTGATCCAGGACAGTATGAACCATTAACCCTGAGCACAGATGAGGGGATATGTAGGAATGGAAAGGCTTGTGTCAAATCTGCTTCTACCACTTCTATTTGCTTTGTGCCAGGTGAGCTCTACTGAGCCCTTTATCCACCCAAGAATCATTTATTGATGGTCCAAGATTGGGCCAAATCCCAAAAGTGGGATTGGATTGCTTGCCTGTGGTAATTTGCAACTGTTGGTACCTGCCCCCTCCACAGGAGTCTTTAAAAGCCAAAAGTCTTTTCAAGTTGCCTTGACAGCTGTTTTAAAAACCATTTGAGATAAATTAGACATAGTCATCTTATGCATTGGATTCGGACAGCACATTGCCAGTCAGACCTGCTGAAATCCTACTTGCTTAGAGTAAAGGACAAATTAAATAAGTTACTGCTCCCTGTCTGAATATTTTCCACGTGCCATTGAAATCAACACAAAATAGAAAAAACCCACTACTCAGTTTGGGGTGAGAGAAATAAAACTTCATTTTTCAAGCTTAGTATTAACATACTCATGTGCTCTTGGAACTTAAGGGACCATGTTCAGGAAGCGTCTAGACTACATAGTTCATTTAAAATATTAGTAATATTACAGACATTTATCAGGGATAGTATTGCTGGAAAAATATTTAGCTGTCGTGTAGATATGAAATAGGTAGGGATAAAAATATATAATATATGCGTATGTGATAATATTTTTTTTTTATTCCAAAAGGTTGTCATGCTTCTGTACAATTTTCTCTCATTGCTTATTCTATAGTGAGGCCAAGTTCCAGAAAGTATGTGAATGATGTGTTAAAAAAAGGAAATTTTCATTGTTTTTCAGAGGAAAAAAACCCTGTGTAACTAGAAGCAATGTTTAAGATCATGAGCACTCTTTTGCCTCATTCCTCACCTGGGATGCCATTCATCTTCATGGTAGATGCAGGACTTACTGTATTACCTGAAATTTTATATTTTTGGTTTAAATTATTAAATTGAGCTATATGACAGAACAAGAATCTAAAATGATAAGCATTACTTTGGTACATGCTTTTTCACATTTTACTTCTCAGGTTTGTGTCCTCATCATATCTTTCCCCTCCCTACTCAACTGCAATCTGCTAGCATGACTTTCCTTTCTGCTAAAAATGCTCCTTTAATTAGTGACATTATTTGATTTCAGGGTTGGCATTATCTAAGCAGTGGAGTATGGGAAGTGAGAATTTGATTCCTGTTGTGTATGCCTGCATTGAACTGTGAAGTTCTGTGGAGATACCTGAGCTGCTCTGACAGAACCCAAGCAAGGCAGCAATGTCAGTGTGTTGCTGTGCCAAGGCTAATTAGCTTCACTGCTTGTAAGGATTAGGTACAACAGCTGTGTAGTGTATGCAATTTCTTTTAATACATGGAAACTGATACCACCCTCTTTCAAGGCTACAGTCGCATTCAAAATGTCATATTTCATGGCGATTTTTAAAGAATAAACATTTACAGAGTGATAGAATAGTTTGGATTGTAAGGGACCTTAAGGATTTTCTAGTTCCATGCCCCCTGTCATGGACACCTTCCACTAGGCCAAGTGACTCAAAGCCCGTCCAACTGCTCTTGAACACATCTAGTCAAGCATCATCCACAGCTTCTCTGGACAATCTGTTTCAGTGCCTCACCAACCTCACTCCAAAGAATGTCCTCTTTATATCTGATCCAAAGGTACCCACTTTAATTTTAAAGCTATTTCCCCTTGTCCTATCACTACAAGCCTTTGTGAAAAGTCCCTCCCCAGCTCCCTTGTAAGACCCATTTAGGTGCTGGAAGGCTGCTATCAGGCTTCCCTGGAGCCTTTTCTTCTCCAGACTGAGCAGCCTCTCTCAGCCCATCTTCATAGGAGAGATGCTTCAAGGCACTCCTCTGGACTTCCTCCAGCAGGTACGTATCTGTTATGCTGAGGGCCTCAGAGCTGGAAGCAATGCTCTAGATGAGGTCTCAAGAGAGTTGAGTACAGTGGCAGAATCAAATCCCTCAACATTCTAGTCATTCTGCTTTTGATTCAGCTCAGGTTACAGTTGTCTTTCTGAGCTGTGAGCACACGTTACTAGGTCACGTCACTCTTCTCAACAACTCACATTCCCAAGTCCTTCTCCTCAGGGCTGCTCTCAATCCATTCTCTGCCCAGCCTGTATTTGGGCTTGGAATTAGCCTGACCAACGTGCAGGGCCTTGCACTTGACCCTGATAAACTTCATGGTCCCACTTCTATAGCCTGTCAAGATCCCTCTGGATGACATCCCTTCCCTTCTTTATGCTGATCACACCACACAGCTTGGAGTCATTGCCAAACTTGCTGAGGGTGCACCGAATCTCACTGTCCATGCTGCTGACAAAGACGTCAAACAATGCCAGTACCAACAGTGACCCCTGAGGAACACCACCCATCACTCATCTCCAATTGGACATTGAGATGTTGCCTTCAACGCTTTGAGTGTCAATTCCTTATCCACTGAGTGGTCCATCCAATCCATGCCATAGAGACGGGGATGTTGTCCAGGAAAGTGATAAATGCTTTATGCAAGTCCAGGTAGATGACGTTTGTTACTCTTCCCTAATCCAACAAGACTGTAAGCTCGTCCTAGAAAGCCACCAAATTTGTTGGACACAATTTTCCCTTAGAGAAGCCATGTTGGCTGTCACAAATCACCTCCTTATTTTCCAGGTGCCTTAGTATAGATTCCAGGAGGATCTGCTCCATGATCCTGCCTGCACCAAGGTGAGACTGACTGATCGCTTGTTCCTTAGTACTCGCTCTTTTTATCTTATTAAAAAATGGGGCTATGTTTCCCTTTTTCCTTTGGTGGGAACTTCACCAGACTGCCACAACATCTCAATATAATGGACAGTGGCTTAGAAACTTCAACTACCAGTTTCCTCAAGACTGAAGGATGTGTCTCATCAGGTCTCAAGGACTTGTGTACCTTTGGGGTCCTGAGATGTTCTAGAACTTTATCTTCTCCTACAGTTGGCTGTTCTTCATTCTCCAGTTACTGCCTTTTCTTTCTGCAACTTGAGTGGTGTGGCTGCTGCACTTTCCAGTAAAGACTGAGGAAAAAATCACTGAGTATCTCAGCCTTTTCCATGTCTCAGTTAAATAGGTATTTTGTTTTGTTCTGGAGAGGGCTCTGTCTTACTAAATATAGTGTTATCTATGTATGTGGTAGTTCTGTAGACTAATATCATCACATGACTCTGAATGATTCACTACGTCTATAACTAACAATCTAGGGCTTACATGGGCATCACTAATACAGAATGAAGCTTCACAGTATAAACAAACGCTGAAAGACTCTCTGTTACAACTGAAGAGAAGAAGAAGATGGATGTGTCTTCTCAGAGTGGGGTGGTAAGTTTCTGTTGGAGCTGGGAGAAAGCCTAGCACCTATACTGTCTCTCCAGTTCTGTGTCTTAGATGAAATGTGCTACCCATTTTCAAAACATTTAGAATCAAAGTAAACAGCTGTGGAAAATTACTGATTATTCTCTTTTTAACCAGATGGCTAAAGCACTCCCTTCTCTCTTTTGCTGTAAGTGATACTTAGATTAACAAGATATTTATTATGAAACAAATTTTCCTTCCTGAAAAATCATTACAGATGTATAATAGCATTTTGAATTAATTCTCTATCACCCAGGGTGGTATCATTTTCCACATATTAGAAGATAGAGTGTTAATTTTACTCTTTTTCTTTAAGTATATTTATTTACTTACCATTCTATCTCTTTTTTTTTTTTCCTCTGTGTCTCTCTTCTCTTTGAAAATAGAGGACTAATCTTATTTTCCTCAATACTGGATTATAGAATTCAAAATAATTTATAGTGTTTTATAGCTAATTTTACAGGACTGTCAGAAAAAATCATCATCACTTAGCGTGAAAAGCTATTAGGAACAGGAATTTCATTTTAGAAGCATAAATTATTCATATTTACTTCTCAATATGAAGTTGGGTGGACTTTGGATTGATATGACCAATAAATACCTTGAGAAAAGGTCCAGTAATACTCCAGTCTGAAAGTAACTTTATCAGTTGTTGATTTTGTGACCCTTGCACATATTTAGTAGTGTTCTTACTCAGCTAGCATTCATCCATAAATTTCATGCACCTACTCCCTTCAAAAGAAATAAGTTCCATATTTGTCGTGTTCCACAATTAAAGGCCTATCTGAACAGTACACCTGAATATTACAGTTTGGCTTCTCTTGGTCTGTGGTCACTGATAGGACTGAAAGGCTTTTTTTTCTTCAACCATTTTCATCAACTGTTCTGAGTTTCACTTCAAAACTGTTGGGCTGTAGGGTAATATAGGGAAGATCAGAATATATAGAAATTACCTATATTGTTTAAACATAGAGAAAAAGAAATGGAATAAGGACAAACAAAAGTAAATATATGTCTAAAATAAACAGTGTGCTGTGCTAAACAAAGCTGCTACCCACTTTGATTCTTGACATATGTGAGAAGGAGGCTTAGCCCTATTTTGCCCACTTCAGAAGCTGATGAAATCTGGTTGGCACATTTGCTCACTCTCTCCATACGCTTGCTCCTGCTCATGCATGGGTGTATGAGCAGGAACAGCAGTCTTTTAATGATTATTTTTTCCTTTGGCACCTTCATTAGCTACACATAAAAATAAAGTAGTTTCACTCTCCCTTCCTTCTAGACAGCAGCAATAAAATGCAAATGAGTCCAGATCGAAGCAGTGAGTCCTAAGATTATATTAGTTTCCTATTTCTTCACCAAATGCCATGGTTTCTTTACTATTCAACAAGAGACTGTTTATGTTGCTCCTCATTGCACATAGAAATTAGTTTTTGCCATTTACATTATGTAAAAAGACTATATGACGAACTTGTGCAGAGGTCTCTACAAGTGTGATAGCAAAAATACACCCTAACAAGTGTCTGTAGGAATTTTGTGTGACTGTGAATCATACTTCTTCCCACTACTTTCTTTAAAGGAAATGCCACAACAATTTTTCATTATATGTTCTATAACTAATAACAATTTAATATCAGCAACTAGTTAAATATGGAATAATTTATAACAAAGATTTGTTACAGTGCGGATACCGCAACATGCGTATCAAACGAGGAGGCCTGTGGAAAGAAATAGATATGGACTGATTCTTGGTAGATATTTCAGAGATGTTTATTTCTCCAGCCACATGGCCAGGATCTGCTGAGGAGCTGAGGCAATCACGGGACCCGAGGGGCCCTGCCCACGCAGGGGAACACAAACCAACCAATGGGAACGAGGCTGACCAGGGGCAGGGAAACCCCGTGCCTCCCCCCAGGGCCCCCCTCCCAGGACCACAGGGCAGGGGGAGGGCCCCAACAATGATTCAGTCATCCATCCACATCTGTGTATACACCCAGAAAGTGCCTACACAATTATAAATCTAAATATATGGCATAAAGTTAGAAAATACAGAATCACCTCAGCTGATATCATCCATAGATGCACCACAGATTCATATAGATATGTTATCCATACAAGCTATATTTTACCACTTTACACCTGCTTTTTATAGTAGGTTTTCCCAAGATTCAGTAATTTAATTTAGGTTTTTCTTTTATAATGGGAAGGTCTATTTTATCTTATGCTAAGTAGTTACTATAAAAGGTTATTCAAATTATTCTTTACTGTAACTACTCTGTGCTTGCAGGCATATTAACTTTTCTGTTAGTGGGACAAGTGGAGCTTCACCTAGCATATTTTGGATTTCTAATATAACATATTTTTCCCTAATACTTGTCCTTTTATTTTCATCCCTAACCTACTTATTCCATTTTGAAAAGAAAAAATCTGTTTAGTTTACTGTATATGATGTAGGAGAGCTTATTCTTAAGTCAGGGAATAATGAGACAGCTAGCATATAGATCTGTCACTTCATTAATTTAAAATAAGGAAGGTAAGGTACATATTCCTTATTGTCAAGATCTTAAAATATTTTAATGTGGGATTTTTTGGCATTCTTATGGAAACAACTTTGAAGGGCAGAAGAGAGATGAAATAATAGCAAATTATTTAGGAAAATTAAACAGCCTGGGAGTAGCAAAGTGTTATGCCAACAACTTCGCTACATGTTCTCAGATATAGAGCCACATAGACAGAGCATCAGACATGAAAAAGACTTGGGGAAAAGGTAACAGTGTCACATTTGAAAACATTCTAGTGTAGAACTGTGATTATGTAACTACTCAAAGACGATTTGAGTGATCCATATTTTTCTCCTCTTCATGAGCAAACAGCTGGTGAACTTCATCAGGCACTGGTCTCACTTCTCTCCCTGTTATCTTCCCTGATCCCAGAAATGCTTAAAGGTAGCCTGTTGTCCCGGTTTGAGACAAATTAGAAGGAAACATCTGAAATGAAGATATCTTCTAATAGAAGGCAGGTTTCAGCAGCCCCTTCCCCACCACGCTCAGAAAGAAATTTCTTGAGGTAAAAAAACCCCAAAACAACTGTTTATTTAACAAGCAGGCAGGCTGCACGCAAGCATGAGAGAATGAATAATGTTAAATAATAAATCCTCTTTCTGTGGAGAAGACCTGGTAAATTCAGAGTCCTTTCTGTAGTGTGGCTCTGCTCTCTCCAGAGCTGGGGTGTGGCGTGAGCCCCTCCAGACCACAGTGTGGGGCCTCTCAGTGATGGTGTTCCGGACTGGAGCTGAACAGTTCCAGGAGAAAAAAGAAGAAGCCACAGTCCCAGGAAAACTCCTTACTTCAGCTAAAGAACAAGAAGATAGATAAAAAGCAAAAAGAATGCATCTCTCTGCCCTGCTGCAGAGCCAAGAGCTGGGGAGAGAGTGAGGCAGTTATCTGTGTGTTTTGAACTCGGGCCACAGAAAGAATTCTATCACCTTCCCTCTGCTCTCCTTGACCTACCTTTAAAGGCACAGAACTCATGTCTGGCATAGGGCAGACGATAGGGAATACAGCATCATAAAGTCACCCCGAGACACCTGTGAAGACAAACATGATGGTACAGTAGGGTTAACCTGGTCCCTAGTTATTTTGAAGGCCTCTAGCGAAGACAATAAGGATATTTGTACATACTATTCATTCTGGCATGCACAGTATTCCAGAAAGGGAAACAAAAAGAATCATAGCCTAGACTCCCCCACATCTCATTGTGAAGCAATGTCAAATACTGATGTGTGGTTCAGAGCAAATGTTAAATGTAAAGTTTATAAAGAAGCTGTCACAAAATTACTTTGTTATACTAGTGCTTTATGCCGGCACTTGGATCAAAGGTGTTGAAAATCAGAAATAACCAGGATAGAACTTCAGAGAAACTACAGATTCTACACAAAGTATCCTGCGTCAAAAGACTAGAAAAAACAGAAAATTGATGTTCCTTCAGAAAGAAGTAATCATTTGTTTTGAAGGAACAAAAGACCAAACTCATGCAAATTGTAAAAGTGAAAATGAAAAGCAAAGTAACCATAAAAAAAAAAAAAACAATCAAAGAAACAAGCAAATAATAATTGAAAAAAAATTATATGCAGGCAGCTTATCAAAATATTTTAAATGTAATAAATGTCTCCATCAACAAAGGAACAGGACATGCACTCTGTCCCTGAAGACAGGTGCCATAACAAATCCCCTATCCATATGGCATATACTCTTTTATTCAAATAAAAGAAGGAATTATTCATATGGGTGTCAACAACAGCCATGACCTATGTGAGCCCCCTCTATACCTGAGTTTGCTTGAGAGGATGTTCTTTGCTGTAGTAAAAGGTATGTATTAAGAGGCATTTGAGTAGCCTCTTATCAGACAAAGCAGTCTGATATTTTGTGTGAAACAGTCTCCAGACCTGCTCAGTTTATTAGTATAAATATAATCAAAAGGACCATTGCCATCTTTCCACTAAATATAATAAACTGTATTTTAGTACTTCAGCATTTTTCCCCAGAAATGTACAGCTTCTTTATTGAGGCTTCCACATCAGAAAAGTAATCTAGATGTTTTATTAGGTATGAAATAGAAGTAGAGAGTATCAACGTATCAAGTTTTTGCTGCTATGGAAGATGCATAAGAGTCCACATAAGTCAATTACTATTCAGAAATTTTTTGATATTGTGTTAGAATGAAATAGATCTAATTTCTAATTAGTGTGAGCTGGAAAAAATTGTTTTGCAGCCAGAATTTTTCTTCTGGTGAAACACAAAAAGAGATAAAAGAACAGAAAAGTTGTGGGAACTCACACCTTCTGATCAACAAATCAATATGATTATGCAGAAGCTTCTTATTGTTTAAAATACACTGCACTCACATCTCTCACAACTTTGACATAGCACCCTACTTATACACTTTGCTTACTTACACATTCTACCTGCTTATACATAATATACTTCTTACACATTTTACTTATTTATACCTTTTACAACTTTTACCTGTACAATTACTTCTACCATTTACAACTTTTACCTAATACACTACTTATGCATTTTATTTACTTATACATGTTACTCTACTTCTAGATCTTACAACCTTTACATGATACAGTACTTCTACATTTTGCAACTGCTGCGCACAGGATCTCACATTGCTTGATTGGTTTCTCTATTTTGTCCACGGGTGCACATGCATGTTTCTGGTAATATGATTGGTTTTAATTGGTATTTAGTTTTTCAGCTTCTTCTTTCTCAATTCTTTTCCACTTTAGCACAGTTTACCTTTCAGTCCTTGATGAATTCCTGAGGGCTCTAACAGGTGGGGCTCCTGATGCAGGCAAGCAGCATCAAGATGATGACAGCAACAAAACCCATCCAGTGAGCAGCAACCAAGTTAGTCCCAGAAATCCAAACAAGACAGCAAAGAACAGGAAGCAGACACATACCCACCCCACCTCTCCCCTCAAATCTTCAGACTGGAGCTTAAAAACCCTCTTGGGGCTGACGTGCTGCAGCTGAAGGTGGAAAGGCCAGGTGAAGCCAGCGAGGGTAATTCCAGCCTAGTCCCACTCTGAGTAAAAGTAACTAGAAATGGTTTGGCTGGGGCACACTATCAAGGTTCAAATATTTTACAACAAAAAGTGGATTGTGATCACATATACCAATTAAAGGCCTATGTCAGTAGTATAACTAAACAAGAGTTTATTCTTCTTTCCAGAAAGAAGATAGTTTTCTATACAGTGATATCAGGTAAAAACTCATAACTTGAAAGTAATAGAAGATGTGTCTTAAGGTCTGCTCTGACTGGCTTAATGTTTGGGAAGAGCAACTCAGTGACAGTTGAACAAGACAACGTGAAAAAAAATGTGTAACAGAGGTATTCACGTCTTTACAATACTATACTGACATTGGGCTGTAATCTCGTATTTTCTAGGGAATATGGCAAGTTAAAAGAAATTTATGCTATTCTACAGGAAAATGAAACAAAGCAGAGCAAAAAAAACCCCAAAAATTCCCCCAAACCATCCTTTCTTTCAAAGCTTTATGTGAAAAAAGAAAGTTACTGTGAGAGTATGCAACAAAATTTTAAACCTCCCAGAATACTCTTATTTTTTTGAGCACTCGACATCATCTCCATGAGAATAATTTATATATTTGTGTTTATTTAATTTATATTTCTCTTTTGTGATAATTCAGTGAAATAATACTGGAATTCAGTTATACTGAAATACAACAGAAAAAAATCTGAGAGAACAGTAAATTTCTTTTGTAGAACAGAATAGTATAAATGTCTTCTACCATAATTATTTTATTTTGTTTTTAAATAAATCCTTTTCACATAATGCTTAGGATTCTGAATATGTTATTTCACAGTACTAACATCTGCAGGATGGGAAGACAAGCTGTCTTTTTCCTGAAAGGAAAAGGGCAGTTTCAAAGATGGGAAATGAATTTTGATTAATTGTTTTTCAATACTGTCCTAGCTACAGATGTCAGGGGACATTTGTAGTCTTTTTCAAAGATTTTTTGAAAATCTCATGTCCCATGGAGTTTATCATCAAAGGGCTAAACCATGCCTCTTCTAGATAGCCAAGGTGAAGGAATGGTGTTAACTTATTCTCACAGAGGAAATATGTAGTATCATACCTCATCAAGACTGAGGGTGTTTGGAAAAGAAAATATTTTTAGTGATGTAGAATTCTGTCTTTGCAGTATCTGTCTTTGCAGAATCTTGTATTTCATCCAACAGAAAAAAGTGTATAATCTTCTGCAGGTTCCATGTGGACACTACTTCTGGAAGATAGAATTCCTTGCCATGTCACAGAAATTGTAAGCCATTTCACCTTTTATACATTTAAGCATACTGTTCGTTATCAACATAAGAGGCATGAGAAGTTCTCCTGCGGCAAAAAAGTATGCCTTAAAAGAAAAGTACTATTTTACTGAATAAGTATAGTTACTGAAAAACACAAGCTATTAGAAGCATAGAATCATAAAGCTGGAAAAGACCTCCAAGATCATTGAGGCCAACCTTTAACCAAATATCACCATGCTAAATAAACCACAGTACTGAGTGCCACATCCAGTCACTTCTTGAACAATTCCAGGGATGGTGACTCCACCACTTCCCTGGACAGCCTGTTCCAAGACCTAACTACCATTTCAGTGAAGAAAATATTCCTGATCTCCAACTTGAATGTCTTCTGGCCCAACTTGAGGCTACTTCCTTTTGTCCTGTCACTTGTTTCCTGGGAGAAGAGGATGACCTCCTCCTGGCTAAAGCCTCCTTTCAGGCAGTTGTAGAGAGTAATAAGGTCACCCCGGAGCCTCCTCTTCTCCAGGCTGAACAACTCCAGCTCCCTCAGTCATATGACTTAGCTTCTAGAACCTTCCACAGCTCCACTGCCCTTCTCTGGACACGCTCCAGCACATCAATGTCCTTCTTACTATGAAGGGCCCAAAACTGAGCACAAGATTTGAGGTGTGACCTCAGCAGTGCCGAGTACAGGGGGACAATTACTGTCTTGGTCCTGCTGGCCACACTATTGCTGATACAGACCAGGGTGTCATTGGCCTTTTTGGCCACCTGGGCCCATGTCCAGCCACTGCTGCCCCACACCCCTGGGTCCTTTTCTGCTGGGCAATTTTCCAGCCTCTCTGCCCCAAACCTGTGGCACTGTGTGGGGTTATTGTGACCCAAGAGAAGTACCTGGCACTTCGACTTCCTGGACCTAATACTATTGGCCTTGACCCATCGAGCCAGCCTGTCCAGATCCCTCCTCAGGGCCTTTCTACCCCCTAGCAGATCAACCCCCTCCCCCAACTTAGTGCTGTCTGTGAAATGTTCCAGTTTTTTCTTGAAAACCTATTTTTAAATGAAATGTAAATCATAAAATTACCCCTAAGGTGTTTAAAAAATAGAAAATTCTGCAGTTCAGCACCCCTCTCCTATAGCTGAATAATTCCACAAAACATAACTAAAAATCTGGTTTTTTTAAGTCAATGCACAATGACTCTCTTTCACCAGTACATTAATGAAATTATCCTATCCAATCCAATTTCATTTATGTCATCTCTTGCAATAGTTCAAGCTAATTAACACTAACAGAGTGAAAGTTAATCATCCTTAAAAATGCATACTTCTCTTTTCTCCCCTCTGAATGCGGGACAGAGTTTTAAATGAGAGATATCTTCATGGTCTGTTTCTAGGATGTCTCCTAGAAAATCGATTCAGAAGGCAGCTGCTGTCCAAAAGTAGTAACTGATGAAACACGTGAGAGATACCTCTTCTTGCAGGTGTTCACTTGTTTTCCTTTCTTACTGTTGAAAAACAGCTTCCTCTTGCAAACAAACTGTGATCAAAAACTGTTTCTGAACAAGGATTCTGAAGGCTCTGAATCTATTTTTATTAAAAAATAACTAACAAAATCACAATATTTCCAAAGCAACTGATACTGATACAAATAATTTTTGGTATTACATCTTTTTTAAACACCTACTAAAATCTATCATTATAAGAACATGTCATTCCCATTCATTGAAACCGAAATCTCACTGAATATTTATGCTTTGTAACAATTTAGCCTTTTAACTTTTGTGATAAAAAATTCTTAAGTACAGTTTCCCCAATTAAAAAAAAAAAAAAAGAAAATATTGTAGGATTTTTATGGATTAAAGATTATATATTAAGTTTATTTTTGAGATTGTACTGTTTGCAAATATTTGGATAATGACTGAATTTATTGAAACAGACTTGAATCATAAACGTATTCTGTTACTTGGTGGAATTATCATGGCCATAGAACAGCATTTCTGATATCTTATTTCTTAGGCATTGATAATTTTCTGCTTAAAATATTTTTCACCACTTAAGGGATCAGTGATACTTATTTGAACAATTAATCATAAATATGAGAAATATATAAGCATGCTGAATGTTCTAAAGAGTCCCATAGACAAAAATATTTTTCTCAGTGATTTAATTTAAAATTTACAAAATTTAATACAATCATTGAAATCAGAATCAGCCTATGAATACCATTTACACAGAAAATGATGATAAATATTTCAATATGCTGTTGAAAGAGAAAAAATTAATTTATCTAGACCATGGTGTAAATTCTTAATCAAAGAAGCACTTTTCAATCTATTTATTTGAGAGATCCACTTGAGTGCACTGCCCAGTTAATGCAAGACTATGCTTCATTTTACTTTTTCCAATTTTAATTAAGTACAACTATTGTACACATCTTACTCTTGGGAGAATATTGCTGTTGATCCTGATATTTCCTGATGGTAACCTGCACTTCTTTTCTCCTTCTGTAAGAAATTCTCTTTGTTTCCGATGTTTACAATCTTTTTGAAATCAGGCAAAAAAAAAAATAGATTTCATATTTTTCTTTCTTTTTGATCAACACTTAAACATCTGAACTGAACCAATAAGGCCTGGAATTCTGGTGAATTGTTCAGCAGAGCACTAAGGCAAGCTGTAGACCACATTTTACTGTGAATGAAATTTCTTCTTGGAAGGTTTCCTCAATTTGAAGCAGTAAACACAAAAGAATAATCCATTAAACTGTCTTATTTGATTAAAATCTTAGCAATGCTGGAAATTTTGTACTCAAAAAGTATGAAAATTCTGTTAACACATAGATAAACATACATGTACATATTTAAGTCCTGGTGATCTGGGCTTAGCATTATGAAGTAATATGTTTAAATAACTCTTAGACATAAACAAGAAAGTTAATTTTGTGGATTAGAAAGGAAAAGTGTAAAAATTTAAACCAATATTATCAGACTTTTTTTATTTATTACACACTTCATATTGCTTTTATGACACACACTTTGTATCAACTAAAGGGAATAAAAAGCTTTAGCATCTTGTTTTACTACCTTCCAGGAAGCCTGTAACTGCGATTCTTAAATAAATGGTGACTGGAATATTTTGATATTAACATGATTAATAAAACCACATTCTTCTTGTTAGTAATAATCAAGTTGATTTAAATAATATTTGCTGGAAAAGAAATTTAATTTTAATATATAAACATAAATGTAAACAAAGTTTTATGCAAGCACAATGAAAGAATGCAGTGTTGAAGCAGCTATATGGGTATATTATAGCACATAATTTGAACTTTGCAGCTGCCTGGCTCTACTTCCTTAGCATATGGTAAAAATGAAGTTATACAGTCCGTATTTTAAGACAAGTTAAGGATAATTTGAATTTGATATGGAGTAGGTATGCACACAGCTACTGAACTCCTCAGAAACATAAAGGGGTAATTTGATTTATTTATTTAATGCAGAGTTATTGTAGATTATAAAAATGTTCTTTAATAGTAATAGCTTTACTACAGCTGTTCCTTATCTATTCCAATAATTCTTTCTTCATATACCTCTAGAGATAGATAAAGATAATGACTTCTTTAAGGAGCTTTAAATTAATAAATTTATTTTACTTGTGATGACCACTAAGGTGAGAAAATTCAGCAGTTATAGATTGGGAAATTTTGACTGTTTACAGAAACAGACTATGAAATTCACTAACTATATAAGACTGAATGTCCTGATTTGAGACAAATTTGGATGAATATCTGAATTTGAACATCCTCTAATAGAAGCCAGGTTACAGCCACCCCTCCTCCACCAGGTTCAGGAAGAAATTCCTCAGAGGAAAGTGAAGGAAAAAAACTATTTATTTAACAAACACATGGGAAAAGAATAATAATGTTAAATAATAAAACCTCTCTCTGTGGAGAGAAACCTAGGAAGATTTTAGGGTCCTTTCTTTGGCTGTGGTCTCTCTCTCTCTTCGAGCTGGGTCAGCCTGGGCCCCTTCAGGCCGGAGATATATGGTCTCCCAGGTATGTTCTGGAGTTGCCAAACAGTTCCAGAAGAGAAGAAGAAGCAGCTGAAGTCTCAGGGAAACAAAGGAGCATAACTCTCCATCTCTCTCTTCTGAGAAAAGGAGCCAAGAGCTGGGAAAAGCCGGAAGGTGCTTTCCTCTGCTCTTCAGCAGCAGCAGCTGCTATCTCTGTGTCCTTGGAGCACTAACTGCTTTGAAAACTTTGTCTGGCTTTTTTTTCTTTCTCTCACACCCGGTTTTAAAGGCACAGAAAGGCACAGGAATCATGTCTGGGCATAGAGTGGTGATAGGGAATACAACGTAAAGTCACCCCAAGACACTGAAACCTTCCAATTTTTCACTCATTGGTCACTGAAAATGCAAAATATGGATAAATAAATGCATTTCATAAAATTCTTTAGCATATTCATTAAATGTCTCCATGAATTCTACTCTCAAGTCTGTTATTCGTTTCTGCATGACATTCATGTACTTGGCCTACACTTCATGTCTGCATTCTCTAGCGATGTTCATATCCAGCTGCCATTATGTTATAGTTCAGAAATGGCACCTGACAAGAACTTTTCTATTTTAAGAGTAATTTGAATATTAAATTCGTAGTGATGAGTCAGAAAAAAAATTGACTTGAGCTGTGATTGAACTCCCGCACAGAAGAAGAGCATTCTGTGACTTTCAAAAGATCTATTTCTGGCCTTGTCTTAGCTATGGACAATTTGGTCTCCTACATCAACTGTAAAGCTCATCCACAGGGTCCAAAGTTTATCATCTATCATACAAAAAATTATCCTACCCAGCAGTTAGCTGCACAGTTATATTGAGTATTCAGGCATCAAACACTTGAGCCCCAAAGATTCTTTTGAAAAAAAATATTGAAAATTTACATTTGTAACTTCATAGATATGCCTTACAAACATCAGAACTCTGTCCTTTCAAAACCTAAATGAAGTGGATGCATTTTTTGTTCACATGCCCATATGCTGGGGAAGATTGTGTTCTTATTGTTATACCTGTTATCATCTGAAGAGAAAACTGGTATTGTCAAGAGGAAAGGCTTACTAAATAGGCAAGATACAGTGCAAGGAGAAAAGAGCATGTGGGCCTGAGTGAAAACAAAAACAGTGTTTCTTTTTCTGTTGTATGAAGCCACAGTAACTACATTTAATGACCTATGATTTTTTTGATTGTCCTAATTATATTCTCTTGTGAAATTCTTGTCAGTTATTTGAAGGTACGTCTGTACTGCTGAGCATTTAGAACAGCTCTGTATGGAGGTACAGTCAAATATAAATGTAAAATACTGTCTGCAGAATATAAGGTAGGAGGAATAGGGTCTTCTTTATTATTACCTTCAAATAGTAGTCTATGTGCCAATGTATAAGTAAACCTCAAGTGAACTGAAGAATGTACTCCATGTCAAGATTTCCAGCGACCCTCTATATTTCTTCTGCATGGAACAAAGGCTTTTTATTCTGTTCATAATGTAAACTTTATATTTCAGATTTTATTTGCATAACAATGAATCCTCATCCTTTCTTATCGAAAATTGCTTTTTTGTTTATGACTTTCTCTTCAGTAGGAAGAGGTATCAATTCATTATTCATGAAATAAAGACTCATTTAAAAAATAGAAAGAAAAAAAAAGAGAAAAGAAACCAAACTATGTTGTGTCTTTAATTTAAAAACTGCTTGAGGGCCCTATGGGGTATATTAAATCTGTCTCATTGCCATATATCTTAGTATACATTTTGCTTGAAACCAGGTGTTTTGTATATTGAACTTTTTAACACTGCAGGGAGGTAAGTATTCACAGCTGGAGTTTTATGCTTCACACATTTTCATGTTTCAGAACAAGGAGCAACCCCTAGGAAAAACTCCTCCAGCATGAAAAGAGGCAGAACAAAGCGCGTCTGTATCTGGTGGCAGGACATGGATATGATGAAGTCACAGATCTAGGACTTGCATATAAAATAGATGCTGGTGTAACTGAGACAAAAAGTTGCAAGCAATTGAAGTGTATAGATTGCAGATCAATCACAATATGTGAGGTTGTTAGTCTGGAAAAGAGGTGTAAAACAGATTCAGAGAAGGATGAACAGCTTTTGTAACAGACAAAAGTTAAGAAGACTTGTACTTTTAAACAACATTTGAAGGCTGTCATGTTTACTGAGTCACCAGTTTAACTTTTATACTTAGTGTGTGTATATTATTACTCCAAAATTTCCAAATCAATCTTTCTACGGAGAGAATATTTTGAAAATTATTTTTGACAATAAAATACAATACAATAAAATATTTGACAATAAAATATGAAATTAGTAAATTCATTTCTCTGAAGTACTAATTTGAGATATTAGCACTTCTCTTTCTTTCATGCAGACAAGGAAGAATATTGTGTCAGTTCTCCAAGTGACTTAAGTTTATTAAAAGAGAAAGAAAACTCCGACTTTCTGGGGTTTTCAGCTATTCCTGTGAAATCCCTTTAGCAAAACAGAAGTGGACTTCCAGAAGAAAATAAGTTCTATATGCCATCAACATGCAAGTTTGAAGTTGTTTATGTGATAATTGAATTTCAGTTTTCAGTATACTGGAGAATAATTTCAAAAGACACAGAAACTGGCTTATTAATATAGGAAATGAGCAGGGTTTTGGGCTCAGACAGAGCATAGGTCTTCTATCTCACAAATTAAGACTTTTCCACACCTGTATTTTGATCACTTAACAAGTTTAGAATCCTTTTACTAATCAGCCAAGACAAAGAATAATTTCCTGCAAAGATTAAGAAGGAAAATATTTTTTTCTATGTCCTTTGTAGTAACAAGAGCTTTTGGTAACAGAAATCAAGCTTGAGCCACAGGCTGGCATTGCAGTGGTTAACTCAAAAGTTATCCCTGAAATGATAAGAGAAGACAGAGAAATAAGGTATGAATACATGGAACAGCTGTACAGCATAGAATAGGCTGTGTTAACAGTAAAAAGCTACCCAATCTGATAGAAATTGTAATTAATGGATCCTTTACAAATTTGAAATACACAAAATAGTAATAGTAACTGCCTATTGATTGTTAAAATTATTAAAGTAATGGTGGGTCTGATCCTTTGGTCTCTTGCTGAGGTCAGGAATGATCACATTTTAGTGCAAAACTACATTTTAAAGTTTTGGGTTGTTTTGTTTGTTTGTTTGCTTTTTTATGGTGCTGTGCTTTCCCCCTTCCTTCAGGCCTAAACCAAAGACTACTGAAATCCATAATATTGACACCTGGTCTTGTCCCTCAAGACATACTAGTATTTTGTCTCTTGTATTTGTGACATTATATCTGTGCCAGGTCCACTGTGGAAATCCCCCTGTTGACAGCAATGCATAGCTTTTCTTCTCTCCTTGGGTGTTGCAGGCACAGTGGGGAGCATATGCAGGGCAGGGAGAGAGCAAGTGCAAAGATAAACACAGTGATAAATAGTTATGTGTGGTCAATATTATTACTGCTTCTGCCATGAATGATTTATTGCACACAATATTCTATACAAATGGAAGTCTTAAAAACAGAAGGGGAGAGTGGACAATAAACAAAATTATATTCTTATACAACAATAGAGAGGCAAACAAGGTATAAAATTAATCTTGACTCGTTGTTGTTATACTGAAGATAAATGTTGGTCCAGAGAGAAAAGCTCTTTTGAAGTACCTTGTTGTATGCTCAGAGTTCATAAAAAAGAGTAAAGTGATGAATTAGATGACATCTTTGAATAACACTTTAAAAATAATAAAGATAAATGAAAAAACTTCCTCTGTCTTTTCATTGTTTGAAGAGTTTTTATGATGCATGTTTTATATAAGCTTTCCTTCCATTTTTCCTATAAGAGGATTCTATACTAGGCTTAAAAAAAAATGTAAAATGTTAATAAAATTCACTCCACTGTTATATTTTCTATTCTACTTAGGGTAAACATCTGTCTTACAGGGAGCCCTAAGGTTTTGGACAAAACCTGGGGATTTGTGCATTATTGTAACTCATTGTCACAAATCTCACTACTATTTCTTTGCCTACCTCGGGTTTTGAAAATAGTTCTTTTTTTTTGAGCCTCCGTGGTGGTCCTTTACCAAAGCCTATGTCCTTAGGTTTTTTACAGGAGTCCATGAGTTTATACACACATATGTGGGCTTGTGTTTGTGTGTTTGCATTGCAGAGTGTCAGAGGGAATGGCTTTCACCTATAATTAAGTAATCTGTGTTATAGTAATCTAATACTTTAATAATCTATAATTCTTTCTCCAAGCAAAATCTTCTATATATTTACCTCAATATACGTTTGTCTGAACAAAGAGTGCATGAACAAACCCTGCTTAATTTAAGAAGAGAACTGAACCACTGTGTGATTGCAGATATATGGATTTAAACCTAAAATAATTGCATTGGCTTCAGAAGACTTATTCTTGATTGACACTACTGAAAGTGAGGACAGCATCTAGTCTAAAAATTTTTGACAGTAATTTATTATTCCAAAGGTACTTACCTTACAGTGATTGTCCCTTTAAAATACTTTTATTTTGATTCATCGCCCTTTAAAAACCATTCTTGGGATCTATATTCTCAATGCAGATTTCAGCAAATTGTGAGGAAGTATTAATAATGAGCTCAAATATACTTGAAAATGTGGTGGGTTATATTTGACTGATTCATGTAAAATATCCTCTTGGAGCAAAAACTACACACTGATGGATACTTAAAATAATTCATAGAAGTAAATAAAACTGCTCCTTTCTGACACAGGTTCAGCTCATTAAATCTCCCGTGGTCATGTTTCTGTGGCAGAAGTGATATTCTGTGTAACAATTACCAATTACTTTGGTAAATATAGTTGGTCTGTACAAGAGGACAGCCTCATCTACATAAGACAATGAAACATTTCCCTGGCATCTGACTCAGAGTGCTTTGCATGTGGTTTTCCAAACAGAGAAACGGCTGAACAGTGCAAGGAGAACCATTTATTAGACATTGCACATTCTCTTTTAAAACCTTCAAACATAAGAGTTGCTGTCAATCACCTTCCACTGAGTAAGATCTTACCCAGATAAAATGTCTAGAGTGCTAAAATCTTTTTCAACTACTTTTGCACATGGAAAGATGATTCCAGATCTGTCTGTATGAATGTTGGATGGTTGCCACACTTATGTAGCTAATGTAACTGCCAACATTTATTTTTTTTTTAGCTTTATACAGAAAGAGAAAGAAGGGTGGGGGTCTGTGGAGAATGAGAGATCTGAATATTTTTAAAAGATAAATATATTTAAAAATTCAAAGATGGTGCTAATTATAAAGAATTATAATTATAACCCATTTTAGGAACATCATCCTTGTTTCTCTAACCATTTTTGTCACCTCAGTCAGAGATAGTTTAAATTTTAGTTGCAGTTTCTTTGTTTAACTGGATTTTTTATGCCTACTTTATTTTCTGGGTAAGAAAAAGTGACAAGCATAGTTCAGAGGGAGAGCCTGACCCTTTTGTATCATTGTGTTCCTGGAATTTAGGATTTCCATTTCTGAATAAGGAATATTTCACCCCTGGTGAAATCACTATAGCTGAATGACATTGCCTGATAAAGGCCAGAAAGACAGAATTTTAATAAGCACTGAACTACAGCTCTAAAATAACATAGTGTGAAGTTTTACATATGTTTACAATGCTCATTACCCTACATACAAATTTCAAAACAAGACAGACTGTTTACAATGCCTGTAATCAGCTTGGTGTCTTGTAGTTGGAGTACTCCAAGGAATGAAACAATGAAAGCACCCAACAGAAGGGCCCTTCAACTTAATCTGTTAACTACAGTTTGTACCAGACCTTGGTAAGAATGGGAGGCCCCTGGCTAATCTTTTTACTTGGGTAAGTGGTTCTAGGCACAGAGTTCACAATAAAATAGTAAAAGCTCAAGGGGCCCTTCAAAACAGCATATATTCAGTACCGAATCTCCTTGTTAAAGAGTGAAGGTCAACACTATATTATAATGTTCTCTTGTTTGCATACAATAATTTTTTCTTTTCATGCCTTTGTCAGTGAGGCAGATAAGATTTTTATTTCACTATTTTTTAATGATGGCATTTATTAGATATATATTGATTTTGTATCATTAAACATTGTAGTGAAATTTTACTCTAAAAAAGCTTTCAGATTAGATTTATATTTGGCACTTCAGACATTCAAAAAGGTCATAATAAATTAAATTTTCTGTACTTTTTCCACATAATCCTGATGCTGGCTATGTTTTTAATGTCATTTTATCTTATAGTGGTTGGAAATATGAAATCTCAATTTTAAATTTGTGATAACCCACTTAGTTTTATCATAGATACTCAATACAATATGTACGGATATGGCTGAAGTGTCCATGTGTACATTTTAGTCTGAAAAACAGTAATGTGAAAATACCTTTCATATACTCCTCCTTTCTTATAATTACAAAATTATAGGCCAAAACCTCTGCTTGTGAAGATCAACCCACATATACTGATGTCAATGAGACTCTGTTGATTTATGCAGGCTGGTGAGCTGTGTCAGTGTCTCTCATAACCATAGTTACAATATGCTTTGCTGTAGTCATAACAGACAGTGTTTGTTCAATTAAGCCAACATCTGGTGTAAAGCAAAGACTAGGAGTAGTAATTAAGCCTTTTTTTCTTTTTTTTTTTTTTTTTAATCTTTGTTAGACTACTTTATTTCTTAAAAATACAGGGTGATATTGCTATAAATGCAACCTACTTGTTTTTCACAGATTCTGGTTAAAATGTAGCAGTTCTCCATATTTGCTTGCTTTGTTTTGCAGACACCATTAGGGCCATTCTACTCTAGAGGATTAGGGTGAATCAACCTGCCCTGAAAGTAACTGGAACACTCCTAAGAGGGAACATCTACCCAAAAATAGTATCTATCGCCCTCTCCTCACATAGGTGAGCTGAGAAGCTAGTTGGTGTGCTCAAAGCCAAATGCAATTGTCTTTCCTAAGAGGAATGTCATCACAATCACTAAATCTTGATGCCTCAAAAATGGGGGAAGACTGGGAGTGTGTAGTTTTTTCTGTGATCCAGTGAAAGGGTGGGAAGACCAATAAAATAACTAACTAAATAAAAAACCAATAAAAATAAGAAAATTACAATGTTTTTGAAATAAGGATATTATTTGGTTGTGTATTCTTTGTTTTTCTGATAGCTAGAAAAACAGTTTTGTCATGAAATGGCTGTATGGTATAGAAAATAGTTTTAAGGAACATGAAGGGAACAGTAATGAAAAGCAATTTATTACTGGAAGGATTAACATTAAAAAAACATTCCATGTGTAATATAGGTTCATATGTAGAATATGTTCTACAAACCTTATTACTGGAATTTCTAGAAAATAAAAATATAAATATATTTTTTTGATGTTAGTACTGAATAAAAATTAAGGATGAAAACGAATGCTTCAGAGGCTGCCAATTTCTTTCACTTGCAGGAAGAATAGTCCACTTAAAAATAGTGATCTTCAAGAATAAAAGAATGGGAACAGAGAGAAATAATTAATTTGCTTTCTAAATCCTCACATTCCAAAGTCTGTCAATATCCCAAATGATTAGTCCAAGCGTATGTGCTCCATGGTCATGCTTTAGTAACTTATTTCCATGGAAAATGTAGTTAAGGAAAGCTGAGTTTTGTCTTTTCATGAGACAAAAATCTCAATGTATATAAAGCAGAGATGTCCCCTTATTTTTCAACAGCCTGCACTGTACATTATCTGCTGTTGCAGTAAAAATAAGGCATTTTTCCATTTATTGTTTAACTGCAAGTCACGGCTTATGAATTTCTATTTAGTTACAGAGGTTTTAGAAGCTGAGAAATGATCATTCTCACAGAGGCATTGACACTGTTAATTGTGATGTGCATGAAATCATCTTTATTGGTGTGACTACATTATTAAGGCAGCATGCAAGAGCACCATTGTCTGACTAGGGCATTTTTTTGTCATTGAAGGACCTGAAAATGAAATAAACCTACAATGCTTAGATATATATGAATACATGTCAAAAATTACACTCTCAGATTTTCACCAAATTACATACAGGATCAGTCTTATTAATAGCAAAGTCTTAGGCTGTAAAATGCATGGAATGAAAGCTAGTGGAATTTGAGCAATCCAACAGAAAAGTAGACAAGGTGGGCGATATCAAGAGAACTTGGGCAAAAAATATACAGCGTAGGACTGTATTATCTTTTTCAGGCCTCCTACACTTGCAGCTGTTGCACCAAAGAACTGATGTCAGCAGTACTTTAACTACCTTTCAAATACCCTGTATTTTTTTTTACAGAATGGAAAACACTTTCCATTTCATTAAAATATAGTTCACATTGCCTTAACAAAAGAATAACCACAAACTAGCTGCCACCTAATTTTCCTTTCAGAATAGAGCAGGTAGAAGAAACACTACTAAATAAGAAATGTAAGAGTCTAAATATCAGAGTATTCAAAGATGTATTTAAAGGCCCTTAAAGGCCCTTTTTTATTATTTATCTTGAACACAAAATTGAAACATAATTTTGAATAGCCCTTCTGAGCTTGTTACATCCAAGAGCAAGTGTAACTTTTAATTCCAAATACAACTTTTTCTAGATTAGACTCTTTTCTCCCTTGGAATTCTTTCATTTTGCCATTCTGTCTTTCATAATGTTTTTCCTCTAATATCCTTTCCTTTCTTTCAGAACTATTTCATGGTATTCCCTTCCCATTTCCCTTTCAACTTCACAGGAACTTGTTCACCTGCTGAAATTTTAGCATTCACATGTCTGTTTGAAATCCTTTGAGCCATGAGGGATTATTTTCCTCTCCTGTTCCTCCTAATTAACATCTCAATATCCTTGCTGGCTTTTCTTCCAACTACAGCCATGATAACATTTCCATAACCAGACTAAAAACAGCAGAAGAAACATTTTGCTTTTATGTCTGGCATTCAGTGCAAAATTACTTCAGCAAAGAAGTCAACTGTACACCATCTAGTGCTGGTTGGAGCATTGTTCAAGAACTCAGAATATATCTGAAGTATATTGTTTCAAGTGACTTTTTTTTTTGCTCAAAGAAGTAAATTTTTTAATTGCAAATGACAGCTATGCTCTTTGCATTTCAGTATTATTTTTCCTATAACAAGAACTATGTATAACTTTTAAATCTGCACAGCGTATACCACAGGAGAAAAACTGCACGAGTATACACTACAACAGGGCAGAATAGAAAATTTGTGTCCCTAGACCATACAAGGCCATTCAAAAAACATTAGAGTGAAAGATTCACCAGGGAAGAGAGCTAGACTGTCCCCAGCTAGAAGAGAAATCTCTTTCTCTCATAGTTTTAGCTCCTAAAAAATGTCAGTTTATAAACAGTAGATTATATAGAAATTTTTTCACTAGTATGTTTTAATGGTTTTGTGCTCTTATTTCACTACAAAGCAAGACATCCTTCAGTAAATTTTGTCATGTTTTGTACTTTAATGAAAACTGAAGAGAAAGTAAATTAATGCAATGCAATATAAAGAATCTGGATATTTTTTATGTGTTTATGCAATATTTGATAACTCTTTTAAAAAATTCATAAAAAATCTGACTATTTGTCATAACTTAAAGGGTTACCAAACCTTCAGGTATATAGAAGTTGTGACTGTGAGTTCAGAGAATGACACAATATAAAAAACCACAGAAGCTTTATCCTCTAAATTTCACTACGTTATTACAGATTGCCTCCAATGTCACAAAAATCATCGGTAGAAGGTACATCTATGATTAATAAAATGAGTATGAATTACTATATATCAGGCTTTTACCAATTGCTATCGGCAAGCAGTAGTGTATTATCAATCAATAGTATGGTATCAATCAATAATAATATCAATTGTTATTGTCATACAACCAACAGCAACAGCCAAACACCTAGAGGCTATTAAAAATTGCTACAATTTATCATCAAGCAAACTAATCAACAATATAACAACAGATATACCTATTCTGGATTACTTGTATGACTATAGAAAAACAAACAAAAAAAAAAAAAGAATTGATTTAGATTAAACAATCCCAAAAGTGAGGGACAAACTGATCCCAGATCAAAAGGACCCTTGAGGTGAAGAAGTGAGGATAGACCAAAACAACAAGATAACAGACAGAGCCTCCCTTTAAAAATGGTCCATGTCACAGGGTCTGGAGTCAGTCAGGCATCCCACCTGGTAAGGTCTCAGAGAGAGAGACTCTTTTTTGGAAAAAAATTAAGTCCTTTTTAAAACAGCAACATAAGACAGTGGAGGATATCCCTGTTTGAGAAGCTACTAAAAGTTTTCAATTTATTTTTCTCACCTGTAATAGAGAATAAAAAATGGTGTTTTCTGCGCTTTCTGAAAAAAACATGATTTTTGAAGGGGCCCTTACTTCCTGTGGCTCTTGGATCCTTTATGAGCCCAAAAAGGGAGGAGATCAATTCTGTTGAATGCTTTTCTTTCTACAAAGAGATTGAGGTAAGAAAATTGTAAAATTTTGTCACATTTGTGACCTCTCTTTCCCAAGAAAAGTTACTACTTTGTGGAAGCACTAGGTTGCATTTGTCAGATACTAGGAAAAACAGTATCTTATATCCACAAGCATAATTACCTGAGGAGAAGATGTGAGGAAAGCTTTAGAAAACTCTCATTCTGTCAGGAGATTGAATCCTACAAGAAACAGTGTGGCCACCTTGGAAGTGGGAGATTCTCAAGAAAAAAAAAAGGCCATTTTATCAAAATATTCATACTTTTGTACCTTAATTCTTAAAATATAATTAAAATTAGAGCTATTTTTTTTAATGGATTAATCCTCTATAAATCCCAATGAAGTTGCTTGTACACCATTCTTTACAACTACACTAAATAATACATAGCACTTAATCTGTACTGAATAGATGGCAGGCTATAAACTATGGCTTAAGTTCATCTTCTTTGCAGGTTAGACATGATCTAAATTTGTTTGGCTTCTCTCTGACACTTTTTGATGTATTACAGCTGAATAAGTCCAAGTTCATGTCCCATATTTCTTTCATTATCTGTATACCTACAAAAGAAGTAACTTTAACATGAAAGCAATTCTACTTTCAGAGCAGATTAATAGTTTTGGTAGCTGAGGTTGGTAAATAGTTGAGAAAAACAAGTATATAAAGTGTTCCACAATAAATAGATTATTATATCTCTGAGAATTAATTGTAATAGAAAATATAAAAGGACATGTTCTGTAAGGAGTATCGAAAGGACTGTCTGCACAGAAGCAAACCCACAGAAGCCTCCATGAGTAACCCTCAATAAGAGTCCTTGATGTAGATAATGTGTAAAATAGGTTGAATGAGACTGATATTTACACTGAGGATTCAGGGAAAATAGTACAAATTCTCAGAATTTCTCTATTAATATTGACACTCAGTTTTCTTTTAGGGATTTTTTTTTTTCATTTGGATGAATTCCATAGGTATCTATTCTGCTATTAACTTACCTTAAGAGACAAATGGAGTGACAAAAAGCACTTTCCAAAAGTTTGGTAAGTTTGACCTATTTAAAGTGCTTTAGTTTTTCATTTAGAATTGTTTTGCAGAAGAAATTACTGAAGGAAATAAATTATATACTTAGGCCTCTAACTGATTATTGGTTACTTGCATAAACTATCAGTAAAATGATTATATTTATGTACTAAATGTCACTGGAAATTATACTGCATCTGACAGAATATCATCTCACTTCTGAACTATTGTGCATTGTAAGATCAGAATGCCATCAGGTCACCAGGTAGTAGGTCATACAACCATGTTTCAGCGTTACCATATCTGTGACGATCTTCTTTCCTGTTCTCAGGACATCATCTTATGGGATGATTATTTTTTCTCAAATATTTTTTTACTTTATTTATGTCTTAGATCTTTTAATTGGTAGACAGACTTTTCTAAACAAAGATATTTGTCAAAACTTTGATTGCTTCTAATTCTATGATACTCCAATTGCTTGAATGAAAATTCAAGTTGCTCTGCAATTGCATTTCCTTTAGATACTAAGAACCACTTTTTGATCATCCACTAGTATCTTAAAAAAGATAATTGACCCTAAGTTTCCAGTGTGAACCTTATTGATCAGGTCAGGTTCTCTAAAGTAAGTTGACATTTTAAAAAGGCAGACTGTCAAAGTATATGAGTGGCATCAATTTATCTTAGTCTTTTAATAATGTGGTTAAAACCAGAACTTTCGTTCTCAAATAATATAATCTCAGAGTTACTTAATGGCATTTGGATAACAGTAATAGAAGTTTACCACTCAACTCAGGAAGCAAAGAGTAGAAAGGACAGCCAAAAACTAGTTCTAGACAGCGGGCTGCTGTATTTATAATTGTGAGTCACTTCTCCCATTAAAATTCTTTTCATTAGTTTTTGTATTTAGAAACAATATTGATTGTTTACTTTTTATTTGTCCTCTGCCAAAAGTACATGTTTATTTGACCTTCTCATTCATTATTTCTGGTGATAAAAGAAGGAAGACACATCCAGAAAGATATAGTACAGCTGTTCCAGCTTCAATGAGAATTTAAAAAAAATTATTGTTGGCTGTGGAACAATTCACAAAATATTATGGAAATATGTCTACAAAGAAATAAGCCTTACTACTCAGCTTCTTCAGGAAAACTGAAAATATCTTTGAAATACAGAATAATGAGTACCCAAGAATTTGTTAATTTTAACACCACATAAAATTAGTTTCAAAAATATTTGTCTCTCTAGTAAGCATCCTTAAAAAATATTGAACAGAATATATCTATTTGATAATTTTATTGTACAGTTCTGTGGGGCTAGCATTTAAAGTTATAAACAGATTGCTACCTACAAAAATCAGGGCATTTAAAAATAACGGAATGTGCACATGCTTATTTTTATTTCTGGATTTAAGAATTTATTCAAATGACAACACTGCTGAAGGATTTTTCCCCTTTTATATGTCTATTAATGTCAGTGAAATTATTGGTAGGAAAAGCATGCAGGGTGCCTTAAGGTCATGGATGTAAAAAAAAAAGTCCTTTAGAAATGTAAAATGTTTGAAGTAAATTTTTAAAACAATAAAATCACACACATTGAAATAATAATTTATTCACAAATGAGTCAAATAAGATAGTCCTCAGGACATAATTTGTGATGTCATTTTAATATAAAAATTCATGTCAGGGAAAAACTCAATAAATTATGCACAGTATAACAGAAAACAAAGAATTCATTCAAAGACCAGTTAGTGTTATGGAATAAAATTCATTCCAGAAGAAAGGATTAGGACCTTGTTTGAGGAAGGAATGCTCTCAGTATGTACCAATATTTTGTACACAAGAATTAGAAGCTTCATGCTAAGATTCTTGGGAAATACAGCTGAAAGATGAAAAGTAAATACAAATAAAATGCCACTCATAAAACACATATGTTTTAAAACTGCCTATAACTTTTTATTTTGCCTTTTAACTTTGTTATTAATTTTTCTGAACATTTTAAGACCATTTTGTCTGCAGTCATCAGTGCTCCCACAGTTTTGCTATTTCTGCTCTTTGAGGACTCTAGTATAAGAACCTTTTATGCCACTGTCACCTTCCCTTTCTCCCACGGTGAATCTCTCTCTTCATGATATAAGTATTTGCCTAAAATTGCCATTTCTAATAAGAATGATTTAATGTAAAAAGGTTAATTAGATTAGCAACGCATATCATGATCATTGGTCCTCTATCCCCCTTACAGTTCTTGACTTCAGTAGCCTTTTCTGGTCAGTCTGTCTTCAATCATACCATCTCCTATATAGGTAATTTGCTGGGTTTCACAGCAAGTGCCTCATGTTTTATTGCCCTTCAGACTATTGTGCAGCCTCACTGTTCTCTCAAAAAAAAAAAAAAAATCCATTATAAAATTAATCTGGTATTTCTTTTCTGAGCTTTCTTCTTCCTTTAAAGTCCTCTAGGTGGTCTAGAGCAGTCTTGTCTACTGCTTCCCCTCATTAAAACTGAAATGACTTCCTGATTACAAATGCCCTCCTGTGGTTCCTTTTCTTTATGTATTACTACACAGCCAAATTTGTTCCGAATTTATTTGGAGAACCCTTTCTTCACTGGAAATATTTTTTCTCTTCATAGTATATATTCTTCCAAATTTTTGTTCCATTTCTTTATATATATATGTGTATACATACATAGATTTTTTTTTATTGACTTCTTTATTCTTTCTAAAGTTATGAAGAATCACCACTACATTTTGTATTCAAGTTAAAATTTTGCATCACATTTTTCAAAAACTCTTTAGTGTCTCTGGTCTTTCTGAATGTAAGAGGGCATGTCTCAAACATTTCTCAAACAAGTCTGAAAGAATTGCTAATATATTGAAAGAAGTAAAACAGCTGTTTGAAACAGTCACATATATTGAATTGCTCTCCCACTAAGAAGTAGGTGTACTTAAATACTTTCCAGTGAAAATGTCTTGCTTAAAGATATTATTTACTGTTCCATTTCTATATTCATCAGAGTTGCACATGTATGAATGCTATAATATGGCTGGGTCTTTTTTCTTCATAGAGTTCATATCAATCTTTATTGATTTATTGTAGCAGGGGGGGGTCCCAGGAGCAGGGGAATCCAGCCAGAGTCACAATACAAACACCGATACGATTTGAGCATCGTGCTCCAGTTTTATCATTCTGTTACACCAAGTTATACTTTTTTCCAATGCTCACGCCCCTTTCCCAAGAGAAAGCCTCTAAGCAGGGGGGGAGCTGACCAGTGTATACCTTTTCCCAAGGCTGTTCAAGGCTGCCAGCTAGCAGGTGCCTTGCAAGCCTGTTTTCAGCCTGAGGCCCCGTCAGGGGTACTTCTGCAACAGCCCTGGGATGCCCAAGCCCTCCTGGGGTATCCTATATTCCACAAGGAATCCCTCTACAATTTATAATACTTAATTCCCACTTAAATTGTTTTAAGGAATGTTTCATGCCTGTGGCAATACAAGAAATCAAGGAATCATTTTTCAGTCCATCTATGTGATATACCTGAATGATAAACCTCCAAATGAATGAAAAAGTTATTTTTATGACTCGGTGTTATTTTTAACAGTTTTTACTGATTTTCAAGATACCATCTTCACTGAAAGGGTTTTCAGGGAACCTACAGGCTGCCAAGGAAAAAGGTTGAGTCACTGTCCCTGGAGGCATTTAAAAGATGTGTAAATGTTGCATTTAATGACACACTTTCGGGTTGGACTTGGTAAGGTGAGGATAACAACTGGACTCGATGATCCTGAAGGTCTTTTGCAACCTAAACATTTCTATGATTCTATGAATATGTACAACTACTACAAGGATATAGTGTTTATTTTATTAAATGAAATTTTGAGAGGTGCCTCTTTTGGGAAACTTGAGTTTCATGAACGTGACATCTTTGACAAAGTTGTGTACTTGCACATTTCAGTTTGCTATTTCAAATTATCTTAACACTTTATAGTATTTTCTGCATTATAGTATGTTCTAAAATCTACAGTAGCTGTTAACTACGATAGAATATTTTATGTGTACCTATGATAAAATATTTTATGGAAACATTTAATTATATACAGTAAATGCACTCTAATAATAAGTTTACCTGTAAGAAGTTTAAGTCCTGTTCTCAAAGAAGGCATAGCCAATTGGAAAGACAGTTTCCATGAAAGCAAAAAGTATCATTTTCAGTGTAAAAACTGAAGATTAATTATTTAACTCACTAGACTGTACCTGGAGTGGATATTGAATAGTAAGTTCTTAATTAGAGGATCCAAAGCAAACACCAAAGAGAGATTACTCTCTTTGTCCACCTAAATGCCTGAGAGGGAAAGAAAGACCTCTGCAACTTGTGCAGAGGTTTTTCCAGATTGTTGAGATATAGAACATTGTCCTGACTGTGCTTCTAAAACGTTGTAGTTTGGTTTTTTAATAATTTTATTTTTCCTTTTTGTAAATCACAAGCAAACAATTTCCCTTAATTGTCTGGTACTTCCTGCACTTGGCATCACTTCTTGTCAGTCTGGACTAAAGGTAAACCTATCATCTGTGTCCTTCCAAGTAGATATGTCTTTACTCTCCCTTATTGTCCCAGGATCCTAGCAGGGTTCCTTTATCTTGTTCCCATCTGACATAACCATTCTGGAATATAAGCAACTGAGCTGTCTATAGAGTTCCAGGTAGAGTCCAAACAACAGCACTGACTAAGCAATTTTTTACCTATTTCTCTTAGGAAATACAGTGCAAAATCTCTCTCATATGATTTCATCATACTGTGGGGTTCAGTCATGTCACCAACATACTTTGTCTTCAAATCACGCTGTCTGTAAATGATTTCAATGATTTCTTATCCATCTGCCCTCTCTGACAAAGAGCAGCTATTGTTGCTAGGTATTTTCATTTTCTCGTCTTCAAAATTACAAAACCATCTCTGGTTCAAACAATCTATTCTATCACATCACTACTTAAACCACTAGAAAATGTTTCACAGTTCAAGCCTGAAGTTTCTGGTTTTTATTCACCATAAGTTCAACACCAAGTCTTATCTTTTGTGGATTCAAAGAACTATTTCCTTTTGCCTTTCAGAAACATTTTATTTGTTTGTAGACTGTATGATCTTGTCTGAGTCTTCTGCTTTTTAGGTTAGCTAACTTCAGTTTGCTTTCTCCATTATTTGTTTTGCATTCCTCTAGACCATTTCTAGACTGACAAATGTAATAAAACACCTCAGCCTTTGATGTAATAAAGTACAAAAATATCCAGCTCCAGGTTTGAGTATGCTAAGATATGACTTGCTCTTTACAACAATATGCAGGTTCCTAATCTTTTTTCACCTCATCTCAATCTAATTTTTTCAACAGACCTGCTGTATGCACTTGTCTTGGGATTAGACAAATTATTAGACAGATCATTTATGAATGCTTTGATTGCCATGGAACAGAGATAGATTGCCTAAAATTTGAATGTCTAAGTTTAAGACATATAAATTTGACTATGTGCAATCTACTTCATATGATGAAAGTTGCATTTTTACCCCTGGTTATCAGCAATCAGAGGAATCTAAGCAAAGGTGGCACAGGACTGGAGCAAACTTTCACCAGAAGTCAAGAAAGAAATCTTCTTAGTATCTCCTCAATTTCCTTTTGAGCTCACAATAATTTTAATGAAAACAACAGATAGAGTTATATCAAACAAGCTCTTAAATATGAATATTTCCTCAAACTTTTAAGAACTAACAACCTTCAATACAGTTTAAGAACATTTTGCTATATTTAACTTATTTTAATTTTTTTCTCTGCTTGAGTGATTTGACACTAGTGATGTGACAGGTGGGTAAAAGGTTGAAAACTGGGTCCTCAGCAGGGTGACAGAAAATTTTTAACAAAAAGAAAGCTATTAAAGGCACAGAAGTTAAGTACCTGAAGTAAACAGTAGGATGGTATGTTCAAGACCTTTTATGTTGCAGACCTTACTTAAGAGGTGAACAGATTTTAGGAAGCAGATGGACCATGTTCCATTTGAACATATTTAGAGTCACCAAGTTCTTTCCTTCTAGTCTCTGCTTTGTGATTCTTCCTTTAGTCTTCTTTCTTATATGTTTCACTCTTCTCTTGTTAAGTCTAGAAAGTCTTTGCACTGGTTCCACATGGTTCTATCCACCGGTATTATCCAGTTTTCATCTGTTTGGGGAAGAATGGAATAGTAATTACACTTGTTAAGATTACTGTTATTCATGTTTTTGCTGTGAACAAACTTTAATGAACCATGTTTTTCATGTTTCCTTTGTTGGAAAATATATACAAGCAGACAGTTAAGATGGCAGTATAACATTAGATACTTTGCTAAATTCATGTTAAAACATCCTCTGTTTTCCATTTCCTTTGCTGTCTTTATCATGTACTTTAAAAATTGCTCTAAAATCTTAAATAAAACTCATATCAGGTTAATTATCCTTCAGTTTCCTCAATCACATCTCTGTTAAGTAAATATTGATATTCCATTTTCTATTATTTCTTGACAAAGACACATTCATTAAAATACCTTGTTTCTGGGTCTATAATTTCATATACCAGTTTTTTCCAATTTTCCTGTGCTAAATATCATAGGATCCCCTTTACTCTGAGATCTTGAAACTTTGCTTTTACCTAAGAGGTTTTTGGGGTTTTTTCACGTATTCAATCCATTAATTAACATGACTTTTTCTTGATGTGCCATACCTTCAGTCTTACTGAAAAGCAGGATAGGTATTTTTTTAAGTTTTAGACACAACACAGATTATTTTTAATCTCTACTATATTCTGGACTCATTTGTCTTGTTCTCATCTGTACATGTACATCTGTTCTCATCTTGTGCTCATCTGTACTTGTTCTCTTTATATAGCAAAGAATTTTTATTATTTCTAATAATTTCCCCTTTATGGCTGAACCATCTTGATTTTATAGCAATACCCATTCTATCCCTATGCTTCCTGATGTCTAGGACTGCAGTTTTTTCTGGTCAGTGTTGTGTTGTATTCCACAGAGGATTTTTATTTGCTCTTAATACCACATCTAACAGCTGGGCTGACCCTTCCTGGATGTCAGATGCCCACCATAACCATTCTATCACTCCCCTCTTCAGCTGGACAAGGGAAAGAAAATATAACAAAATATAGCAAATATTACAGCTAGGTTGAGATAAGATCAGTGAGAGATCATTCACCAGTTACTGTCACAGGCAAAACAGACTCAACTTGGGGAAATTAGTTTTAATTCACCAGTTCAATCAGAGTAGGATAATAATAAATAAAGCCCAAATCCTGAAAACATTTTACCCCCTCCCTTCTTCCCAGGCTTAATCTCAGTCCCTATCCCTACATCCATCCTCCAGTGGTGCAGGGAGGAATCTGGGGAATGGGGAATGGGGGCTGTGGTCAGTTCATCACATGTTGTCTCTGTTGCTCCTTCCTTCTCGAGGAAAGGACTTCTCACACTCTTCCCCTTTTCCACTGTGGAGTCCTTTCCATGGGAGACAGTCCTCCACGAACTTCTCCAGTATGATTTCTTTGCACAGGCTGCAGTTCTTCAGAAACTCCTCCAGCATGTGTCCCTCTCATGGGGTGCAGTACTTCAGGAACAGACTGCTCCAGTGTGGGTCCTCCATAGGGTCATATGTTCTGCCAGGAGCCTTTTCCATTGTGGGCTCCCTTCTCCATGGGTCCAAAGTTCCTGTCAGGAGCCTATTCAAGTGTGGGCTTCTGGATCACAGCCTCCTTAGGCATCCACCTGCTCCCTTGTGGGGTCCTCCACAGGCTGCAGGTGGATATTGGCTATGCAGTGGACCTCCATGGTCTTCACCACAGGCTGCAGGGGAATATCTGCTCCATCATCTGGAGCACCCACTCCCTCTTCTTCCTCACTGACCCTGGGGTCTGCAGGGTTGTTTCTCTCACATATTCTCACTCCTCTCTCTGGCTGAAGTTGCTGTTGCACAGTAAATCCCTGCTGCACCCCTCCCTCCCCACCTCCTTCTTATATCTGCTGCCCCTGAGGTGCTACCACCATCACTGATGGGCTCAGCCTTGGACAGTGGCAGGTCTGTCTTGGAGCTGGCTGGCACTGGCTTTTTGGTGGACATGAGGCAAACTTCTATCAGCTACTCACAGAAGTCATCCCTGTCACCCTCCTCCATCAGAACACTACCACACAATCCCAATACAGAGTGGTTATTATATTTGGCTTGATTCTCCTGCTACACTCTCTTAAAACTATTTTAATTCTATATACTTAATCTCATTTTTAATCAAAATATCAAGGGCAAAAATAATTTCAACCAACTTTAAACACTAAGGCTGAGGAAGTGGACTCCTAATGTTGAGGTAATTCAAATTTGGTGTAAAGTTCTAATTTCATTGTTTCGTGTATCTGTTTCATGCAATCATCAATTACAAGAGAAAAACACTGAAACTTCTGTCTGTACAATCTTAGTTTACACTGCTGTGTATCCTGGGCCTTCTATTACCAATAGCTTGTATTGAACCTGTCACCCTAGAAAAGGTAACTGGAATAAAATCAGCTTGGGAAAAAGGTGTTCCTGTGCTATGTTCTTGTTTCATGAAACTTACTGGTCCATAGAGATGAAAACTAAATATAGGCTATAGTCCACAGGGAGGAAAAGTTCATAATTCTCTTACCACTTAAATAGTTCTAGCAAAATCAAACTGATAAAGACTAAACACAGATTTCAGAAGGGCAGTGAGTTACATTTTTTCTCCCAAAAGTTGTATTTTTTTTTCAGAATTGTATTATGAGCATACTGGTTAGAAATTGAATGAAACATAGGCTCTTGCTAGCTGTTAAATTTTTTTTATAAAGGTGATCTTTTGTGTGTTCAAGAGCTCCTTCATTGCTGTTATTTACCTTAATGAGAAAGAAAAGAGAATATCTTCTTCTGCCCTTGTGTCTCCCTCAGTCAGTAATATTGCCTCCAACAACCCACAATAAATAAATTTCATGGGAAAGAGCAACCTTCTTAGGAATGCAAGAAATGTTCTCCTTGTGTTAACCTTGGTCTGGCTGACTACCTGGCTCAGTTATCACAATGAACACATAGCAATAACTTAGAATAATATTTCTGGAGTTGCCTGTAACTGCACTTCTTACTGAAGTAGTTAATGTGGGTAATTTTACAAATAATTAATTCTAGTAACAACAAGATAAAAATTACAGGTGAATCTGGAACAGTAACTGCTATCTGAACATAAGAATATAATTTCTTCTTATTTTTTTTTTTATATTCTAGGAGATGTAGTTTTATTGAAAGCAGGGAAGGGAAACACAGCTTTCATTCAAATTATTAAAACAGAGTATTCTTGTGTTCTGGGTTCAGTTGGGCATCTTGTTTGCATCCTGGCTGTCTATTGGTAGGAAACTTGACGACTTTGTTAATGTACTACACACACATACAAACAAGCAAATTAATGTTTCTCAATGCTCATATTTTCACTAAAGCAACTTTAGGTGCACAGTAAGGGACAAAGCTCTGACCAGGTAATGGTCAGTCTTGATGAACAGGTGAAACAACGTGGAGTGTAATATATAGCACACTTTCCTCAGAGTTGAAACAAGGCCAAAACCTATAGATCTGCATGTTAGAACACAGGGAAAGTAAAGTTCTGAAGTTTCACAATTGTGATAACAATTATTAAATTTGAGGTGCTTGATTCAAGATAATGGTTGAGTCAGATTTAACCTGTTTTGAGTGCTTGGAGGAATAGATATTCTATTATAAATTTTGGGGGTTTTCCCCTAAATTTTTTTCATTTTACTCTGAAATTAGTATTCACTTGGTAATTTTCTTTGTGACAGCACACACACTGTGGTAATGCTAATAGCTCTTAAAATTAATCATAAATGTTTTAATAGCAAGTACTGAAAATAACCATAAAATAGAGCTACATTCTTTGCATTTAAACTAACTGACATTTTCTTTAAACGCACCATTTTTTTAATTTATAAATATGTCCTCAATATCTCTTTGTTCTAAAATATGTAGAAGATGTTTCTTTACAAACATCAAACCATTAAATATTTGGTCTTTGAGGACATGTTTGTAGATTGACAAAATCATTATTAATTTGCACACTTTTGAACACATAATTTAGTATGACATTTTTTGATAAAATTCTTGGTGATGACCAAAAAATAAATTATTATTTCCCATATCCCTCTTCAAAAAAGTAGATAATCATTTTGGTAATTGTTGTCCCACTAATCCCTAGTAGCTAAAAGTTTAAATTTTTTTTCTTTATTCATAAGGTAATACAGTTTGAAGGGGTAGTGAAACATAATATTGTTGCCCCCCAGGGAAGATTATAAACAAAATGGAAGAGCTCAATTACTTTGTCTCAGCTTTTTTTCTTAAGGTGCTAATTTGCCAAAGCATTTCTGAATTATTTCATATACTTTGAGTATTGTATTCTGGTATTGGATAAGATTTTATGAAGAGCTTTAAAAATATCACTAGTAAATGTTTACTCAGTGTTTTGTGTTTGATCTTTTTTGTACAATCCTTATACCAAAGCTGGAATTTATTTTCAATGACTACATATAAATGCAGCACACGCTCTGTGTCCTAACAGATGCCATCTGTAAAAGCATTTACTTTAAATTAGTGGAATAAGTAATCAAAAGGGCTTTGTACTTAATGCAGAACTTTTGGTGACTATTAAATACTCATTAGAGGGTGTTTTTGCTGTATGACTGTCAAAATCAGCAGGACGTTTATGTTAGATTTCCTGAGTGGGTCAAGATTGAATATGATTTTACAACTTAAATAACATAAATGAATGCAGGTTATTTCAGAATCTCCAGATGTTCCTTAAACTCCCTGCCCCTAAGCGAAACTTACAGCCAATTTAAATTTTGCAGCAATATTACAGTGCAGATTTTTGCTTCAAACACTTAACAACGCTCTTGTTACATTCTGCTCATTTGTGCCTTAACCATCACAAATGAAAAAAGATGAATGCTATTATATTGGGGGTTTGTCTCTTTAAAACATATTAATAGATTTTTCAGGTCAGTCTATCACAAAAAGACTTTTGGTCGGACAAAAGCCCTTTTGAAAAGTTCCTTACAAGATCTTCATAAAGGTTCCTAACAAAATCACGTTGTCTGTCCATATTTCAGATGTCTTGACTGGTCTTAGCTGAACTTAATTTAAAAACTGGGTAACTGCTGAAATCGTGTTCTAAAGGTAAATAGAAGCTTGTAAGTTAGCTGTACAGGCATATGAATTTTCAATATCGTAATAAAGACTTCTACATTCTTATGTGAAATTTATGATACAATGATTTCTTTGTCAGTAAAAGCTACATCTACTTGTTAGTTGTTGGGGTTTTTTTACATTGCAGATACTTATCCTAATTCTAACCTTTGAAGATGGCAACATCTGTTAGTAAGAAAGCAATAAACGTGAATCAAGACCAAACTAAGAGAGTGTAGTAAAACCTGCTTAAAAGCAGCCTTTAAGCAAGACACTTTTCTAGATAAGCTTTTGCTGGAAAAAAAAAAAAACAACAACATTCAGAGGTTTTGCAATGATAAGATAAAATGGCCTGGTAGAAATTATCTTTGAATACCCAAGCTCCAGTATAAAAACTTTGAAACATTAGAGTTTTTTATAGTAAAATAAGTTTTTAATAGTTTAACTCCAAGATGACAAGAAGATGAAGAATTCATGACAAAAAGAAAATAAGTAAGAGAGAGAATACCATAATCCATTAACACTAGTCCCTATGTCAGCTGCAGGTGTTGGGTACCAGATCAGGATCTGCAGGAGTATCTTCCACAATCTTTCCACTCTCCCAGCCTCTCTTCATGGGGCAGCTACTCCAGTCTTTTCATCTCGCTGTTTTCCCACTAAACTTACCACAGCATGTTGATGTCTTTCTGTACTGGGAGGTTCAAACTGGATATAGCATGTGTGAGTGCTAGATGGAGGCAGATAAAAATTTTCTTTGCTCTCCTAGTGATGCTACTGCTGATGCAGGCTCAGATGTTTTTCCTGCCAGGGCTTGATGCAAGTTCCTACCTAGCTCACTGTACCCAGAGCCCATTCCCCAGAGCTGTTCCCCACTCAGTCCATCCCAAGCCTGATTCTTTTTTAAAGCTCTGTGAGTTCTGATTTAAATAAAAATATCCCAATCTTCCTCCAAAAGAATCCAAACCAAATAGAAGTAATACTAGAGATGTAACCATTGGCTATATAAAGCACAGATGGGTACATTCTTCTACTCTACAAAAATCCATACTTGATTGTTAACCATGTTATCCAGCTGACTAGAAACAGAGAACAAGCAACATTCATTTTTAAGGCACTCAGACTGATCACTACATTTATAAAAAAGAATCCCACAGGTACTGGATTATCTTTACTTATGTTTCCAGGACATTTGGTACTAAAGGATGTAAAATCTGTAGCTAAGTCTTTCTGTTTAAAAGGTAATGCAGAAATTTATGAGAAATCAAATAAGAAGTTTGTCCCAGGGGCAGACTCAGTGTGTGTCTCTAAAACTGCAGTCACACAAGTTCCTTCCATCTGGTATAGCTACTTCAAGTTGCTCAGATTTCAGCCATGTACTACTGCTGCACATATATCTACTACTGAACAAAATATCAACAACAAAGCAAACACCTTTACTCAAATCAAATTTTTTTTTTTAATACAGTTTAAAAAAATATTTTGTGTGCGGCATTTGTGGCAAAAGCAAATGAAGCACAGAATCAATTTCAATTAGTCTCAGTTGTATGAGATTTTATACCACTTCCTAACTGCATTCTAAATGTGTGCCATAACTATCACGTTATGAGATATTATGTGATAAACTTGTCTCCATCCTGGATACTGATCCTGGCTGATTAATTGAAACAGGGTGTGGAAGATCATAATTTTTCATTCTCTGTAAAGCAGATACTTGCAATGGAGAGTAAGGTCATCTTGTTGCTGTATTTTTTTCCTCTATTTCTCCGACAGCCTTTCCTTGCCTCTCAACATTTGTTTTGTAAAAAACAAAAGGAAACAACAAGAAATAACTGCCTTAAATATTTATCATGATTCCGTAGGCCACGTATTAAGCCATTTCAACTCAAACGTTATTCTTTCTCTTACACATGAAGCCATTAAGTATTACAGGCTCTATTTCTGTATTTTTTACTATTAATGCTGGACTCACTTTGAAGAAAAACCATCATCACTGAACCAAGTCAGTAGAAAATGAATGACTTTTAAGTTGCTGGTCAGTGCACAGACAGGTCAGACTTGAAGTATCTCATTGAAGTATCCTTTAGAAAACAGAAAGAATGTCTCTGTAAACATAGGGACAGGAGCACTCTGCAGAATATGCATAGAGATATTACATCATCAGGTGTAAAAGTACCTTTTATGAAAAGTGGGAGTTTTAATTCCTTTAAGTTTGTCTGGGACTCAAGCTGGACTAGCCCCAAATATACTTAAAGCTCAAAACACAAGACAAAAATAGTTACCAGTAGTACATAAGACCAAAGTTGTGTGGTGGTGGCAGGGATGACTTTTTATCATCTTTTATTTTTTTAATTAAAACTATTTTAGAAATCCAACGTACTTTTTGCAGTCAATATAGTATACTGTTAAAAAACCCCCAATTTTTAAAATTATTTATCAAGGACTCTACTGTTAAATGGACAGTTCAACATTCCCCCCTCTAAAATATTTAGATTCCGCTTCAAATAAAATGTTATTCTAAAATATGGAGGACTAACTAAAAATTAATTTGTTTTAGCCAAGAATTGTAATTCCTGTCTTGTTGAACTGAGTTTTTAGTCTTACAGTAGTTAAAATCAAGCTTGATCTGTGCACTAACTTGTACCTGTTTACCTGAAGATTTCAACTGATATTTTAAAAATCAACTTGTATATGCATGTTTATTTCAATGTAAGAGATTTGTTGAAAAGAAATTTTATTTGAACTCCTGTAAAGAAAGGTCATAAGAAACTGAAATAAATAAATTTTGAAATAGGAGACACCTTTCTGTACAGATTTTAGCACCTAGTTACTATGATTGACATATTTACTTTTGTGTAGATAATGCCTTCAAAATGGCATAATGCAAATATTTTACACTAAGTAAATATTGTTTCATTTGAGAATAGAAGCAACATACAGTCAACAGGAAAACATACTGGATGTAAAGAAATAAGAAAAACTGAAAGCAAACACCATTTTTCTGCATAAATTTTCTCTGTATTAAGTCTATTAAACTATTTTGGTTTGGTTTTTTTCCTTCTTCAGGGCTAGCATGTAGGTTGTAAGCATGTAAGAGTAAATGGTTTTGGACTATGTGTCAGAGTATATGTTATCTAAATGAGAACTTTGAAAGAAAAACAACCTTTATATTTGTAAATTGTCTACATGTGTGGGGTTTTTATTATTAGTTACTATAGTTTTTTACTTACTTTAACATTGTTAGAGAGGTTATTTCTGAAATATAAATGATGTCCTAATCAATTTCTGCTGCTTCAGCAAGTCACTGCAAAATTGAGTCCCATTATAGTCTGAATATTTTGTCAAATATAGGGTACAGGTGGCCAGTCTACATATATTTTTCAAAAGTAGACCAGGTCACTTCTGTGCAGGGCAAATGTTTATAGAAAGCATTTCCTTTTCCTGAAAGTCATATTTAAATGCTAGTTGCCAAAAGTATCATTGCCAGATGAAAACCAACTTCAATAACTTCCCTCCTCCACATTCTTTTTAATGCAAAAATTTGCATTCCAGGGTAACATTATGATGACAAAGCACATAGAAGTGCCATGCTTGGACAGTATTAATGGAAATTTATGTCTTTAGGTTGCAGTTTTCAGTTCTGAGCATCCATTGAGTCCACATACTAGAGCAAGGAAATCTCCACATAAAAAAAGATGAGGGGAATCAATTATTTAATATTTCTTGTGGCTCCCCAATATAGATGATGATGATGATGATTCTATATCCTGTTTTAAGCATGCTGTTGAGCTTTGTTTTCAAGCTTTAATAAGCACTACATGCTCAGATAATAGACACAATGAGGGCAGAAAAGAAATTTCTCCTTATGTACTTAGGTCTTCTCCTCTGTCTGCTTGTATCTACTTCAATCTATTTCATTCTCAGATATTTATTCATAAAATATATAATCTCTATTTATTAATATTTTCATTGACTATTAAAGGGAAAGAAAGAAAGCTTTTTCAAGGTTATCTAAATGTTTTAGCCAAGTGTTGCCTCCTATTTTAGTGACTTATACCTAGACTTCACTATCAGTTTGCAAAATATCCTTAGATGGGTAGAGTTGGCAAGATTATGACTCATTTAATCTAAACCTCTTAGTGACAAAGTTATAGAAAAAGATGATGCAGGAGATATCAGGCCATAGACAAGTAACAGAACACTGTGATACAGGTCTGACAAAAGGTGAATAATATTATTTAAGTAATTCAATTTGAATAATTGATTTATAAAATTCTCTAAACAGAGGTTCAGTAGCCTCCTGTATAAGTAAACCAGCTTGGTTAATCAAGTACAGGCTCACACATACATGTGTTTGGTTTTTTTTTCTTTCTGAAAGGCAAAGGGTTTCCTGGGCTGTTCTTAGTTAGCTAAATCCGAGAAAACTGTCAAGTTAAATTCAACAGAAATTTTTAATTTGGTGGAATTAATTTATTAGTTCATTAGTTCTTTTTTAAAGATACTAGTTTTTTTAAAGAGACTCTTTGTAAAATTTAGTAGGTAAGTAGAAAAAGAAAAAAATATTAGCTTTTTATTGCATCAGCTCTTGATTCATGTATTTATTTGGGGCATTACAGTCCTCTTAACTTTCTGTGTAATGTATAATGATTGCGTCATACATATGTGTACATATACTTAACAAGGTTAATTAGTGAACTCTCATCATCAAAGTGTGATTAAGATAAATTTTAGTTAAAAAGTAGGATTTTTTTAGCTCCTCTGGTTTTAAACTTTTTCAAGGATGAGAAATTGAGTAGTCAAAAGGAAATAAATTCCTGAAATGTATAATGATAGAAAGAACCCCACAGAGCTCCTTCATATAGTACGAATAATGACATAGTAGCTGTCATAGAACCATAGACTCATAGAATCATTTAGGTTAGGAATGACCTCCAAAATCATCAAGTCCAAACACTAACCTGACGCTGCCAAGTCCACAACTAAGCCATGTCCCTAAATGCCACATCTACACATCTATTAAGTACCTCCAGGGACTCCACCTCTTTCCTGGGTAGTTGTACTAGTTTGAAAACAAACCAGTGGGAGGCACCAAGTCAGAATAACAATTCAATGGGGAAGTTAAAGAAAAGGAAAGAAAAAAAAAACTAAAAGAAAACACTGGTTCTAACTGACAGAGTCAAGATACAACCTGAGTCCCTGTTAGGCAGGGTGGTGGTAGCAGTCTGATAGAATGGTGGCTGCAGTCCTCTGAAGTGGTGATCCTGCAGAAAAAAGGGTCTGCTCTTCCTCAGAAGGTCCAGTGGTGGCTGTGTAGCTCCTGTCCTCTGGAAATCCAGTGGAAAGGACTTGTCTCTGGTGTTCAGTCTCAGCTTATATCCACGATGGGATGCTTGGTTCCTCCCTCTGGGTGGAGCATCTCACAATGAGGTAATGAGTCATGGGGCCAAGTGTTGATTAGGCTCATTAACAGAAGATAGTCCGGAGGGAGTTATCTCTGAGTCAGGCGGCAGGACAATGATGGGCAATTAACAGAAAGATAGTCTGGGGGGAGGAGGCAAGGAAACACTGCCCCACCTGATTTCAACAGCTCATGAGGATGGCAATAGAATACACTGCAACCCAGGACAGTAGTCTGTCCAGTATTGTAAGTACTTGACAATCCATTTGGCAAACAAATTTGTCCAAACACTAACCTGACGCTGCCAAGTCCACAACTAAGCCCTGTCCTCAAATGCCACACATCTACACATCTATTAAGTACCTCCAGGAACTCCACCTCTTTCCTGGGTAGTCTGTCCAGTATTGTCAGTACTTGACAAACCATTTGGTAAATAAATTTTTCCTAATATCCAGTCTAAACCTCCTCTAGTGCTACTTGAGGTTGTTTCCTCTTGTTTTTTAATTTGGGACTTGAGAGAAGAGACTGACCCCCCAGGTGGCTATGTTCTCCTTTAAGGTAATTGTAGAGAGCAATAAAGTTTCCCCTTATCCTTCTTTTCTCCAGGCTAAACAACTCCAGTTCCTTGAGCCACTCCTCATAACACTTGTTCTTGGTCACATGGCAAGACAAAAGTTAAAACCCCAGAAGTCCCCCCTTCCTCCTTCTTCCCTTCTCCTTATATGCTGAGCATGATGCATTATGCTATGAAATACCCCTGTGGCCTGTTGGGGTCAGCTGTCCCCTCCCAGCTCCTTGTGCACCCCCACTCTGATCACTGGTGGGGTGTCATGAGAGGCAGAAAAAGCCTTGACTCTGTGCAACCACTGCTCAACAAAAACTAAAATAGGTTTAACAACCCTGTTTTCATCACAAATCCAAAACATGGCTCCCTACCACGTACTGTGAAGAAAATTAACTTTACCCCAGTCAAAATCAGTACACTTTTCTTATCCCATTTTGTTAGTCTCCAGGAAAAGAAAAGTAGCATATGCAAAAGATACAGGTTACACTACAACTATATTGATGATATTCACACATTTGTATGAAGTATTAGACTTTAAATCCCTTTTTTGACTAACATAACTTTTAAATTCCAAAGTGGCTATTCACACTTGATAATTTTATATTCACTTTCTAAAAGTGCTCCGTAGTATTAGGCTAAAATTTAATGCCTTTTATTTTCTTTACATTTATGTAAATTAATTGGTTCATTATATTTTTCCTGAAGAGTGAGGACAAATGGATATCAATAAAAAAGACAATCACTTCTTTTATACTTAAGATTGAAACTCAAAAAGATTTCATTCTTGACTTACTCTCCCTAGCTTCTAAATATTTTCTCTGTGTCTCAGAAAAATTAGAAGTCCTAAGTCACAGAACAGGTAGTTTTTCCATGAAGACAAAAGAAGTGTTTAGATTTTCTGTACTCCTCTATATTTTATGTGAAGACTATTTTTAGCCTAATGTTATTGGTGAGTTTTTTTTTTTTCTTTAAAAGATCCTATATGGATACAACAACTGCTCACCTATAATTTTATTTTCTGACTGATTATTTGTGGATTTAATTCAATATCTGGTTTAAATCAGTTTTACTTCAAATTCCTTGGATTATATTGCCAGATGACTGATGCTTGAAGTTGATAGTAAAGGTTCAGTGCAACAATGACAGCCATCAGAAAAAAAACAATATCAATTTTATAATAACATTGGTTTAAAATGAATGATGAAGGTATTGTACTTAAAAAACCTCAGGTCCAAAACTGAAGACTATATAAGCACAATGCTCAGCTGAGTGTTGAATGGCTGTAGTGTATCTGAAAAATCGTTACAACTTCCACTTCTTTTGCTAGAACAATATTCAGTTCTGCTCACAGTAAACAGTACATTTGCACAATAAGCCAATCAGTGGAGCTATGAAACTGTCTCTGATACACTTCAAGTAACATACCATTTTCTCTTCTTTTGTTCAAAACTATCCCATTCAGGAATGGATGAGTTACAACTTTTTTTTAAGTCATGACTATAACAGCAGCAAATTATTAATAGTGTAATAACTGATATGTCATCCGAATGCTTAACCTTCTTAAGCTGATGGTGAAACAGATGTGTAGGATCAGTAAAAACAATTTTTTTTTTTAATAAACTATCTAAATGTGTTACTAGTACCTAACTCAGGTGTAGATTTTAAAATTCAGTGACAAAAAAAGAAAGAAAACAACACTGGCTATCACATAAATCTGCATTATCTTATGTTTGTTTAGCTGTTGATTCATTTCTTAAAGCAAACACCTGATTATTTCCTTCCAATTGACCAGGCAACATATTTAGGCTTCAAAGGCTGTAGCTTCATTTAGAATTTCTTTCTAAACAAAGACTTCTAAGTGTGTGTTTCAGCAGCTGTCTTGTCAGGTTTCTGAAAGAGAAAAATTAAAGCTCTACTATATTTATTCCAAGTCTTCTCAGTGAGTGATCTAATAGGAGAGTTAATTTTATTTTCTGTTTATCGGGAATATGGCTTATCAAAGACGCCGTATGTAAGTAATTATGAGAAACTGTCACACAGATGGTGGATAATAATGTGTAGCTGGGGAGGATAATTTCTTCCTTTTGACAAGTAAAGAGAAATGGCATTTGACTTCTCTTCAGAAATGATAAGACTCAATTCTTGACAGAGATAGTCTGCTTCCATTTTCCTAAGCAGAGGAGGTCTAATGTTGATAGTAGTCTGCTTCCATTTACCTAAGGAAAGGAGACCTATTGTTGGTAATCAACAAGTCTTTCAGAGAGCTGCTTGTTGCCCTTCTTTACTTTAACATTTTATTAGCTTTCAAATTCCTAAGTGGTTACTCTACCTTTGGATGCCTAATTGTGGAGTTGAACTTGGAAGGGAGGAAATGGGCACTGAATTTTGTTTACATAGTTTCCATTGAGGGGAATTAGAGAATGAATATAGCTAAATTTATCTTTACTACTGTTCAGATGCCTTTCTTAAATACATTCTGTTCTGGAATATCTGTACAATTTGCAGATCTTTTGGAATATTTGAGCATGTTGGTATTTCCTGGACTTTAATGATGATGATTGATAAAAAATGAAATTGCACTCAGTGTGTATGGTCACATGTTCAAATTAATTTGTCTGATGAGGAGTTTGGGTCTAGTGTCTCTGGGAGGACATTAATCTCTCCCATGGTGAAGGCTGAGACAAACCTTTCAGTGACTCTATTCTGTTCTCACTGACCCAAAGACGCCTGCTCTTACCAAGCCAAAAACAAGCTTCCTGAAAGTCAATGAGCAGATTTTAAGCAGGACAGGAAGTTTCTCTAAGGAATTTTTGTAATGTGAATCAGAAAAGGCACTTTCGGGGACAGAGATTGCAGAAGAAGGTGTACTGGTAACTTGAACCTTTTATCTAAGATTTTTTACATTACTACTATTTTGAATCTCTGCTTGATTTTGTGTTCCAGGTAAGCAGGTGGTGTTGTTTTTGAAATGTATGTCCAGCTTGTTGTGAAGAATTAATTTTCAGTGTTTGCTTCGACTTAAGTAAAGCTATGCAGACTTTCCAAATATTTCCAGATTAAGAATGACTCTGATACCTAGAGACGATTTTACCGACTCTATAATTCCCATTTATGATTACCATCATCCTAAATGATTCTATGAAATCACTAAGCTACTATTTTTTGTTTCATAGTTTCATTTGGAAATACAGACTCCAGCATATACGTTGTCACTCTGGTTTTAACCACTTCTGGTTAAAAAGAAAATTGACCTATGGGGAAGGTAGAGGCAGGGAGATAGAACAGACAAGGAAGTGAAAGTCAGACACACTGGCCCTCTAGGTCACTTCCCTTCTAGAAGCCTAAAGGAAATATAAGAATACAAAACCTCAAGAACATTTACACGACTTCTTTCTGCTCTGTCAATTGTATCAGAGACTCAGGATCTCACATTAAATTTTTGAGACTTCTTCCAGTATCTGTTTTATTAAATTAATTTTCCCCAGGAAGTTCCATCCTCCCACTTCTAAAGGGCTTGGTGTTCAAAAGGTAAAGAGATATCTGGAAGAGATACAACAAAATGGATTTTTGCAATTCACTAAATCTGCATTCATATTTTATTATGTCATGGTCACTTCTCTTATAATGTTTGAGAGAAAAATATTTGAAAGAGACAATTATAACCTTTTCAAAACTTCTAAAGTTTGCCTAAATCAGTCTTGTTGCTTATTCAATCAAAGGCAGTAAATCAAATAGGTGGCAGGGGTGGGAATGAGAGTTAAAAGGTTTTTTGGGCGCCAATCAATGTGTGTAGTTCTGTACATTACATGTAAGTTCACTAGCAAGCAGAAATTGTTTAATAAGGGGAGTAGCTAGTAGGAGGAAAAGGTTATCTACAATGAATGGTGAACATTACACATTTAAATGTCAGCCTGGGCTTCAGTGAAGCTTTTGTACTCAACAAGAGGGTTAACATTTCCTCAGGTTTACTGCTAAAAACATGAGATAAGGTGTCACTAGAGAGAAATAGACAACTAGTTGTCTTATCAAGAAGTTAGAAGGGGAACATTCAAGTGATAACATTTTAATGAAAAAGAACAGACTGTCCTTCTCCATAATCTTATTTGTGTTGTCTGTCTACTTTCTCTCAACAAGAAATCCAGTTTTGCTAAGTCACTTCATTAATCGTTTGAGAGCAAGAATACAAATCTCATAAAACACATGCTTCTGTTTTGGATTTTTGCAGGTGTCTTGATAAGAGCCCAAGCTAGTGTTTATTACTGATTTTCCAAAACTTGATACAGTCCTTGCAACTGAATTATGGAAGGACTTTACAATTCACAATACGGAGTAACCTGAATTATATTGTAAATTACTGTAGATACAAACTATTCTATCATCATATGTGGATGTGTTTTATGAGAATTAAACTCTGACCTTCTAAAAATCATCACAGTGTAATTAAAAAGCAGAATATCCCAAAAGAGAGCAGCTATATATAAAATCAGTTATTCTTGGATAAGCTTAAATAGGCTAAGGGATTCTAGTATGTAGTACAGCAGAAAATATAGAATCACAGAATATCCTGAGTTGGAAGAGACCTATAAGGATCAGAGAATCACAGAATTAATTAGGCTGGAAAAGACCTCTGAAATCGAGTCCAACCTATGACAGAACACAACCTTTCAACTAGACCATGGCACTGAGTGCCACATTCATTCTATCCTTAAATACCTCCAGGGGAGGTGACTCTACCGCTGAGTGACCACCCTGAGCAGCCCATTTCAATGTCTCACCACCCTTTCTGTGAAGAAATTCTTCTTAAAGTCCCACCTAAATGTGCCCTGCACAGCTTAAGACCGTGCTTGTTGCCTGGGAGAAGAGGACAACCCCCACATGGCTAAAACCTGCTTTCAGGCAGTTGTAGAGAGGGATAAGGCCACGCCTGAGTCTCCTTTTCTCCAGGCTAAATAACTCTATCTCCCTCAGCTGCTCCTCATAGGACTTGTGCTCCTGACCCTTCACCAGCTCTGTTGCCCATCTCTGGACAGGTCCAGCACCTCACTGTCCTTCTTGGGTTGAGCGGCCCAGAATTGAACACAGCATTCAAGGTGTGGCCTCACCAGTGCTGAGTACAGGGGAACAATCGCTGCCCTGGTCCTGCTGGCCATACTATTGCTGATACAGGCCAGGATGCCACTGGCCTTCTTGGCCACCTGGGCACATGCTAGCTCATACTCAGTGGTTGTCAACCAGGTCCTTCTCTGCTGAGCAGCTTTCAAACCACTCTGTCCCCAGTCTATTGTGCTGCATGGGGTTATTGTGACCAAACTGCAGGACTTGGAGCTTGGTCTTTTTAAACCTCATACCATTGGTCTCAGCCCATTAATCTAGCCAGTCAGATCCCTCTGCAGAGCCCTCCCACCCTTCAGCAGATTGACATTCCCAGCCAGTTTGGTGTCATCCATGAATTTACTAAGCGTAGAATCAATTCCCTCATCCAGATCATCAGTGAAGAGATTGAATAGGACTCGGCCCAATGATGATCCCTAGGGAACACCACTAGTGACCAGACACAAAATGGATTGCATTTACCACCACTCATTTGGCCCATCCATCCAGCCAGTTCTCTACCCAGTGAAGAGTGAACTTGTCCATGCCTTGGGCTGCCAGGTTTACCAGGAGTATGTCATAGAAGATGGTGTCAGATGCTTTGCTGAAGTACTGACATCAACAGGTCATTGAGTCCAGCTCCCAGCTATTCATAGCACAACCCAAAAATCACCATGTCCCTGAGAGCATTGTCCAAGCACCTGACAGACTTGGTGCCATGGCCATCTCCCTGGGAAACCTGTTCCACTGTTCCAGTGCCCAACAGCCTTCTGGGTGAAAGACCTTTTCCTGATATCCAATCTAACCCTCCCCTGACTCAGCTTCATGCCATTCCCTCGAGTCCTGTCACTGGTCACCACAGAGAAGAGATCAATGTCTGCCCCTCCACCTGTCCTCACAAGGAAGTTGTAGACTGCAATGAGGTCTCCCCTCAGTCTTCTCTTCTCTAAGCTGAATAAGCCAACTGATCTTGGCTGCTCCTCATACAGATAGACAGATTCCCCTCTAGATCCTTCACCATGTTCATGCCCCTTCTTCAGATGCTCTCTAGTAGCAATAGATCCTTCTTATACTGTGGCACACAAAACTGCACATGATCCAGGGAGGTATTTCTGGAAATGCTTTAATGGCCATCTTTTGCTCAGCCACTAAGTTTAATGCAATTGTATTATAACCAGTTATTAGAAAATGGAAACACTTGAGCAAATTTGTGAAAAAAGAGAAGTATTCACAAAGAATAATAAGTAGTGGATATGGAATCTGGGCTCCACATCAAGGCTAAGGAATTTTTCTTCTATTTTCTTCCTAATTGCAATGTTTTGCCGTAAATGTGTAAAAAAATACAGGCAATAAACACATAAAAAAATATGAAGAAAACCTCTAAAGGTAAAATGCTCAACACTGTAAGAGTTGTTCTTAATAACATAAATAGAGGAAGTCAATCAATTACAGCCGAAAGAGAAAGGTTAACATGTTTCTCACAAAGAATAGCTGGATTTCCTCAGGAAAAAAAGCCAAGTGGATCCCTTGTGTGTATTGTTTTCCAAGCAGAAACAAGACTAAAATTCAGCTAGAAATATCAAGGACAGGTTTAAATAAAATGGATGAACTCCTGTCTACCAAAAAAAAAAAACCATTAATAAAATAAATAAGCTACCAGAGCAGAAATTAACAGCCTAACAATGAATTGAGGGAACAGCCCTGCATGGAAGTGAAATAAGAGTTTGATTGGTTTTTTTACAACAAATAAAGCTGCTGAACATGAGGATTGTTACTTGTTACATTCAGAGATGAATGAATAATTAAAAGAAAAAACCAACAATGAATAATTTATTCAATGAATTTGGCTGGGGCTTTTTTTCTACAGCCTAGTTATCACAACTTTTTAAATGTATTCATTATGCAAATTAATTCAGCTAATATTCATTTACACTCTTAAGAGATTGGATTTAATTATCCAAAGGGTATGTTGCTTATAGTATTTGTGACTGGTCAAAAAAAGTCAAACAGAATTGCTTGTATCACCTGATTGGGTAAATACATAACCAGTTAGTGGAACTATACAGCAGTAAAATTATCATCACGTATAACCAAATACAAGCTTTGAAATATACCTTTTAAAAAGTTTTGCTGATGTGTCAACCCTCAGACATTTACTTTCAAGAAACAAAGGGAATTAATTCAAAACTTGAAATAAAATGTAGTTCTTTACCTCTCACTCTCTATCTACTTCCTGCAAGCTGAAAGAACTTTTCAAGGAAATGAACCTTGTATATTTACCCTGTCACATTGCTAAGAAACTGTTGCTGACCACTCTTAGAAGCATAACTCTCATGTAGAGGGACCATGGGTATGACCCAGGACAGCTTTTCTAACACTTTAGTATCTCAAATCCCAATACAGTGAAATATGATCCCTTAAACCTGTTGCCTATGACCAAAAAAAAAAAAAAAAAAAAAGTTGAAAAGGCCTGGAATTTTAAAATATTTCAAGACTTATCTGTCAATGGCTTGCCTTCAGAACTACCTCTGCATATGTTTTTATCTAAGTGCATCTCTTAAACGTGTCAAATATGTTGCTATTCATGACTGACAATAACTTTATTTTATAAAGGTCTACTAGATTCATTTGCCAAAATTTCCAGTTTGAACTTCAACAGTAATGTCTCAGAAACAAATTTTTTGCTCACTTTTTGCTCACCCATTGCCAGAAACATGAGGCTTCTCTTTAAGTCTTACAATTCCCATGACAATTAACTCTTACCTTTGAAAAAACATGTCAGAACTTAAACAAAATATTCAAAACTTAATCCTAATGTTTTGATCTGCTAGATTTTGTTTCTTCCCTATAAGTAGAATTATTTGTTTGTAGTATTGTCATAGTTGCTCTGAGACATTTAACATTTTTAAAGTATATAGAAACATAAACAATTGACATGCAGCGCTAAGAATTATAAATTCCCTAGACCTAGTTTTTGAAACAGCTAGTGGTAGATCATTTCATAATTCAAAACTCATAATAGCCTGCATCCGATATCAAAAAACCAAGTAACAAGTTCATAAAAAAACCCCAACTAATAAAATTTCTGCCAGATGATGAAGTGAGAAGCAAAACAAAACTGATTTCCTGTAATATAGATCATCAAGTTTTCCCGATTTTCAGTGGTCTAGGGAATTTATAATTCTTAGCGCTGCATGTCATTTGCAGCTAAAAGGTGTGTGAAGAAAGGCAAAGAATGCCACAGCTGAAAACTTAAGCTCCTTTGAGCTGTTAAAGTCTTATTTAAAGGCAAAACTGTTATAACGAAGCAGAAAACATTTTACTTCTTTTCACAGTAAAAGCAGATTCTTACTCGATCTGTAAACTCTTTTTGAGTCTAGGCTAAGAATTAAGTTATCTGATTAGTAGGAAACCAGTCCATGTTGCTATGGTGTAGGTCTCATGTAGCTTTCTAAGTATTCTAACCTCTTCAGAAATCTCAATTCAAATTACCTATATATTTCTAGAAAAGGACCTGAAGGAAACTTATCTACCCAATATTGGCCATGTCTCATAAATGCAACGGCTGGTAAAACCCAGAGTATGAGGCAACAGACACAAGGGCTTGTCATTAACACCTCTGAAGAACTTGTGTTAAGCCCCAGATTTCTCCACTAATATGTGCTATTGTTTTGCTGTTGTACAATGCAGATGAATTTGAAAAGGTGTATATGCCACTTGTAGGGTCGATGTTCTCTTAGTGTCTGCCTAATACTAAGTTTGGCAAACTAATTTTAAGTTCTCTACTAAATTGTTTTCTATTTAACTATATGTCATGTACAAAGTCATGTACAAACTACTTATAACAAAAAAAAGACTGAGTTTTGACCAAATAATAACACTAGAATCCCATAACAGGACCTAACACTGACCTTAAAAATTCAATGACCCAGGCAGACTTTGCACGCCTGTTTGCCACAGACAGTGCAAGATGAAAGAAATTAATTTAAAGCATACTAAAGTGTAAGACTTTATGCTTTTCAGTTCTGATGCTATTTTTAAATGATGCAGAGCAATAGATAAATCAATAACATATGGACTTACCTGATAGACTCCTTGGCAAACAGCCCCTTGTTTTTAGATATATTTTTATAGAAATAAATGAGGATGTCTTAAAAATGTGCAGTTTACTATTTTAATACACAGTTTAAGAGATTTATTATTTCAGTTTCCAAAAGTAGTTTGTAGGACATAAGGCAGCATTACTTATTCAAAATGTGTGCCATTACTCACAATAAATTCAATAAAAGTAATAAAACATGTAGTTTACTTTTTACACTTCAACAGCCTTTTCTAACCTAAAAATAAAAGGCTTAAAAAGTGAGAAAGAATCATTTTGACAACACCAGAGTAGTCTGAAACAGGCCAGTGGATGTGTAGTTAAGATTGCTAGCAGTTTTAGTGAAAAACATATTCATTTCCAACGACGCAGTAATGTAGCCTTATACTTGTAGAGAAAGTTTCATCCTAAAGGACATTATAGAATCCAAAAAGATATTATAGAGAGCTACTAAGTACATAATTTTGTTTGCTGAAAAATGGACTCTAATGGAAAACATTATCATTTAATGAATGGGACAGCAGACTGGAAACCAGGAAACTTCAGTTCTGTTGTGGGTTGTGACAACAGCCTCCTGCATTTTTTTTAACAAGTCATAGATCTCCTGTTCTTTTTCCCTGATCCTTTGCATGTCTGATCTCCTCATAAGGTTCTTATCACAGAGATTGGATATTTTGATACTGCAAACAGTAAGTAGCCAAAGAGACACGATTCAGCTTAGTCAGGTCCCCTGTTCCTTCCAAACAAAAGTGCTGTGAAAAGCAGAGTAAGGTAACTTACACTGAATTTTGTGTGTGTGTGTATTATTTTTTTTCAGAAGGTCCTACCCGTTCTTGGTTTAGCTAGCGTTTCTTCACATTGCTACTGCTGTTAATAGTATGGTCATAAATATTCTAAAGGAAAGTTTCTTATATAAGAAATTGAAACCTAGGAAAGATCTAAAACTACAAGATCCTATAGACCAGGAAAAAAATTCAACACATTATATAATCTCAGATAAAAGTCTTTTAAATTTTATATTTCTGTATTACCAAGAAGGGCAAAATTCACAAGATCATTGAGTACTGAGAGAAAAATACCATTAGGATATCCAGGTGAAAGAAGCCTGCTAAGAGAGTTTTTTTTCCTCTTTTAGATATTGAATAATGTTTTTGGATGCATTCAAGGCACTTTTAACCATGAATGCCTCCTAGGTTATAAGGTTTCCCAGAAGACAAATAAGTTACTCATTGAAGCTGTTATTACCTTGCCCTCTGTGTACTAGATGATTTCTTAGCAGTTTAAGAACTGCATTTGGCACAAGAAGAAATGATAAGGTACCTTTAGAGTAACACATATAGTTTATGTTCAATATTATTATGTATTAAGATCTCTTTAGAACAATAGAAAATTTCAAATAGAAAGAGTCTAAAGTGGTTGCATGGTTATTCAGAAATGTCTTCAGACTTAGATGATGTCAATTGATGTATCTTGGCTCTTCTTTCCCCCAAAATGATGCTGTATCATAGGAAAGGCTATCTTACTTCAAGTGCATTGCTGTTGCAAGGGCCTGAATATGAGACATTTCATTTACTGTTTTGAATTACTAGATGAGATGTAAAATATTTTTGGAACTGGAGATGAAAAATAGTAAGGTAATTCCTTGTTCTTAGAAAAATACCATACATGGAAAACAAGCCCAAATGAATACAAATCACAGAGTACACTGCATAAAGAACAATAAAATGCTACAGCTCCACCCAGATTATTATAAAAGTGCTTGGAGGTGAAAAAAACCCAAAAACCATAAACAACAAAATTAAATGAAACCAAACACAAACCCAGCAATAAATGGAAGCACATATTAAGATCAGAAGAAGTAATTGGGTAGGTGAAAGACAAAAAAGGATTGGAAGACTTTTATTTAGTAATGATGTATTTGTTTGGTTTTGGCTTTTACAGCTATTCATTTTAACTACAATCCCATCTTTTGATAAAAATTAGGAATTACATTATCTTATTTCAAAATTCATACAGGTATTTGTATTAGAGTTATATTTTAATTGATGTAATTAATTTAATCATCATATCCAATTAATTAATTGTCTCATGATCTGTAGGAAATATGGTATTCTCAAATTGAATTGCTATATATAGGGTGCTTGCATTATGTAGATCAGAGGAAAAGATTTTTTTTCTGGGGAGCAGTGTTTTAATTTTTTTGTTTCTGAGATCAGTAGGAAAAGCATAATCACTAAATTCAATTAATTTAAGCAAATTTAAGCAAATTTAAAGCAATTGGAGAGACACAGAAACTTGAGAAGGGGAAGTTGCAGCAGTAGTGCCTAAAGCTATGCCTAGGGATGAGTTACTAGCTGGCTAAAATCAGGATTAGCAGGTTAAAAAGTACATGTGACACTGCCATATGTTTCTGATCATGAAAAATTAAATGACACCTTCTTCAGACAACTAGAAGAAACCTCACATTTACAAGCCTGGCTCCTGGTAGGGGACTGCAGCCACCTCATTATCTGCAGGAGGGACAACACAGCAGGGCACAAATATCCAGGAGGTTTCACAAGTGATAGAGGAGCCAAGAAGGAGAAGTGCTCTTCTGGACATCCTACTTATATAAATATAGTAAAATACTGTGATGGTTTACATTATATTATCTTTCCTACTTTCCCCTGCTGATAGGTTAAGCCAAAAGTTTGTATTTCATGAACAACACTTAACATTTGCACAGTACCTGCAAAACATTGTTATGGATACAAATAGCAAAATTTCCCAGATACAGAGGGTTTTTTCTGTAATAAATAAATTACCAAGTCATTTTCACCTTGGAAAATAACATTATTGTAGGTAATAGTTATTTTGTATTTAAAGACAGACACTATTTTATTTCCTACCAAATTTGAATTTTGCGCATACATTTTTAACAATTGGGCTCACAGGCTGTGAATGTCCCACCGTCTAATAACTTTTGACAAAACATATAAAAAGGAAAAAGTTACCTTCATTTACTAACACAAACACTCATAAACAAACACACACGAATTAACTAATTTCTTAATCTTGGACCCTGAACAAATAAATGTCTGGTTAGATAAGCAATATACACAAGCTTGCTCAGGGTATGTTTTAGTACTTCATTAGTGCTCCAGTCACTGTTCCTACTCTCTTTGGCAGCACTCTTTCTCATTTATTTTTTGTGCTGCAGTAGCTTCCACATCTCTCATACACCCCTCTTGAAACTGTCAGCTATATCTATGACAGACAGTTTAGTCTAGTGAATAGGACATGGGAATGTGCCTAAAACTTCTTGACTGGTGTTTTCGCAGCTAAATATAGGTTTATGGGTATATGTGCAAAAGGGAGTGGAGGGATATATTACCAAGGTACTTCCCACATGTTGATCAAGTTGAGTTCATGGTGATTGCTAAACTTTTGCAGCAACTTAGCTGGGGTACCCCACGGGTAATCCATGTGGTAACTCTAACTACAATCAAAGTAATAAAACAGGCATTACACAATCAGAAATAAGGTATCCCAAAATGGATCTAAGAAGATTAAGTGTTGGAAAATGATGTCCATGCATGTGGTAATCTGTGTATCTTCTTACAGAGAAAAACTTTGACAGACATCTCCCTAATCCCCGCTAAAAGGATGTGGTTTATATTTATTAAAAGTGGCAAATATGAATTGGTCAGGAGGGGGAAGGCTGAATATTTTAAATTTCCTATTGAAACTAGAGAGTCAATAGTGCCTTAGAAAAATGCCTTAGAAAATATTTTTGCTTATAAAAAAATCTGTGACTTGAGAGTGTAAATTTAATACTTATTTCTTTCAATTTCAATATAAGCCATGGAAAATTCCTTCAGGAAATCAAAACTACTAACAAAGGAAAGATAGAAAGGACCTTACCCTGACTATAGCAAAGGAGACCCACCCCACTATGCATTTCTGTGAGCACTTATGCCACTGGTCTCAAGACAAAACCTTGTAAAGATCTTGTGATGTTAGCTGAAGTTGCTACAACTACCTGCACACTTTATGCAGGCAAAATACTGTGTGAGTGCTTTTGTAATTTGTTTCAAGTAAAATCAGACATATTGCATCAGGTCACAAGTTGAAATTTTCAAGCTGACTCAACAGACTGAATATCATTCAAACAACTCCCACACCAGTTTTAACCACTTCATCCCTTCCCTTTGCAGTATAACCCTCATTCATTTAACCAGACTTACCAGAAAGCAAAGGATTTTATCTTCAGAGTTATAGTTTTTGCTTTCCTTCACTTCTTTCCTTCAGGTTGAACATGAGTAAATGGTTTCTTTGGTAGAAAAGCTTACTCATATAACATAATGCTGACATACCAGCTAACATCTTTAGAAATTCTGGGCTGGATTGAAATGGAATTACTGCATGATAATAGCTCTATTTGAATATGCTAATAAAGATATATGATGTTGGACCTATCCAGAACTATGAGGCAAATAGGAAGCTTGTGAAATTTCATTTCAAAAAGCCAACACAAATTGACAGCAGTGCTCCTGATTATATACTCCTTTCAGAAAGATACCTGACCCAGGCATTCTTCATCCATGTTATGTAAAAAATAGCTGTAGCCTGACTGACTGGGTAATACAGTACTAGGAAAAGGTTAGAGATATATTTCAGGGAGTATTAAAGAAGTCCAAAGTTATTTGTCTCAAAAGCAATTGTTTTATCTTTACCAGTGATCCTCCTTTCCCTATGGTTGACTGTAATTTCTTTCCCTGACCATTTTCTTTCCATTGTAAAGTTAACGTCCTTTGTTTGGAACAGCCAACTCGGCAAGGCAATTGAATACAGAATAGAGATACTAAACATTATTCTTATAAATTGAATTAAAGTGTATGAATCTGTCTCTTTTATAAAATGCCTGCCTGCACAGAATAGATGTAATCTGAATTAGTAGATGGCTGTTGATACCATGAGAATGAACAAGAGAGGAGTATTTAAACCAGATATATACATGAGAAGATATCAGTGAATTGCACAGTGGGTTTCAGTTTTTGGTCGTGTGCCATGAATAATTTGGGCAAAATAAATTGCATCAATTTACTTAACTTTTTACTGAATGAAACTATCAGTCTGAAACAAACTGATTTCAAATCAGGATCATAAATTTAATAGAAGCCCAATGTAGCTCTTCTGTAAAGAGGAAAACTGAAATGCTACCTTGTTTTAACAATAAATACAAGATCTCAGGGATTAAAGAGCTGCACTGACCATATATATATTTTCAAGAAAATAATAGAAATCTTTTATTTCTCTTAAAAAATGATATAGCAATATTGATGTTATTTCACATAGTGGTGTTCTAAAATATTCCTACTTACATTAGGTTTAGGATGTGGTGATGTCAACAGAAGTGCTACCATTGTCATCATTAAAGATAGCTTCCAAATTGCACTTGCTGTTCTAAACACATGAACAGATATGATTCTTTCTTGGACAGAGAAAGAACAGATATATTAAATAAAGAAAAAACTATAAACATTTCTTTTCCCATCCCTCATAATTTTTTTCTTCTAGACTTGTATTTATATACTTTCAAGGCACTTAACTGTTTACAATCTTGATTGTGACTACACAGAAGACATAAATCTGTCTCCTATCTTAAAACACTATATCAAATGAATAATTTCTACTGAAAACATCAGATTTTGTCAGAGTGCTGATGTTGAAAGGACCTTGTTATCATTGTGCCACTTTAACTATCAGAGAAGGAATTTCCTGAGATCAGAAGAAATTTTTTTTTTTCTGTATAAGGTAAAATTTACCTGCTACCTTATCTTTAAGATAGACTTTTTCATCTGAAAGTTGGTTCACATGTATTGTTTATTTGTCCTCTTCTACTTGTAATTTTTGCCTTGAAAATAAATCACAAAGTAATGGATTTGGGCATTCCAGACTGTCTTTAAGTAGTATGCCTGGTTTTCAAAATGTATCTTACAGGAAACAAAAAAGTGCAAGAAAGTAAGTTATTTTTTCCTTATTTCAACAGAGAAAATAATGTGGTGGTCTCTAAGTTTGCCTTATTCAGACCCTACAGCAAAGCCAAACAGCAAGTAAACAACTACCAGCAAAACCCTGAAACCAGAGCAAGCAACCAATCACTAATTTTAGCTTTAGTTTATATCTCTATTTTCTCAACATCGTGAACACAAATATGTTCTTGCTGTATCTATAACCTCTGTGAGGTAAAATCGGCTTTGAAGAATTTAAAACCAGACTGTGAAATATTATTAATTTGCTAAAAAAATTTATTTCAGATGGGTTTTTCAGCAATAGCTAAAATACAGTAAAACCAAAGTGGGAAATGTCTCGCTCATATTGTACTTACAGTATGATTCTGTCGAAATTCAGAAGTTACGCAGATGTTCCTGCAGATTACATTATTCACAGATATTATTCACAATATCTAATTTGCGTGCTCTGATACAGTGTACATTCCTAGCCAAGCCAGTGAAACTGAATATAAACCCCATGATTTTAGTCCTGTGATTCACCTATGCCCAAGGTGGAAGTTTAAATCCTTGAGTTAATCTTAAATTTGGACTCTTTACATCCTTACAGAGTATTCAAATTTGTTGTCAAAATCTTTCGATCTGAACCACATTCTTTTTCTCTTTTGCAATGCCTGTCTCTGACTTTGCATAATAAAAGCAGAGGACTTTAGCAGAGGCTGTCAATTAATCTGATTTCCCCTACAACATGGGTCGACTTTATAGGGAGAGACAGAGAGAAATGAGGACCGAGAGAGAGAGAGAGGAGGAACAGAGGAGAGATGGTGAGAGGGCATTGCATGTTGGTGTCCAGCTCTCATTTAAACCAGATGGTCATGCAGCAACAGCACCTTTCTCTATAAACTTCTGAAGAGCACTCAGCAGGGGCATGAACAGCATGGCCAGAATACAACAGAGACAGTTCTGCTAAGAAAATGCAGAGTCTGCTACTGTTCCTAGGAATTATTGGAAAAGATGAGACTAGAGTGTCTTCATACACTATCTTCATGATCAGAAGGTAGCAGACCCACAGCTTATTCTCTCTTTGAAAAAATGAAGTTAAATCCCAACTCTTAATCCTCCTGGGTAGATGCTGTATTGAACAGCTATATTGCCTCATAGCAACAACATCCTACAGAATTTGTTATAATTTCTGGAGATTGGTTCACTGTCATGGGTCTTGTGACACATTTTTACCACTTTAGTGGGAAACTTCTAGTGAATTAACTTTATTTGACATTGAGCATGTATATTCATATCTGATGCTATTTTCACACTTTCAGTCTATGTCAGTTAAATCTTTAGTTTGTATTTTTATTAAAATCTGGGGTTTCTACATCAAATATGTCCTGTTATATATGCCTCTCTTCTTCCTTCCTTCCTTCCTTCCTTCCTTCCTTCCTTCCTTCCTTCCTTCCTTCCTTCCCTCCACCACCCCCAAAAACCTAAGGAAACAAAATAAACTTGAACCCTGCTACGATTACCTTCTACAACTTGATTAAATAAGCATCTCGTTGTTGATACAACCGACTGGTTGACGATTGACACTCTAAGCCTACTCTGTTAACAGTTTGTTATCACAGGCATTGTAACCAATTAGTGTCAAGCCTTGTTTGCCCAAGATTAATTTTCCAATATCTGGAGTTCAGAATCAGTTTTTTGTGAAATTAATAAGAAGATTTAGAGTACTTTAACTGAGTATATAGCTTTGAAGCTAAAACCTCTGGCAAGTAAACAATGTTTGTAGGTTTCAGGGTTTTTTCTGATTTAAGGATGTGTTTAGAAATAACTTTGTATAAGTCAAAAATTTGAAAAAGTAATTCAGCGTTCTATTAACTTATTTTCTTCAAAGATTGTTCAAAAATGTTATTAATTTTGAAATTAAAGGATAGAAATATTGTCAGCAGTTCACAAAGGGAAAGAAAATTATGAAAGTCAATATCGGTTATGTCCATCCTCATTATTATAACTACATTGAAATAGGTCATTTTTTAATTAGTTTCAGATGAGCAGTTTGACTCATTATAAGACACTACCAATGAATGCTGAGTTCTTAAAGGTGCAAAAATCTCTATGTTGCAACAACTGTGGTTTTTAAGAACACTGGCTTGATTATTTTTTTGGTTACTTGCTTGATTTTTAATTGAAAATATTAATATACTGAAGCCAACAAATTCAGTTTCACAGGAAACAAAAGTAAATTTGAAGTTTATTAAAATTGCCTTTAGAAATTTTTTTGAGCTGTTTCGTCCATTTGAAGAGAGTTTAGAACAGCCTAGTTGCCTAAAATTCAACTTCTTTTTCCACCATGAAAAACAGGCATTTGAATCTTGTTTTCTATTATCCCTGATAAGGAAAGAAAACTAACGCACCAGATAAGAAAAGAAAATTAAAGCATATTACAGGGTAAGGATGCATTTAACCATTTGTGGCTGTTTGGCTATTTGGAATCTGGAGTAGAGGGTCTTGCTGAATAGTTTAATAGGTAAGTGGAACATGTTTGTGTGTGTGCATATATATCATATGTATTTATATATTCATACATACATGTATATATGTTTATGTGTGTGCTAATAATGCATATGCATGCAAAATGAAATTTAGGACTTGGTTGCAATACAAAGAAAATAAAATGCTTCTTTACACATGCACACATGCACGCACACACACACCCCCACCCTCCTCCCCTTGCAATGCAATTTTGCTTTTGGCCAGATGCACATTTTAATTGTTGTTTCAAGATAGATCAGTCATCAGAGTATCCTGCCTAAAGCTGTTACTTATTGTAATACCCATGACTATTATTTTAACATTAATATTGTTATTGTTGTTATTATTAGGAGATTAACAGAATGTGTTATTATATGGCACATTATGTAGTTATAACTATGGGAGATCTTTTCAGTTTGGACAATTGTTCGTGATTTCATATGAATAGTTTAGGTCTGGCCTCAGCCAATCTTAGTCCACAGTGGGACTGAAGAATTTCTGTAGGTAACAGGAAAGACAGCTTCCTTTCTTCCTTGATGTGAAATACAAGCTGGGAAAAAGAATGGTTGAGGACCAAGGTGGAAGCCTATGTGTGATTGCAGGTGTCTCACACTGAGTACCACTCCAAGCCTTTATCTCTGATGAACCGGAACAACACTGAAAAAACAGGTGTGGTGTGTACCTGCACTCTTGAATATGTTTAATATTGCCACACCTCAGGCTTTTGTCACTTTCTTCCAGAAAAAAAAAAAAAAGATATGTAGGAGTCAGATAAGCAGTGGATCAAAAGGAACTTTATGAGATTTAGAGATCATGAGATTTCTCTGTATCTTCAGATATATTTTTTGTACTTACAGTACTGTGATCAAAATATTTTTTTAATTCAGTGACATATATTTCAAGTGTAACATATTTGACAGTATCTAGCAGTAGCTACTGGATCAACTGAATGTATAGGTAAACATCTGAAACATTTTAGCCACAGTATATTTACTCTATATACAGAGACATTATCAAATACTCCAATAAAAAATAAAATTATTAAGATAATTATAAAATTATCTGCCTACTGTTTAGGCATCATATCAGCATAAATTGTCCATGTAAAATATCTAATCCAAGAAATCAAGCACCTTTACTATGTTCCAAATATATTTTAGAAATATTTTCACATCTTGCATGATAAACTCAGTTTAATTTCCTCTACTTAATATGTCTTAAATTGGTACTTAATTATCCAATTCTGTGGTAAAAACCTGAACGGAAAATAAATGAAAATACTGTAGTCTTCTAGAGTAAAGACAAGCAAGAAATTATTTCCACAACTTCTAAGAGTGGTTAATTCCCACATCCCTGTTAACATCATGTGGCATTAACATTTCATGGGTTTAACCTTCTAACATAAACATTTTGAATCAGATAATTTGTATCACAACAAGCAGAAGTGTAAGTAAGTGAGAAAAACAAAAAAACCCCTAGAAAATATATCTCTTAAAATGTTGAATGATTTTAGGCTTTTTTGAGGGGTGTGCATTTTAAGACTTCACTCAGTTCTGACACTGATCCAGATCTCAGTTGGAAATGTCATTGTTGTGATTAATTGATAGCCATAACCTTCTTCAGGGAAGCATATAATTTTAAATGGAAAAGTCGCAGATAGAGACCAATTAGTACCATGGTAAATTATGAGCAATTTCAATATCAAATGTCATTCAGGGTCTTGTTATGTCACGCCCGTTCTTTTTTCTTCTTCCCTATCCTCCCAAGCCCATCCCCATTTCAGTCTTTCAGTATACAAAATAGTGTTATTTAAGAGATTTCTATACAATTTAAAACGTACTAAAAACTTAATTCCCTTAAGTAAACGAAATAACACCAAAGATGAAGAGAAAGCAGCCTTCTAAAGAGTCAGCAAAGGCCTGTAAGTCTGGTTGTGAACGCAAACACTAAATTGTGGGTGGAAACGCACTCAATACTCACAAAGTGACATCTGGGACCAGGTCCACACTAATTGTGTACCTGTGTGCACACAGAAGTGTCAGAAGGCAAAAAGCTTTTATTCCATGTGGGTATAGCCTGCAGTATTTCAGTTTTCGTTTACAGCATGTTGGACACCACATGACAGGTAATGGAGTTTACGGAAGGTCTCAAGGAAGAACAGACAAAAGCTCTCAAAAAAACCATACTAGATAATTTTTTGTTATTGTTTCCTTTGGACTTTTGTGAGACCTCCTGTGTTTTCCAGAGTGTCCTACTGGGGACAGTGTGGTACTGTCCATCAGTGTGGTTCCACCTGCAGTATCAGGGCCCTACTTTATAAACATAAACTGGTAATTCTTATTTACTTACAAATCAGCATTTAACTGATGTTACAGCAAGCACTATGAAAATGTTTATTAAATATCAATTAATTTAAACAGATTGTATAAAATATATTTTTATATTGTTTATTTTATACAACAATAGGTTGTATATACTAAATACATTTTAGATTATATTAAATGGCTGATTTAATAAGCTACATATTTGTGCTTGTTCTATTCAGCATATCTTACCTTTGTAAAAGCAGGTTTTACTAGGCTGGTGAGGATGGATGAAGGATTATCAAGGTATTACCTTTTATGTATTGTTTTTTTCTGGATCTTGTTCTTCTGAAACACATAATTCTCAAGGGATCTGGGGACATGTGGAAAAGGTAACACACTTTTTAGACCTGACTTACTTAAGTATAACAGACTGATATATATAAAAGTATGCATATAAGAAATGAGGAAATATTTTATTACAAACATTTTTTGTCTCTTCTGTTGTTCTCTTTTTGTAAATGCTTAATGCTAAAATTCGCATCAAAAATGTAAAAAAATATGCAGTGGGCCAAAGTTAATAGCACACATAAAATGGTGGACAGGCAGAGAATAAGCATACTTTGCTTGTACTAAAATCATATATATATTGAGGTTCAAAATCTGGCTTTATCTCCATTTTTTTAACGTTCCCATTCCTCTGAATCTGTTACAAACTGTCCTGTATTTAAATGTATTAGAACTTCACAATATACCTTTGATTATATCTAACTTGAAAGCATAATTGGAGAATTTAAGCCCAAAATTTTCCTTTAGATCATTTGTCTTTAATAACTGCAAATTAGATGGGGAGAGTTTTTGAGGACAACCAACAGCTGTGTGAAATTACACAAACCATAATATCTTTGGGGGGGTTTATTTCAACGAAAAATAGTTCATATAATGAATACTGTTTGTATTGGACTCTTAGACCTGGTATTTTATATAAATCAATCAAGTGTTTGACAATCTAAAATCACTTCTATTAATGCTCTCTGAGTATTCTTAGTCTCACTGCTCTCCTCCACTTTCAAAGGGAGGTCTTCTAGTGTGTGACCCGACAATCAGCCAGGTCATATAATCAGGAAAATTCTGAGTTTTCATTAATGTTTCATCTAAGGATGATTTTGTGAAGAGTGTGATCTAACACCAATATTTTAAAATTCTTTTCTTTTTACCACTCAAAAGCATTTATGACTGCCACTTGCCCCTGAAAACTTCCCTCTTCATGTCTCACTCTCATCAGGAAGTAAGAAATTATTCAGTATAATGATCTGGACTAGGCAGAAACAGCTGATGTTTCAATGCCCTTCATTTGCTAATACAAAACAATGTCTACAAACACCTACTGAGATATAAATAAAATGTACTGTTGCAATCATTAAAATGAAGTGGAGGGTGTTTTAAACACTTATCTAATAATTTCAATATCTGGATAATGTTAACAAACACTTTATCATATTCTACCATGGTATCCTAATTAGTCTAACACTTATATTAATTTTCCAGCAGTGAATGATGAAGAATCTCAGAAGCAGATGTTACACCATGTAAGTTGGCTGCAAGAAAGTGGTGCATTTTCAAGTGTGTTTTTGTGTTTCTAGCAATGTAGCAATACTTTTAAATTTATAGCCTCCATTTCAAATGAACAGCATCCACTAACACCCAAAAGCCATTTGTTACTTTTACTTACATATCGGAACCTTTTCACTGACGTTTGGTTAATATGCCCTGTGTCCATCGGACATTCATAAAATCACAAGATGTCCAAAAGGAATGTTTATAAAATAATTTGCATTATGATTTGTGCCTGTGCAAGAGAGAACACATCCATATTTAGTCTAGGGGAGGTAGAAAGGGAGAAACTGGGGGTAGGCGTTATGATTGGCTCAATTCCACACATACCAAATGTGAATACTTATGTTCTTCCCACAAAGCATTAATTTCTTCACATACTGTAGACTTTATTCTTTTACCAGGTTCCAGATAGCAGACAGCTCTTGTTTTTCACTTATGTTTTCCTTTTAACAACAGTCATTAATTTACTGATACGCTGTCTATCAGAACCACATCATCTTGATTAGAGCTGTTATCCTAATCAAAAGGCTGATAATTAAGACTATCCATCTGTAGAGTTCCAAGTGCTAAGATGAGCTGAAGATCCTAATTAAGATTATTTAGGTGTTACTTAAATGCCATCATTTGATTCAGCTAATCATACCAGCAGGTACATTAGATTTGCATTAATGTTCTGCTGAAGCCAGCAGCTCTTTAAACAGATCAAAAATATAGATTACAGGCACCATTTTCAAACATCTTTATATCAATATAACACTGAGACAATGCATTAAAGTAAATGGAATATTGGAAGAAAGACTCAATTTCAGTGTTTCTCAGTCTGCTTTATGATAATCAGTAGAGTATTTAAAATAAGTAATTCATTTACTGAGTTTGCGTGTCATAGCAGCTCCAAGCTTAAGTTTTCACTTATGCTTTGAATATGTACTTTATGGATGACTTTCAGTTTAATGTATATTTTTCTAGCCTAAGTGAAATTATTTTGCAAATAAGTTATTGGAGAAGTCATAATTCTTATCTAATAAGGAATCCATACGAAGCTGAAATTCTCAGCCATGATTTTGTGTTTAAAAGGGAGTTGTGTTAAACTGCTTTTCTTTTTTTTCTCCTTCATCCAAAAAGTAAATCTATTTTCATCAGAATTTTAGTACATTATGATTTTAAAATCAAAACAATTAAGTTTCTATTTCGAGTTTAACCTGTAGATTATTCAGTTTCTAGGGAAGAAATCAATCAGTACTATTGTTAGTAATGTTAAGTCAGTACAATCCAAGATCTTCATGCAGGCATGTCCTTTTTCTGCCTGAAGATATGAAAGACAATTAACATACCACTAGGCTAAAGCCTGTAAATATGTTTTATGAGAGATCTTACCTCAAAAAGCAAGGTACTGGTTCACACATGTAATAGGTTGGACATAAAAGAGTCCACAAGTCCACTTCAGAGAGAGGTCAGCCCCTTGAAAGAAGGTTACCATAACAGCCTTAAATACAAATAAATAAATAAGTATATTCAAATACATGTTTAATCTAAGACTCCGGTTCCCCATAGTAGGGTAAAAGAAGAGGACACCTTTCTTCTCTCTTTAACTACCTAAGGGAAGGGTGAAGATGGAGCCAGGCTCTGTTGAAGGTGAATTCTGTTTGGAGGAAAGGCAATGGACACAAAGAAACTATAATCAGACACAATAAAAGCATTCACTATGAATACTGCAAAACATTCCACTCTTGGCTGTATACAGAATTTGACTGAACAAACTGTCGTCTGAGCTGGAGCCTCTTTGAGCAGAAATTCACTGATTCAGTCCATCAGACGCAGCTCTTTTAAGAGCTCTAGGATGGCTTCATCTCTGGAGGTGAATCATTCCCTATAGAAAGTGTCTAGGCTTAGAGGTCTTCTAAATGTTTGAAGTGAAAAGAATCACACCCTTTTAGTCTCATTCTGTTTTTCAGAGTCATGCTACTCTCGCAGGATTTGTTCTGGAGGATAAAAAATTCCTGTACGCATGAAGTACTCCCCAGTCCAACCAAGTACTTAAGCATGGAGATAACACAATCACGTTGCTGAATTTCCTTTAAAGGAGCGTTTGCCTGAAGATAAATTGGACTTCATTACTTAGTTCCAAAAAGCACTTGAGATTCCAGAGCTGTTTAACAATAATATGCAATCAGTAATGTAAAATACTGGCCCAATTCACAGAATACAGACATAGTTTTCAGGCATAAAAACTATTCCAAACCTATAGTTTCTGGGATATATGCTTATCATTAATCTGTAAAAAGGAACATTCAGTTTATGAGTTTAACCTTTTTAAGGTTCCTTCAGGAAAACTAGACTCAACAATTATGTCATGTAGAGAGGAAGAAAGAGGAATATGAGTGGGATGACTAAGAAAAGAGGGTTAAGTTAATTTGGGAATCTTAACTTTACATTTTCTTGCTTTGAAATGTTAATTTTGCCTGTAACTCTGGTAAGTCTGAAGCTCTATCCCTATATTTTTCACTATTTTTGATGGTTTTGTAAAGAACTTTGCTTGCAAGCTTCTGTTGCTATCCTTAATTTTATGTTAACAGATTCTATTATCTATAATATGCCTAACACCAAAAGGAGATGGATGGAAATTTTCAAAGAAATTATAGCAATTACACCAAAAGAACAAAGATATTACAGTGTATTTTAGTGGTTACATTTAAGAAGTGCATCATCTTTAAAAAAATCCCTTTTCTTATATTCTGTTTTATTTGCATATAAACAGACATATTCACACTGAATTTGCATAGAAATAGATGCATTCAAAACATCTTTACAGCAATCATGAAATCACAGAAGTTACAGATGTAACAGTGTTATTAGTTCTGATTATTTAAACTGGGCATCTATTTTTCTGAGTGATTTTTGGGACAGTTACTGATTTTACACACCATTTCGCACCTGCAGATTCAGATAATGGATTTAAATATTTAATTTAGATTCTGCACACACAGCAGGCAGTTGATGCCCAAGTTTTCCAGACTGCACTCAGGTTAGGAAGGAATTTCTAGAGCATTCAAAATAAATTATCTATGTATTTAATTTTAGAGTCTCTGAATATTAGGAACAATTGGCAATCAACACTGATGAAAAGTATCCTTTAGCGTTTTAAATCTTGCCTAAAACGCTCAAGAAGACATATTCCATATCAGGAGACACTTCCAAAGCTTTTGCTTTAAATATTTCAGCAGTGGTATCAGAAACACTATACTTCAGTTTGTTAAAAAGTTGCCCTGGCTGAGAGTTAAGACAATTATCCCTTGCATGCCAATGTCTCACAGCATACAGCTATTTTCTAAATTTTTAATATTTAGAGGTTTTAATTATGTACTTATTTTAAAATTATCTCACTGGTTGTTATTTGCTTTAAAAAAGATTTCTGCAGAGAAATGGGTAACATGAAGGTGATCTTCAGATAAAAGAGTTACAGGTGTTGAATCATAGGTCTCTAATAGCACAACTTGTGTGTCTAGTGTTGTTTTCATGGGTGGGTAGCAGATAGATTTATTATTTTTCTTCATACCTGGACTGAAAACAGCATGCCTATTACTAGCTATCTGAACATTTTACTCAATCCTCTTTTCAACTAAAAATGCAATAAATTCTTGGAATGAGCAAAGCCAATATGAAGGAAAAGATATTTTTATTCCATAAGTTCTTAGTAACATCTTTGCCAGTTTACAAGTTTTATAAATTGATGGAGGAATTTCTTTCTAAATGAAGTCAAGATTTTGCTCAAGGTCAAGGAAGAGCAATCTTTCTAATTATCCTTTAACAATATTATATTTACTATAAATTCTCACTTTTCTGAAGGAAAGTGCTCTGCTATAGAAATGGTGAAATGGTAAAATGTTTTATTTTGTGCGTCAAGGAAACAGAATTCTCTTATGTTGTTTGACCCAACAACAGAGCTTTCTTTAAACAGTGAGACCTAAACAGATATTTCTATTGACTGGTGCTAAAGAATCTTTTAAAAATAAAATGTCTATTGACTGTGCCTGGGTACTTCCTAGCAAATGCCTAAAACGCTTTTAATGTTATATTTTAAGATTGTGGTTTTAAGCAATATTTCCTGTTCTGATCTTTTATTCATGCTGTTAATGCTAAGTTGATTAGCTGTCACTATAATTTCTTTTTGGAACATATTTTTTTAATTACCATTTCATCTTTCTGCAGTTTTTATCAGTCTGAAGCCATAAACCTGTTATTGTTTTTACTACACTGGTGTGACAGTGGAAATTAGATAAACTGTCTGCAAAAGTACATATTCAGTGGGAAACTGCAGCAGGTGGACCTACAATCACAAATTTTGGAAATTCATGTGTGTGAGACTTAAGAAAATGCACTCTTGAAACTGATGGAAGTACATATAAATAAGAATGCAAGAAATGTTTCTGATGTGGAACCATATACTTAGTCCTTCTTTCAGTAGTGTTAGTGGGATATGCCATTTTAAACCAGTGTACAAGCCTGGCTACTGCAGTCTATCTCTCTTGTAAATTCTATTATTCACAATCATTAAATTAAGGATGTTATAAGGTACATTCCTATGCATTTGCTTTAGTATGTGTCTCTGGACCTGTGATCTATGAATTTGTCTAAACTACTTTAAAACCTGCTGATATAATTTTCACCCACAAATTACTGTAGCAATAAATTCCAGAATTTTAATGCCTGATGTTTTAAGTACTTCTAAAATGTTTATCTTGTACTAGCTTCAGTGACAGCCCCCAATGCTTACTACAATGGGATCTGACAAATAACTGTTCTGTATCAACTTATCCACTAACTTCCTGATCTTTTTAAGTCTTACTAATTGGCCTTCTCCTTTTCAAATTAGTGTCCTAGCCTTTTCAAATTCTCCTAAAAATGTAGGTGTTCTGTTGCCTTATATGTTTTTTGCCCTTCTCTATAACTTCTCTAACTCCACTGAGTCTTTCCTGATGGACAAGAACAGCTCTTAGTAAATGCTGATATAAATATTTACATATTTTGTAAAAAAATTAACATTTACAAATAATATAAAATTAATTCCTCAGGATTCATAGTTTGTTCAATTAAACAATTAAATATCAATTTCTTGGGATGAGGAGCTGATGACCACCTGCAAGCTGAAGTGAGCTAGTCCTTCCTACAAATTACATATTCTTCTAAGAAAACTAAACTTGAATCTGAAAATGTCGGAGGGCTCAGATCTATAAGGGACTTGATGAATCCAAAAACCATAGAGGCACAGCTGCAGCAGCTCCGTGTCTCTGGGCTGAACCAGGAGTGAGGCTGAGAAGGTGTTCCTGATAGGCACACCACAAACATTTGGACATGGCCAAAGTGCTCTGAGCAGCCACCTGTCTTCATGCACTCTGTTCCTCTTAGCCCCTTATCTCTCTATTTGACCACACCTGCCTTCCTAGCCCACCTAGACACTGTTATTACCCCATGTTTTCTTCATCTGCTAAACATTCCCAAATAAGCATTACACCATCCCAAAATATTTTTCCCATGCATCCAATAATGTGTCTCATTTGTCTAAACTGCTTTAAAACCTGTGGATATAATTGTCCTATGAAGGGAGAAACACCCCTCCATTCAAAAGATGCTCCAGAGAGCTGCTGCAGAGAGTGCGGTGCAGCCCATGGGGCTGGAGGCTCCCCAGAGACAGCTCCAGGAGGGAAGATGTTGGGTCTTGTGTCTCTGGTTGGATTATTGGGTTGCCTACATCTGCTGTTATACCTCTCTAATCCATTATGTGTCTGGAGGAGCTTTTAATAGGCTGGTGGCTCTCCTGTCTGGATGGAGAAGTCTTTAATGGTTCCCTTGTGGTGGGATTAGCCAGGGAAGGCCATTAGCTTGGTCCCTACCTGCCCTTGTTCCTCTGTGCTTCTTTATGTGTTTAGGACAGCTTTTTATTAACATAGCCTAGAAAGAACCTGATAGATTTTCTTACACCACAAAAATATAAGGTATTAGATGCCAGAATATCTTTTGGAATCTCAGAGCTGCTCACCACTTGTAATGACTTGGACATTCTGGAGTCACCACACCTCAAATTTCATGAACCTTGATCTATGCCAGTGATATTTCTGAATGTTATAAGTAAATATATTGAAAAATCTTTGTAACTGAAAAAAGAACATCTTCTAATCTTATTTGTTAATAATTTTTTTTTTCAATTAAGTTAAAATCAGAACAAAACTTTGTTATGCACCTAAACAACACAACTTGCTACTTCTAGCTACAATCAAGATAAATTTTCTAAATCAGATCTAAAGCATGTCAAATATTTGCTGACAATTCATCATGTCCTATGCAAGTTCATACAAACACAGAGGGAAGAGTGCCATAAATACAGGAATACAGTTGGGTTTTGTTTTATATTTTTTTAGTTAGTAATATAATATTTTCCTTATTTTTGAAGGCTTACTAGCATAAGAGAAATATATTAAAGATACTTGAGGTGTTAGTTTTCCTATTATTCAAATTTTTGTGCCAATATTCATGGTGTATTTTATTTGTAGAAAGTGGAAAATCTGTTGCAATCTCCACCAAGAAGAGTGCTAGTCCTCGATTATCTAACTTTCAAAAAGATCATTTCATCTGGGAGAAAACCAACCAAACTAACTAAAAAACCAACCAAACCCCCAAACAAAAAAAAAAAAAAAAACCTTATAAAGTTTGTAGTCTTGGTTTAGAGCAATGAGGACATGTGAACTGAACAATGACATTATAGTATTCTGATATTTTACAGTATTTGTGGTTTGCTTTTTCCCTCCTCATCACTTTTTCTTCCTCAGATTGAAATAAAGACAAATCTTAATAATTCAGTTCCTTAAACAGTTTATTCTATCATTTTTCAAAGTAATACTTTTGTCCCTGTGTTTATTACTGAGCTATCATTTAGCAGGATCTGTTTTACTGACACTTTAGAATTTCAGACTTCACAGGCTTCTCCAGCATGGTACTACAATTACAAAACCTATTAGAGAGGATATAATTGCTGTTAGTGCACAATGTTTTTAATATATATTAGGCTTCAGATTACCAAAAGGCATACATATTTAATGAACTAACTCTGAATACAAGGTTACTAATGATTAATAGCCTGAAAGGACACAAAAAGCAACATGCATTTTCCCCAAGCCATTATATGCAGCTAAACGCATCTCAGAAATTATGGGTGAGGAAGTAATCTGGTGGGGCAGTGAAAGTCAAAGGAGAGAAACAAAGTGTTCCATGAAATGATATCTCAATGAAGATATTCTCTACAGTATAATTTCAACACTAGATTACCATGAACCTTTATGAATAGCAATGTAATATTTTAATTTAAATTAATGATAATTGTCTACATTGATCTTAAAGACACTTTCTTTACAGGCTTCCTGCAGTGTTTTAAGCGCAGAGCAGCAAAAACAGTTTGGGTGTTCAGTGTGGAATGCCCAAATGCCATAGGGTCTGACTGCAATCTACCTATATTTTGAATGGGGAGAGTAGAAATCTGGTTTTATAGCCCTTCTAAAAGCCACGTGTTAGAAAAGAATTAGGCTTGATGACCACTGTGGGGGATAGTTAAATCATGTATGGCCTGTTACTTTCCTTACCTTATCTGAACATACTTCAATAAGCTTGGCAGTTTGTAACCAGTGCTAGTCCCACATTTGAAATCCTTGGATGCCAGTGCCTTTTAATCCTTATTGTTCTTTACTGCAATGATTGCAGGAGGTGGAGGGGGAAGTAAAACTGAAAAATAGCAGTGAGAACAAAATAGTTTGTTATGTTTCCTGGAAACTTTTATTGAAAGCAAGGACTATGTTGAACTAAACTAAATGTCAGGATGGATAGAATGTTCAATGGCGTGTAACAGCAGGATAGGAAAACACACTTGGACTGTATTTCATTTAAGTCCCTGTGACACTGGATGAGACTATGACTTTCTGATGGTGCCATTTTACTGCCACTTACCCATTTGTGGTGTTATTGAGCTACATTCAGAATGGAATGGCTGGTAAAGTGTATTAAATATGAACTACTAGAAAAAAAATTTTAAATACGGTGATATTTCATGTTTTTTTAGGTATGTGTACAGTTCCTGACTTGCAGACACCCTGACAGGAGAAATCTATCATTTGCATACACCAGGTTATTTCACAAAACAAGAAGACAGACATAAAAAATGATCTTGATGGTCCTGGAAAGTCCATTATGTAAAACCACTCATAGAATATACTAGCAAAAAGGATCATTAAAGGAGTGGCATAAACAGTTTTAGAAAGCTAATCTCTCATCTAAGAAGAAACAGGTCTAATATACTCGATACAGAGCAAATATAAACAAAGAAGTCTGGCCTTCAGTCTTATGTGCTATAGGATAACCAAAGTGAGGTGCAACAAAGATTACAATGCAATTAATAACTGTGACTTGAGAAAACACCAACTCTGACTGGTTGCCAAAGTTATATATTTGTTCTCCATGCACAGGAAGGAGTTCTGTCAGGTGATCTGTTAATCAAAGTGACAGGTCCTGCTTCCCTTCTCACTGACATTAATGTTGATGCATTTCTCTTCTGATATTTCATGTGTTTCTGCATGCCACAGATAAGAGTTTGCCCACAAATTCAGAGCTTTTTCTTGCATATCATCTGGGTGATAAGCATTTAGGCTTTCTTAGCAGAGGGAAAGCTGATTCTTGTTGATAGTATGTAAGATAAATGAGGCAAAAAAGTAAGCATTAGTGAAAGGTTCTTTGTTTTTAAGCAGACATTCCATTGACCATGTAGCCAAATATAAATAAATAACAAAAAAGAAATTTTTTTCATTTACCACCCTGTCAATTTTAATGACAAAGTGATATTTAACATTTGCCTTTATATGCTATGGCCAGTAGTAGATGAATCTTTGCCTTTCTAAGGCTTCTGCAACATTGAAAAATACAGCAATTACTAGCTTTTGAGGTTTTGGAACTTTTATCTTTCCTTACTTGTAGGTACACATGTATAACATACATAAACAAGTATGATTCAGGGATAAGGTGCAATGTTAAAAATTGAACTATTAAGTTTATTATAGCGTGGAATACTGAACTTATGGGAGAACAGAGTAACAGAATATTAAGCATTATATAGTTTCAGGTAAAACTACTGAAATAATGGATGCTTTACTTTTATATAAAACAGCACATTGCCCATGGTTTCACCCAGCCAGCAACCAAGCCCCACGAAACTGTTTGCTCTTTCCCCCACCAGTAGGACTGGGAAGAGAACTGGAAGAGTAAAGCTAGAAAATTCAGGTTGAGATAAAAGGAAGAGCAAAAGCCATACACACAAGCAAGGAAAACAAGGATTTAATTCACTGTTTCCCATGTGCAGGAAGATGTTCACCCATCTCCAGGAGAGCAGAGCCCCATCACACATAACAGCTACTTGGGAAGACAAGAATTATCACTCCAAACATCCCACTCTTCCTCCCTCTTCCCCCCACTTTATATACTGAGCATGATATCATATGGTCTGGAATATCCCTTTGGTCAGTTGGGGTCACCTATGCCAGCTATATCTCCTCCCAACCTACCATGCCCCTTCAACCTCCTCACCAGTGTGGAAGTATGAAAAGCAGAAAATACCTTGGCTCTGTGCAAGTCCTGCTCAACAATAACAAAAACATCTCTATATTATCAACCCTGTGTTCAGCACAAATCCCAAACAGAGCCCCATACTAACAACTGTGAAGAAAATTAAAAGGTAGAAATCAGATTTGATATTTCAATTGGTTACACAAGTATGCATTAATTCAATCAAAATAAGTAAATAATTAAATAAAAATATATCATTAGAGTGCATGTTTCGGACTTAAAAAAGCTAATTTAAACACTACATCATATGAGTTTTCTAGACCTTCAATCTACCAGCTAAATTATTCATACCCTTAAAAGAAGACCTAAAGCAAAAGGATTTTTGCAATTACTTGATTTTCCAGTGCTTTGTATTCTGATGTTTATATTAACTGGATATTTTATCCATCTCATTTGACATACAGTCGGCATTAGGTAATTTCTAACCTACATAAGTTAACTATCCTCTTTATGAAATCTGCTCTTGCACGTACAAAATGTTCCTACTTCTGCAATGATCATGTATGGATGATAAATTTAGTGCTGCAGTACCACATGTTGGCTAGGAGGTTTCTACTGCAGATAGTATTCAGTAAGGCACTGAAGGGCAAGTGGTACATGTAAGTTGATGCCTGCCTTGGAAGGCACCTACAGGCGTTTGGGATTCAGGACATTTCTTTTGGGGATAATCCCTGTGGGAAGAAATAGTGAGGAGACTTCTTCCTTAGTCATAGCTGAATCTGTCATTTTAGACCAAGAAGTGTGGCATGAAGTCTGGGACGAGTGAAGTGACTTTTTAGGGAGAATTCTTATATCTGGACTTCAGAATGATATGACAAAGCTGTGCAGACAGAATCCTAAACTGAAGTGGTGGGTGAGTAATTAAAGAAGAAAAAAAGTCTTTAGGTAAAACACGTTCTTGGCATTGGTTTGTGTTTCTGGCATCTCAGATTGCTGTCCTTGATCAGTATCTTCAAAACTTGAAATAAATGAACTCACTCATTAATAATGTTCTACTAATCCATACCTGAAGAATTTATATTTTCCAATAAATTTAAAATGGATTTTGTACCTATCACATATGTACAGGTTGCATTTCATTGACACTTCATCTGTTTACATATATTGATGAAATAAACTATGCCTTTTATGCCTTGATGACAAATGCCCCTAAGACTATATCCTCTGCAAAACTATGTTTGGAAATTATTCATATACTCAAACTAAAAAAAGTACAAGATTTTAGCTTGTGTGTCTTCTTTCTTTCTTTCTTTCTTTCTTTCTTTCTTCTTCTTCTTTTTTCCTTTTTTTTTTTTTTTAATTAATTTCTTGTTTGCATATGGTGCTTGCTCTAGGTTGTTCACGCACCTGTACAGGTAGACCAAAGGTACTGTTGCTAGAAGTATCTCCCAGCATATTTCAGTCCTGACCTAGAAAGCTGACCTCCTCAGTTCAGAGGGGCGTGCAGCTTGAATGCCCATGCAGCCCCTTCATTGCTTTTAAGATTGACAACAGCAGCATCAGTTGTGACGGTGCCTTTTTGATGTGGGCTAGTGTCCAATAAGCACACAAAGGAGACCCTCAGCTTATTTCACACAGGTCACTAAGCCATAAGATACTGACAAGTTTTGGTTGCTGTTGACCTTGGCTAAATTTGAAATAATGACCCAGAGGCGAACGGGCCCGTATCCCATCGCCACCACTCGAAGTCGCTCAGAACTTCATGACAATAACATCTTTGAAGACCTTTTAATTTGCTTGAGCATGAGTTTCCCCTCTTAAACCTGTGGTGAATGGCTCTAATCAAATTATGTTTGCTCAGGCTATTACTTCAATAATATCTTAAAATCCTCTGGAACTTTTCCCAATGTTTTCTATTGCTCTCTTCCTCACCCAGCAGCCAATGTGAAAGTGAGTTATATTTGATAGCTATTTTTGTGACCCTTTCAATATTTGATTTCCTGTCACTGGCTTATGAGAATCAATCCTGCAATCAGATAATATACTAAAATACCAATCAATTACAAGCTTTTATTTAATTGTAATATGTCTACTGTCTAAAACTTTGTTAAGGGCCCAAAATTAGACATCAAAAGAAGGGAAATACAGAACAAAACACTTTTCAGAGGCTTAATTGAATAAGTAGCAACTGATTTTAGTCTTCACTAATATATATTTAAATAACTATTTTTTAACTGAAGCATAATTTCATTATATTGCTTATTTCTTATCCATGGTAACTTAACAAAAGGTGTTTCTGTTGCTGTAATGATAGATAGGAGAGCTTTTGATTCCTGCCACTTCCAATTGCACTTATTCTCTACACAGCTTATAAAATGTCCATGAAATAGTATTTTACATAAAAAATATACTCACTTCCAATGTAGAAATTCCTAGGATTTCAGAGAAACACTGAAAAATTGATTAGCATCCAAGACAGCACAACTGGTAAAAGGAATCCCTTACCTTTACAGGGTGTACCACAGGGTGTAGCTGTATATACCAAACTTACACAATGGATATGTAATGACAAAGACCCCATTAAGGCCTGATGTAACTTTATGGTTTTCACAATGCTGATTCCTGGCTATTTGCAGTATTAAAGAACACTTCAACACGGACTGATCCTCTGATTTGCCACGGGGTTATTTGCAGTTTACATATGCTTCAAATCTACCCTCCCATGCGGAAATTCTATGTTGAACAGGAGAAAACTTGTTTTCTGAAGCTTTCATGAATGCTAGATAGTCTATGTCTTCAGTTCCCTGTATGTTTCTGTGTTAAAAATAGCATGTTAAGCATTAATTCCATGAGGTTTTCTCTAGAAAATATCATTTTGATCCCCCGTGAAAATAAAGGCTCACTTCAGATAGGTATGGGTATTGGTCTTCAAACAAAGCTGTCTTCAAGAAAGAAATAGGCCTCACCATTTGTGTGTCAATCAACTTCGCCTGTGTGGGAGACTGGAAAAAGTTTAAAGATCTTTACATAAAGTTCTCTGCCAATTCTCCCAGCATTTTTATTAATACTGAAATTGAAGCAGTACCAGCTTAGGAGTATATGATGTTTAAATTAGATGGGGAAAAAATTATTAATTCCAGTGGGTTTCATTTCTTTTTTAAAGCCATATACTAATATTTTCATTCATTGTTATTTTTGAATGGCTAGGCAGAAAATACAAATTCTTTTAAGGACGACAGTTGCTTGCCCAGCCTGGATTCACTGATGAGGCCTTCCAAATTTTTAGAAGGTTCAAGGAAGGAACCTCATGAAGTTGAAATCATACATCCAGATTTTTCTCTTATCTTGATTCTGACAAGGCAAGTAAAGTTATAAAAGCTACCTTTGTGAGCCTTTTTAAGGCTTCTATTACATTTAAAAGCTTCTGCCTTTGGCATCGAGCCTGACCAAACTTTTCTTATCAATTTATCTTTAACTTAAACCTGACACAGACATGAAATGAATCTGGCATAACAACTCATTGATTTGCATCTAGCAATATATTGTAGGTGCACATCATTAGAAAATAAATACTGCCACTGAAACAACCTGAGCTTATGTAACTCAAATGACAGTAAAATATTGCTATCAACATTTAGCATTTTCTTTTTCTTCCTGTACTTTACGCTCTTTTAACTACTGTATTTATGTAAATGAATTTTGTAATTTTTTCCCATGTTTCACGCTGTGTAATTTCATTGTTGGGTTGAAATTTGACTCTAACTAAGCCTTCTGTTATAAATTAATTGCTAATATATGGCATTGAATTTATAAAAAATCCAGCACTTCAACTATGTAATTTTACTAACTAGTTCCTGGAAGCTGTAACAAACTGATTGACTATACTTTTCTTTTTAGCAGTGACAAGTCTAGTTTTATAACTGTTGAAATCTCAGCTACATGTTTTTTAACAATAATAATATCTTCTGACTGAGTAAGGTGAGATTTTGGATTTGACATTTTTATTGAGAAGGACCTCTATTTCCTGTTTTTTGTTTTTGTTTTTTTTCAATAAGACAGTGTTTATAAAAGACTACATTCCTGGCAGCAACAAAGTAGAAGGTACCTGTGGTATTGGCTGCTTGTAGCTGTGGAGAAATTTCAACAGTGAAGAAAATACAAACAGCAAATACAGAATATAGCCTATGGAAACAGTGGGAGATAGGATAGTCTGTTAGTTTGGGCTGTTTCTTCCATACATGGATGGGTTTCTGCAGGGCTGAAAAATGATTGATTTCCCAATTCTTTGCCTAACAGGTTTCTTTTATGCTGAGCAAGTTCTTCAGTATCACCAGGTAAAACTCAAAGGAGTGAACAGGAAATCTTCATAACTGCCATACAAATGTCAGAACAGTCTCTGAAGTCTGGGTATTCAAAATCTGACAAATACCAAAAATAAAAGCATAAAATCAATACTAATTTTTTGGTTGTCTACATATTCTAATAATACTGGTTTTAGATAAGTATCCAATGTTCTGAAGCCAGTGCTCTCCAAAGGGGCAGCTCAATCAGATAAATCATCTACTTAACCTTTGGCATTAGGTAAGAAAAAAAAAGTATTCTCTGACCATGGTGAAGTGAATCAATATAAATGTTATTTTAGCTATGCAAAAATCTTTGGATAAAAATATAATTCAGTGCATGTTTGTTTGATTTCCTTACAAAATCAGTATCCTCAGTGGTGATACTGATCTATCCAATCAAGTTCTCCTTGAACATTTGCATATTTTTTCTACTATAAATAGTTTGAACATCTGCAGTGGTAATTTATAAACCTCATTTATATTATTTATAGTACTTTTTTATTAGTTTAACACTAGTTCTTTAAAAAAAGAATCCACTGAGATGCACTGGAGAACTTTGAAAATAAGCAAGTGGTACCAAAAATATTTGCTTGACCAAATGAAGAAACCACAAAGTAGTAACAAAAGTGTGAAAAAATAATGGACTATGGACTATAGACTAGCTCAATAGATATAATTGAGATAAACACTAAATATTTTTTTTTTAATCATGAAAATGCAGTTGTGTTTCTTTATAATATTGAAATTAGCAACTGAGGTTTGACTATTTTCCCTGCATTTTTCCCCTTTTATTTTTAAATTTTGATGTAATAAGAAGGAACCTCTTTATCAGTGACAGTCCTAATTTTACTTGTCTGTTGCCAATGGCTCTCTGAAAAACCCTATATCTGAATTTCTGTTTCTTTAAGGAGTTGTTTCTTAAGTGAAAAAGAGAGTGTAAATGTCTCAACATTATTTAAAAGCTTTTCAACATAAAATAAAATTATAATGAAAAAGCTTGGATTTTTTTTTTTCTCGCTGTATGAGTTAAAATTAAATATTACTAGACATGACTTTAACAAAACCATTGGGATCACTTCTATATAAAAAAAAAAAAACCACACCAAAACATGAGAATAAAGTCAGAGTTTCTATATGTTCCTTGTAATTGATCACTCATTGTGCAGGGTAAAATATGTAAGTCTATTTCTACCTCTCTAAACTAAGTAAATTTATTTCACTCAAATGATTTGCAAAATACATGCTTCTGTATTATTTTAAATATGAAAAAGTTTTCAATTTACTTGTTAAGATTGAACGAACCAAGAGATTTCTGAAAATAGTTCAATTAGAATATACAGAATAAATCTTAAGGTAACCTACTATTCTCATACTGAGCATAAAATTATATAAAATTAAAGCAAATTATATTCTCCAATTTGATGACTGCAGAGAGTTTTAGCATTTTTATGTGTTTCATAATGAGTAAGTAGCTAAGGCAAGGTTAGTATAAACTAGTAAAACAAGCTCTGCACTGTGGCCCATCAAGCTTTTCAGGGGCTGAATACAGTATTACTTGATAGGCTGCTTCTCCACCCATTCATGTTTGAGTATTAATATTGCTGGTTCATTTCTCAGCCCACCTTTTTTATAAACTCACAGGAGAAAAGACAGATTTCTTATCACGTCTACAAAATTAACAGAAGTTATTTTTTAAAGGCTTTTATTTTTTTTTTTTACTATGTATTATGAGATATCATATGACAGGTAAAGAAGTGTACACACAAAAAAAATTCCTTTCATAATCAGAATAGAATTTAAAATTCCATAGAGATGTATTCTTAAGTTTGATAAAAAGTCCTGGATAGCTTAAAATATTGCTAAGACTGGAAAAAGTTTTTGTCTCAGATATGCAAAAATTACTACTGGGAAAGACAGCCTGGGTGTGGCAACACTGTCTTCTGCTCTGCTTATTCACAGCCTTGGAATAATGTCTTCATAAATGGAAAAAATCAAAGAATACCAACACCTGTACTGTGGAAAATGTAAAGGATGATTGGGAAAAACATGGTTTTTCAGCAAAGAAAATAGTAAAAATAACCCAAAAAACCCAGTCTCTGTTATCTACTAGATGCATTGTCTGGGAGAAAAAAATTCCATTGGACAAAAAAAAAAAAAATCTGTTTATAAATATATTTTAAAAGGGTCTGTTTTGAAAAAAAATCTATTTTGCAAGGGAATAGAAATAGGAAAATATGGGAAAAGGATTGGGAAAAAAAAGCAATATGTGTTTGTGAAGTGTTTTGGCTTCCAAATAGCATATTCAATCAAAAGCATCTGACAACTTCCACATTGGAATCTTCTGCTTGTCAGTGAGAATACTGTGAAAAAGAGAACAGTTAATATAATCAATTCAGACTTTCAGAAAGTCCCGCCTGAAGTTCAGTTAAGGAGGCCTGGTGCTATCATTTTGTTCCAGGAGGAAAGCCTAGCAAAGATCACAAACTCTGTCTAAGCAAAAGCTTAGAATTGAAAGACATGGAGGCTGGGAATCCAATAAATATCTTTAGTTGGTTGGTTGGTTGTTTTATTTTTTTTCCTTTTTCTGAATAAGGAAGGTAATGAATTTCATAGAATCATAGAATGGGTTGGGTTTGAAGGGACCATAAAGATCACTTAGTTCCAAGCCCCATGGGCAAGGGCAGGGATACTTTACACTAGATCAGGTCCCTCAGAACCCCCTCCAACCTTGCCCCGAAGGTGCCCCTTGCACTTCCAGGCATGAGGCATTCACAAACTGCTCGGGGAAACACGTTCCAGTACCTCACCACCCTCACAGTAAAGATTTTTCCTGGTATCTAATCTAAATCTACCCTCTTTTAGTTTGAAGCCATTCCACTTGTCCTCTCACTACGTGTCTTGTAAATGGTCTCTCTCCATCTTTCTTGCAGGCTCCCTGAACATACTGGAAGGCTGCAATTAGGCCACACCAAAGCCTTCTCTTTTCCAGTTTAAACGAACCCAATTCTCCCAATCTTTCCTCATAGGAGAGATGTCCCATTTCTCTAATCATCTTGGTGAGCCTCCTCTGGACTCACTCCAATACATCAATGTCCTTCTTGTGCTGGGGACTCCAGAACTGTACACAGTACTCAAGGTGGGATCTCACAAGAGCAGACACAGGGGTAGAATCCCTCCCCTTGACCTGCTGGCCAAGCTTGTAATGATGAAGCCCAGGAAACAATTGGCTTTCTGGGCTCCAAGCACATATTGCCAGGTCATGTTTAGCCTCTAACCCACCAGCATCCCCAAGTCCTTCTTGATAGGGCTGCTCTCTATCCATTTATATTCCAAGCCTGTATTGGTAACAGGGATTGCCCCAACCCAGGTGCAGCACCTTGCCCTTGGTCTTAAGCTTCATGAGATTCCCATGGATCCACTTCTTGAGCTTGTCCAGGTCCTCTGGATGGCATCCTGCCCTTCAGGTGTGTCAACTGCACCACTCTCCTTGGTGTCATCTGCAAATTTGCTGATGGTACATTAAATCCCTTCTTCTGTGCCATTTGTGAAGATATTAAATAACGATCCCAATGCGGACCCCGAGTGACATCACTTTTTATTGATGTGCATCAGGACTCTGAGCTGCTGACCACTACTCTCTGGATATGACCTTCCAACCACTTTCTTATCCATCTAAAAGTCCACCCATCAAATCTGTCTCTTTCCGATTTATAGAGAAGGATGTTGTGAGGGAAAGTGTCAAAGACTTTGCAGAAATCCAGATAAATGATATCTGTAGCCCTTCTCTTGTCCACTGATGCAATCACCCCATTATAGAAAGCTTTTTCATAGGAAATGAAGGTTGAATTTCAAATAAAAGAAGTCATGCAGTGATTAATATACACACTCAGTTGATAATTTCCTTGTTTCATATTTGTGTCTATAGTTGTCCATTACTAGCTTATAATTTAATGTACAAAGTCAATATTACAATATTTGGAAATGTTAACATATGTGGGAAACAAATAGTTTACATATAACATAATTTTTTATTTACATCACTCAAAATCAGACAAGAATTAGTCGGACATTGAGAGGATGTAGACAAAGTCAGTAAGAGAATAACAACAACAGAAGATGTTTAATACTGACAGTGTGAGTCAACCACACACACTATCGTACACTTTTGTCTATTTGAGAGCTGGAACTGACAGAATGAGCATTTTGTCAAAATGTCTTAGCACAAATGAAGATTGATACAGAGGAAAAAACAGGAAGGTATAAGTATGATTAAATTCCATAAAGTTATAATGATTCCCCAGTTGAAATACTAGATTTCATTTAAGTCAGCAAGTTCAAACATGTTAGAATTTTGGTTTTAGCTGCATATCTTTTTTTAGAAAATGATTAGGGCAAGAGAAAAGTTAATGTGAAAACAGTGCTCTTATTTATGCAAGAGTACACAACAATAAAGAGTACCTTAAGGAGGCATATCAAATAATGGATGGCATAAGCTACTGTACGGCAATCCACAGCTTCTCTCTCCCTATTTAAGTGTAATGTAAGATTATAGAGACATAAATTGAACTGTAAAGTAAAAAAATTAAACATTTCACCAAATATTATATCCTTTTAATTAACTTGCATTAATTATTACTACAACTACATGAAAAACATGGATCTGTTGAATGGCTCCAAAGGACGGCACAAAAATTATCAGAGGACTGAAACATTTTTACCGTGAAACAAAGTTGAGAGTTGGGGTTGTCCATCTTGTAGAAGAATGTGCTCTGGGGAGGCCTTATTGTGACATTTCAATAATTAAAAGGGGATTATGAAAAGGAGAAACGTGTTTCTCCAGTGCCTGTATTATAAAATAAAGAGTAATGGTTTTAAACTGAAAGCTGTAGATTTAGATTAGATCTAGTGAGGCACTGGAACACATTACCCAGAAGAGCTGTGGATGCCCCTTCACAGGAAATGTTCAAACCCAGGCTGGATGGGGCTTTGAGCAGCCTGGTCTTGTGAAAATGTCCCTGCCCATGGTAAGGATGTTGGACTTGGTAAGATTTAAAGGCTCTTTCCAACCTAAAACACTCTATGATTCTATGGGATCAATCAAATAATAATAAAAAAAAAAAAATCCTCATAGAATAGCATAGTGCTTGTTTGATGTTATATTATGATAAGGAGACAAGAAATACTTTAGTAGCCAAAGACCAAAATACTACAATTGTAAAACTGGAGAGCTCTCTTAAAATCTTTTTGTTACTTGTGTTCATTTTTCTAAGAGGAGATTTTAAAGAATTTTGCATAAACAAAATGAGCTATTTGAGTTCCTATCCTTCCCAGTACTTGCCTGATCCTACTCTTTTTTTTTCTGTGCTGGGGTAAAATAATTTCCACGTATCTGTATTTGTATAATGTTAAATCTATGCATGAACTGTCATTTCCTTGTGTTACCATATCGAATAGATTTGACCATTTTCAGACTGGGAACAAGTTTTCAGAGAGATTTGTTGTGTGAATTTTTATTTTGCAGTTTCAGAAATCACCTCTTTGTCATTTTCTTGGCAAGTTAATTGAAAGTTGATAACATGACAAGTACTAAAAACACCCTTTTGTTCTACCATAGAAGAGTGGATTATATTTTGTATCTGAATCTTCTAAACTATACTTATTCTTTTTTTTTTTTTAAATATGGTTATTTATTGAAATTCAGGTAATATTTTAAGGCATAATGCATAATTCAGTATTTTTTTACATTTGCTTTAATCACCATATGTCAGCTCATAAGTTTGAGAGCAAAAATAATCACCGTACATGCATTCAGCTGTGAAGAGTAGTATTTTTTACCTAAGCTGCTGTTTATGTTTTGGTATATACTTGCCTCAGCATTCAACAGTACATTGAATAGGATACACATATTTGTTAGAAAATTTTGCAAAAAAATTAAAAAGGTTAGACAACTTTTGCAATAAATGTTCCACATAATTGTAATCTTTTCACTTGACTTTTATAGTGGTTTCTAGTTTAGGGTTTAAGTTCATCAGGTATTTTTTCAGGCTAAGATGTAGTTGGACCAGTGCTCAACAAAGGAACATATTCACTATAGTGTCAAAGTATTTCATTTCCATGACTCGTAACATTATTCTTTTCTATCATTAACAGATTTTTAGTTTAAAAATAGCTTCTTACAAGTCAAGCCTTGCTGAATAACAAAGTAGGAGGAGCAGCTGGACTGAGGAAGGCAGACTTGTAGAAATAGTTCTTGTTGATTAAAAATGGCACAAGAAATTATCGTCTTAATATATACTCATAACAAAAGTCTCTTTTTAATGCAGTCAAGTTATTCTGATTTTTCTTTATTTTCTTTTCCCAGACATTTCTTTAACAGGGAATTATTACAGAAGCCTTTATCCAGGAGCTCCTGTCTTGAGCAGTATGTGTTTATGAGTGAAAAGCAGGTGCTCTCCTTTTTGCTCATCACCATTTGGACGGCTTTCAACTGATAATGCCTTTAAAAAATGTGAAGAACACCTGCCATCTTTATATCAGAACTGGTATAACTAGTCATATTTTTAGTTTTATTGCCAAGAATATCTTGTTTCTTGAAAGCTTCTATTGGACTCTCCTACCACTGATGTCAATCTGGATCAGTCCAGCTGTACAGTCAGCGTTTCTTGGCAGTACATTGTGAGAGGCTGGCTATACATGCTCTTTGTCTTTGAAAAACTTAAACTACAACTTAGGAAAGAACTCATTTTGCTTTTCTTCCCTTTACCAGAGCTTTTCTGTATTTAATGTAATTCTTACCAGTTGGGTCTTGTGATTTTTACTTATTACCTACAATGCAAAGAACAGTTCTAGGAATAAAGTATAATTTGTGTTTATATTGCTGAAGGGTTTATCCTGAGATATGGATTGAATTCCTGGTTCTGGTATTTTTAGGTGGTATTCAGCTATGTGAACATCTAAATGTTGGCTTCCATGTTTAAGTGGAGTCCCTTGGTTCCTGTTACGATTCATGTAGACTGAGGCTCAATTTAGTTGCATGTATTTCTATGTGCACCTGGAGTCACCTGAGGAGTCTCAGGATAGCTAAATTCATGGTTCTCAGAGATATAACTCAGTACCATAGTGAGATTTGTACCACAGTAGAATTTGGGAATGGGGAGGGGACCACGCTCTGAATTAAAACTCCATGTGTCTACTGCTCGAAGTTTAAGCTTCCATTGTGGTATGGTGGAATCTAAAGTTTGATTGAGTTGCTTCACAGTAGTGTCTATTGCCATCTGAGAGGCTCTAGAATATCTTCTCTCACATCCTGATTCCAGTATAAGTCTGCTGTCCTGAAATATCTGCCAGTCCCACATGGATATCTGTGATAAAGTCAAGTATCTTAAACAACAGGAGAAATGCTGGTGTGATCAACTCAATGGGATTTTTATTGTCTATGATCTACAAATGAATTATTTATTTTTATAATAGTATATGTAATTAAATGTTTTACCTTTATTTTAAAGAATATCAGTAATCCTTTGCTTACTCACTGGAATATTAGAATTGGACTGAAGATAGACTAATTAATACAAAATCTCCCAGTCTTGCAAAATTTAGTATTGCCATGCTGGATCATATTTTATAGAACTATAGAATGATTTTCCCCAAGTATATCATGCAATGGGAATTGGTTATTATGGTAACTATAATTTAGAAGTATATGTAATTGTTGTAAAAATTGTATTAAATACTTGAAAAAGCAAAATCAACTTTCCTTTTCTTCATCTATGTATCAATGAAACTTAGGCAAAGCAGGGGTATATTTCTTTGAAAATTATCATTTGTTCTCTTGAATTAACATCCAAATCAGATTTTTAGACTCTTTAAAAATCAAATTACAATTCAAAGGATTTTGAGACATATTACATTATTTGGTGTCTACAACATCCATGGAGATTTTGACATTCCAGTTTAATATTAATTAATTAATAGGCTACAACCTATTTATTTAGGTATTTTACAATACCTACCTGTTGAATAAATCATATGGGCTAAATCTATGACTGTCTTGATATAGTTCTTAAAATGAAGCCTTTAAAACTTAGAGTTGCCCAGAGCCACACACTGGTTTTCAATGATCAGCACAATTTCCTCTTCAGTGCATAAAAGTATTTTAAAGTATTTCAATAGGAAACTTACTAACATCATGGAATATATAAAATAAATGTCATAATTTCTTTTTTTCTTATTTCATTTTCCAGAAAGCTCAGAATTCTAAAGGACACTGATGAGGAAAAAATGCAATGGCGTGTGAATTAAATCTGTTGAAAAGGCCTAGAAAAGTCCATGTAAAACTGATGGTCAAATTAAGGTTAGTGAGACTTGGATCCATTAAAATTTCAATCAAATTTCAAAAATATTTCTCCAGCTGGATCCTGCTCTCACACAGTTTTGATCCCAAAGAACTGTGATTATTCTCCAAGGTTAAACCGCTCAGTTTAATTTAGTAAAGTGCTGGCCAACATCAATCCACTGTGCTACCACAGCCTTACTACTCACCTACTTCCCTTTACCACCACCTATGACCACGTGGCGCTGCGCCTGGTGTTTGTGCTTTATCTGCCCCATGTACCCCAAACTTGTACCTGTTACCCAGGATCATGCAAAAAGATAAGCATCAGCAAAGAACAAGGCATAGAAGCCTTCCAAGAATCAAAACATGGGGTTACAGAGGTGCTACGGTTTGTGGTTGTGTTGCAAGATCGCTGCATGTCTATTCCGTTGGTTGCAAAATGAAACTGCCATCCACATTAGGAACGCATGTGGCATAGCATGACCAATAAAGCATGTTTTCTCTGATTAACAGACATTTTCTAGAGACGATCATTCTGTTGGCTAACTAGTACAAAGTAAATGTTCTGCAACACAAAGTCTAATGCCTGAAACAGAAAGCATGAATGTATCTGTATGTGCATAATAATATTACTAATACCACTGCATGTCTTTTCTTTTCTTGTATGAGGTTTAATAGAAGTAATAGGAAACCTTAGTGGTTTTGCATCAATATACACAATTCAAAAAAGATTTTACAAATAACTGCCTTTTTCAGGTTAACTGCGTATTTAAAGTAATGGCATTGTGAGTTGAAAATGCCCCCATTAACACATTTTATAGCTCCTTGCAAAGGTTTTTAAAGTGAATGCTTAAACCATGACACTCTTGAATAAACCTTATGTGGCTAGACTCCATTTAACACCTGGAAAGCCTGTGAGTCATGCTGTATGATCGATTTCAAGCACACCCAAAATAAAAGCATCCCACTGACAGTTTCACATATCAGTTGCATCATTGGCAGTTAGAAATTTTGTTCAAAGTAGCAGTGGAGGCTATGGGGACTAACAGGAGCGACCAGTAAAAAGGGGTTTTTTTCAAACAAGAATAGTACATTAGACACCTGCTACATTAGATACTTGAAACAAGCTATTCATATACACTTTCATTTTATTGGCTCTTTTTAAAAGAATATCAATAATCTAGTAAATATGACAAAATATGGATGTAATTTTTAAATGGTGAATAATCTTTGGAGAAACACATAATTCTGTTTATCTTAAAATATTAATTTTTGTGCAGCATACCCAAATTATTTGAAGTTTTGTGATCTTTCATTTTTTTTAGTGCATAATTACTAACCTGATGTGACAGGTGCTGATACTTTTAACATAAAAACCAAATATAGATTTTAAAAGTACAAGTGGAGAGAAGGATTTTAAAAATTCCAGAAGAAGACTACAGTGGACTGAAACTAGATGCTTAAAAAAATTCCCCAAACAGACAAAAAAATGAACCTACAGACACAGACAAAAACAAGAAAACAAAACCCCAAATAAAACAAAAAAAGCAAACAAACAAACAAAAAACCCCACAACAAAAAAAAAATCAAACAAAAGCAAGCACAAACAAAATAATAGCCAAACATAGAAAACCAGTTGGGATAATTTAAGAAATTACTGAAGAGTTTTAAAATTACTAATTATTATGTAAGGGTCACAGCATATTTTTGCCTCTGCTTTTTCTTTGAGATGGTTTCACTTGGGAACAGAGAGCTAAATGGAGAAAAGAAAATATTCCAACAATATTTTTTGACTCACCAAAGTCAGGGCATAACAAATATATTCAAAATACTTTATTATTATGTAAAATATCCATTTTGTTTTGTTGCACTTCATAGATTAAAACTACTTCTCTTTCTGAAAAATTTGCTAGCAATTTCATTCATAAGACATAAGTCATCAATCAGTTTTCAAGTGACAGATGAATTAGGAAACAACTATTTACAAGATGCACTTTGGGAAAAAATGCGATCAGACTCTTATCTCTAGTACTGAGATATAAATTTAGATCTAATCTAAGTTTTTAAGAACTTTAACTAGGATTCTAAGAATTTAGCTAGGATTTAATCCTACTTTACACCAATGTAATTGAGAACAGCACTCAAATTATTGTTTTCCTGGGAAAAAATATCGCCCTTGGGGTAGCTTCTCCTTTCCGAATATTGAAACAAATCAAAGCCAGGAGAGTCGTAAGTATTTACTTGCCTGAAGCTGCTCCCAGAATCAGAGATAAATGCAGCCAATATTCTGGCAATGGCCCGAGGATAAAAACTTCCAGTTACAAGAGCACAAAATGCCTTAAGGACCCATGCTTCCTTTTCTTCCAGCCGCATAAAATCCCACCTCCAAGACTGAAGGTGGATGGCTTAATGATGACAGGGACTGAGCTTGCTCATATTACTCAGATATTCCAAATGTCATATCAGTCTGTATGGGCTGCAGTTTCACACATATTTATCGGAAGCAATTACAGCTACTGTGTTAGTTACTCAGAAATGGGTAATTTGGGTCATACAAGACACTCTGTAAGTCACTCCTATAAGTGAATTGTATACCTTTAGTCAAAGGATATAAAGTTATATACACTCGTGTACTCTATTAACAATCAAGAAAAACACAGAGCAACAATATGAATATGCAAAAACTTGAGTTCCTTTGATGTCAAGTGAATCAGTACAAGCATCTACAAAACTTCATCTTTAAAACAATTCATTAAAATTACCATTTTCTGACTTAAAAAAAATTAAATCCTTAGTCTGACACAGGAGAAGGTTTTGCAAAGGAGATGCAAGACAGATTTGGCCTGAGGGAGATGTAGGCATGGAATCGTGAGCAACATCTAAGAATATGACAGCTGGACATCGAGCAATATAGAGACCAGTCAGACAAAAAAAACCTTTTCAAGACAAAAAAAAATTACAGGAAACAGACCGAGTATACAAAAGTTGTTCCACCTTTCTTTCCACAAAAACACGCAAAATGTTAAGGTTTTCTCTGGGAAACAAACAATTTAAATTACCAAAGTAGAATCTGTACCGTGGAAAAAAATTATTTTTGGATTGATGAGAAAGTATTGTCTTCATGCTTGTGATTGCCTGTGATTGCCCATTTTCTTTTATTGAAATTGATGTGGTTATTATTAGTTCTACTTAACATAATCAGAGAATTGCTTAGTAAATTCTGCATGTTTTTTTTCCCTCATTGCTTAATGTTATTTATTTTTAATGTCAGTGGTAAATATATTAATATTTCTTTTAATTAGAATGATCAAAATTGCCAAATTTTCTAGTTAATTTAGAATGAGAAAATAATTGCTTAAGGTTTTGGAGTCCTGAGGCTACATAATAATCCTATATATTAAAATACATAAAATCATAGAGAAAAAATTAAAATACATCAACAGCAAAAATTAGCTAAATATAAGTATAGCCCTGCTTTTAATTAATTATTTGTTGGATTTTTGTTCTGAGAATATTGGAGTGCTTAGCTATTTCCCACATTCACTGTTAAAATAACAGTAGTGTTGATTATTTTAGTAAGTTTGTAGGTATAAGAGGACATAGATTAATAAAAAATTAATAACAAAATTAAAATATAAGAATCAAAAATGGGTGTCCAAAAACTTGGCATGCTTTTTTCCAGCTTTCTGAATTGATTTAATAAATTTAGAGTTGTAACACTCTAGAAAGTTTTCCATGTTATGATAGTCTGATTTTATTCCAACTAAGGCTATTTATTATAGGTGGATTATTGTACGCTGTGTCCAGAAGTATGTAGTACACCACTTTCTCACTGAAAGAAACTTCACACTGAGAAATTAGAAAACCTTTAAAGATATGGATAACTCAAAGGAAATTTAAAAGATGACACAAATAATACTTTTATAATTAACTTGTCACAAAAATCAAGTTTTACCTTTCGGCTGTTAGAAGTTAATACTATAGATGAGAACACCATTTGTAATTTTAAATTCTGTGAATGATAACATCACTAAAACTTAATTTTTTAATTCTTGTGATATTAGAAATCTGGAAGTTTCTACTCCCTGAAACTTCAGTCAAATTTAGATGAACTCACAAACAAACCAACATATAAACATTAAACTGGAGTAATAAAAGCAACAAAAGAGATTGAGGGCAGGAGGTAAAGAACTAAAACCTGTACGAGGCAGAACTGATGATGCTTTGGTATCAAATTTCCAGCTATGACCCAATTTATTGTAACTGTTGCCTATGGTTTAAATAAGTTATAGTTATCAGCATAAAAGTCTGCCTATTTAAGTTCCACTTCTGCTGTATTTCTCTGCATTAATTTTATTCATCTGCTGCACATATAATTTTATTTTAATGGTTTAAAAAAAAGGATTTTTAAACCAGTGTTTTCTAACATAGAACTCTAGATATGAAAAATATCTATTTTATCTCCCTTTAGTAATTTCAATATTCTTATACGAATTTGGAAAGCACAATGTTACATAAATATTCATAGGTTATACTTAAATTGGAAACGCGTAGGAGGAGGGCATACCTTATTTCAGTAATGACAACCTGTCCTGTATATGCAAACTGAACTTGAAAGAGCTCTAAATGGTCATACATGTGATACCATGAAGATTTTTTGCCTTTTCTTTTATACCCCTGTTATACCTTTTTACAGCTTCTGTATTCTTAGTGCTTTTTGCCTACATTCTTGGACTTGTTTGTCAAGCTGAGAGACTAAACATTTTAGAAGCTTCATAGCTAGGGATCAGTGTGCCCCAGACCCCAAGGTCCTCTCCAGAACACATTCTGTAAACCAAGATAGAACCATCCAGGGGAAGGCTCCTTGGGGAGGGGGGCTCACTCGAGCCTCTCATTGGAGAATTTTTGATAGATATGCTAATTAGTAAAACCTATAATGTTATACTAGGTCTTTTGGGGGTGGGCATTGTGGTGTGCATTTCGGTGCATTTGACCTAGACGCGTGCACCTAAGGATCCTTAAAATAAATACCAAGGTAAAATCCCTTTTCCCCTTCTAATCGTATTTGACTCTTGATTTTAAGACCAGGAAAAGCCATCACATGAATTCAACTCCCCCTTTAGCTCAAACACATCTATGGCACGGACTTCACCTCAGCATGTAAAGAAAGCTGTAACAGAATATTTTATCCAATTTCAACTTCTCAGTTCCTTTTTCCAAAAAATCCCTTCCTTTTTGAATGTCACTTTGTATTTAGGTAACACAAAACAAATCTCAGTGCTCTTATTTTAAGATTTATTCTTAATATATTGTCCGTGGTAAGTGCAGCATTCTCACTACTACGTATTACAAGAGTTTCTCCAGTATCAGTAGAGTAAATACACAAATATTTGTACTTGATCAGGCAATTCTCAAAGCCAGTGAAGTAGGCAGATGACCTGGTTTTAGAAGTCATTTTTAGAAATGGTTTTAGGACCACATTTTTAAATTTAGCATAGCTGACATAACACTTAGAGAAATTTTCATTGCTATGAAAAAAAGAAAAAAATCCAATATTGCTTAAGCAGACTGCAGCAGATACAGATAAGAAACTGAAATTCAAAAGTCCCAGCTATTTACACCAAATCACTTAGCTATACTTGAAATTTCTATCAAATGCTTTATGCTGTTATACTGAAAAGTGCCACCAAATAAAAAGTGGTAGTGATACGTCTCTATGTCAGTTTATTTCAGTGTTGAGGTTTCTATTATTCTTTATGGCCTGTGCTGATTATAACTGTGATAGATCAACATTCGTCCACTAGAGAATCACCAAGACTAACACATTTGGTTCAGAAATACTGGAGAGTTAAAGAAATGCATTCCCCTGATTATATTTGTGTATATCATACATCAAACATGAAATGGAACATTAAGTTAGAAGTTAAAGAGAAAAAAGATGCTGTGACAGAACAATGAAATATAGCATATTAATACTACTGTGTGTAGTTTTTATGCAAAGTGGGCAGCATGAAATGGCTAGATACCTGATCTGGGGGAAGGTGCCCTGGCCATGGCAGATGATCTTTAAGGTCCCTTCCAATGAAGGCCATTCTATGGTATGAAGCGATACATTTTTGATTTAGCATTTACTACATTTTTAATTTAGGATTTCCTGTGGGTTTGTTTTTTATTGGATGGTTTTATTTTCTTCTAAAGCCAAAATTCACAACAGTCTCATGTTTGATGGTGTGGAATGCTCTATTGGGAGTTGAAAAATTGAAAAATTTAAATTCAAAAAACATGAATTATGAACCTGAATTCCTTGTGCAATGAAGATAGCATTCATTGTGCTTCACCTGTGTGGACCTATCTAAGCATTAACAATCTTGGCTTTCTTCCATAAATGTACTATCAAGGATTTATTTCTCCCACCTTGTGCAGCTATTAGAAGCTGGATTCTACACACAGGTATAAGCACTTATCTCTTACTTTCTTCTATAGGAACGCCTCCATATTTGATCCATAAAAGAGATCACCCATAGCACAAAAGACATATCAGATAGATGACACAATAAGTCCAAAAGAATAGTATTTTTAAAATTCTACCTCTCCCTTGAATTTAGTTGTCTAAGGCTGTTAAGTATCATTTTTTAATAAATATGAATAGTTTTTTTCTTTTATTTTAAAATGACCAGCCTGTAACACTTGTGTTGTTACTCCTGCCTACATTTTGTAATACAGCAAGTTACACACTACTTGTCAACAAATTAGATTTGTTCTCAGTGCCCTCTTCTGCCTGAACAAATTCATACCCCTCTGCTGAGTTATAACTTAGGCTTGTAGCCACTACTTCTGCAAAATCTAGCCCATGGTACAGTTGAGGATACAAAACTCATGAACCTTTGGAAAAGCAATAATAAGGAGCATGACCCTTGCATGCTGATGAGGCTATTTTCCTCAGCTGTCTCCCATCAGTCTTGAAAATAAAGTCAGTCTTGAATGAAAAATGCTAAAGCACTCTAGAGCAAGGACATAAACTGGACTTGTTTTCCCCAAACAAACTTCCATGAAGAGTATCTATTGTTATGCTCCATAATCATGCTATTTATGTACATTCCCAGTAAAAAAAAAAAAAAAATGAATTTCAGAGATAAAGAAAGAGGATTTGGGTGATTGAGAGCTCACCAGGCAGTGCAAGGTTATTTTATAATGCCATAGAAAACGCTGAGTTCAAACACAAGCTCTTAGTGTGTATGACTGATCTCAGTGTCTAAATTAACCTTGGTAATTAAGAAAATCAGAATTACTAATAATGAGTAACTAGGGTGTATGTATGCATTTTATCATTTTTTTGGTTTCTTGCCTCTAGAGGAAACAGGGCAGAAAAAGATGCATTTTCCCCTTTTTTATCTTTGTAGACTGTGCCAAAGAAAGTCAAAAATCTAATGCTGTTATGAAAGTTTAGTCTTTCTGTTTTCTCCTTCATCTAAAAAAAATAATTGCAGACAGGTATGAGAAAAAATATAAGTCATATACTGTAAGATGAAATGGATTTATAATAGTTTGAACTTTTTGTCATCATTGTATGTTATGTTTCATACAACGAAGTTCAACACCATTTTCACACAGCAGTTTCATTAGAAGCAATTGTACAGGAGCAAGGAACTTTTTGAGTAAAGCATGTTTAAATATCCTTGAAACAGAGGTAAAATAATGTGGGGTTTTTAGCACAGCATTTCCTCTGTTTCTCTCTATATGACCTAGAGTCATGTCAGGCAGCCTGAGAGACCAGTTACAGGATTATGGTACATAGTTAACATGTCGACACGTGTAATGGAAAAGTCTTTTCCATTGGTGTGTTTGTAATTTATGACTGAGATAACAGTACAATATAAAACAAAATAAAATCTTGAATATCAGAAAAACATTCAGAAATCCTTGTGTCAATCCAAGATCTGTGTTTCCAAGTCTAAAAAAAAATCCACAAGATCACACTATCCTCCATATTTTTGGCTAGACACTTGAAGTAGAAAAACATTCAGCTGAGATTTCAGAACCACTAGGAATGGTGTTAGTGTGACAATCATCACACATGAGGAAAAATATCACCTATTTTCTTCTGCTGAATGTTAGCTAAACTGGTTGAAGTATCCTTTAAAAATGATTGTTATATGTATATTAATATTTAAAAAACAATCAGAATGAAACTGGATGTGATCCAGAGATTTATTTTCTCTTTAAACCAGCTAGTCATAGCTAACTGTACGGTTTCATAGGTTAAAAAAAAGGACAATACTTAGCATGTCATTTGGACCAAAAAAAAAAAAAAAAAGTCAACAAATGAAGGCTTGCATGCAAAAGTTACATTTAAAGAAAAACATAAAGGCATATTAGTAAAGATCTAAAGCTTTTAAATACCCATTTTTACTATTAGAAATCTTACATGTACAAACTAGGTGAATCAAGTCAAGACACTCAGATACAACAATTTTTAATGCTTTCACTAAGGAACTGATAGATTGGTATTGTTAAATTATGTTAATGCTTTAATACTATGCTGTATTATGCATAATTTATAACTCTAGTGCCAAAATGCATGAGTGAAGTTCTCCTGATTAGATATTTTAAGAGCTGAGAAATCTGCAAACTCTCAGGCTGACTTTATTTTATTTAGCAAATCTGCTAATGGAATGTTGTTTTAACATATTCACAATGAGTAGATTTTAGAAGAATGATGGATGTATCAATAAGTTTTGTCGTAAGGAGTGTATGTGGATAATCCATGACAGCGTTAATTACTTCAATGTAAGATGTTAACAAAAATAAATTAGGAATAGATTATCACAGACTACACCTGATTAAGATGTCTCATACTTATTTCTGTAGAATATGTAAAATTCTCTCTGTTCTATGCATTTAAAGATAACAGCATAACTCTGTTAAAATTAACAGAATAAAGTGTGAAGTGTCACTTGATTCTGAATTTTAATGCTGAAACCATGCTATTTTTTATTCAGTGAAGTCCTTCATAAGCATTTCAAGCAGTGACAATTTTTTAGGAATTCTGAATCTCATTTGCAGGTGAAATAACCTACTTTAATGCTGCAGAAGCAATTGAGGAGGTTTGGCAGTAAAGATGACATCAGAAGACAGTTTAAAAAAACTAGGCTTCTCTAAATTTAGGTCATGCATGAGGCTAGATAGCTCATGTATGACCTAAGAAAACTCTGGCTTATCAAATCCAAATGCTCCCATCAATTACCTCACTATTTATTCCTTTAGGTATAACAATCACAATCCATCTTATATCAATACAGTGGCGTTGACTCCTCTGTTACCACCGAAAATCCATGTCAGAGTCTCATGATTCCAACAACTGGAAACTTATTCACAATTAGTTCATTCCTGTCTGTTCCAAGCCACCAGTTTTCTTTATTAGAAGATCTGTCCTCAATTGGTTAATACTCTGGCCATTCTTCTACTTAGAATACTCAAACTATGCTCTTTTCCTGTCCAATTTTTAGTGTCTGTATTCAGTAATACTCACCTTTTACCTTTCTGAATGTGACTCAGAACCATGTAAAATTACAGAAGAAATGAATTACCTTATGAACCAAAGGTAATACTTCCTCTCTTTCCTGAGAAAACTTTCTCTGAAAGACCAAATCTGCCTTTTCATTACCTTGTGATCAATATTAATCACCCTGCCATGACTCTTCTGATACCATCACTTGATGATAATATAGAGGATTACAGCAACTGTTTGTCAGTCCATTAATTTCTACACATGGCATGTTGTATTTTGAGCTATCAGGTTATATTCAATTCTTATTAATCCAGGTCAATGTTCTTCTTGCTCTTCTTCTTATTTTATATCATCTGAAATCCATTTTCTTCCCAACAAACAGATAGGAAGGAAAAACCACAGAGCTGCAACTAATGGAAAGCTGCAGAATATCAAGGTGCACTGTAGTCAGACTAACACATGCAGTCTGAATTACACTTGAAAATTTTGCTTTAAATGGTGTATATAACTAAACTGGACCAAATCCTGAATCTAACAATTAATTGTTACAAAAAGGAACATTTAATTATTTTTTTCCCTTAGATAATAGCAGGTTCTTATTGTTTACACCTGTACTCATCTTTTTTTAGTGGCACTCCTCTTGTACACATAATTAATTTTTAAATTATAAAAATTTATTAAACAAGTCAAATTTTCAGCAGTCCTTATATTGAAAATACTTGACTCTTTATCCAGCTATACAGAACTATTTAAGAGCTAGAAAAGGAAGTATTGCTTTAATAAATTTTTCATTGACTTTTGATATGACATCTGTCAGAACATGTAAAGGAACGTGGCTTGAAGAGGCAAGGGAGACATGATGTGATATTTGGTGAGACTTTTGTTGTGAAAAATTTATATCTAAAGAGAAACTCTATTATTCATATGGACATAAAATGTTCTAAGAAACGTAAGTATGTAACTATCTCAAACACATGCTCTTCTATGAGCTACAACATACCTGATAGTTTCAGTTGTCAAGAAAACTGAGAGGTTTTTACATCCTTCCAAGGTTTTCACTTTACTGAGAAAGTCACATTGGATTCATTCTCTCAAGAGCATTCACTATGATGATTTTCTGACTTCTAATCCCTCTAAGGAGAAGTTATCTATAAGTACAGTTGTTGAGACACAGCCAGGCAAGTATTTTTTTAATTGGCTTGTTCTTCACTTAGATTTCTATACAGTTAACATATATGGATGAGTCCACTAATCTCAGTAAAATTATATTTTTCAGTACATTCAAGAATCAAAATAAATTTGTATTTAGTTTGTTCAGTTTGTTTGGAAGACCACTTGTAAGTGAAAAAAGGATACTTATCTCTCTACCCTGCTCTTCAGGAATGAGTCTCTTATCTAAAATTTCAGCAGAATGTTTCAAAACATATGAGTGATCTGAGATAATCAGATTTAAAGGACCAAACCAGAATATACCATCAGCAAGAGTGTTTCTGGAGACCACTTCTTTCACCGAGACAGTGAGGCTACACATGCGCCAATTTGTCATCAAAAGAATAGGAGAGAGGTAATGTATTAATCCATGCTGTTAATTAAAGGAGAAAACATGATTCATTAATTATAATGAAAACTGTATAGAAAAAAACCTGTATAGAAAAAAACCTATATATAAGAGGAACTGATGAACTGTTGGATTCTTGCCCAAAGTTCAGGGAATAAAATGGGCAAATATAGATTTTCCATTTAGATTATTGAGAGCAAGTTATCCTTCTTCAGCATCCTGTTACATAGATGATCCTCTGTCTACAGTGGTAAGGAAAGAGAATCCTCTTCATCTTTTCTACTAATCATCATGGAAAGTATGAAAATCTTCTAGTAAATGATATCTGTTAAGATACTTTTTCTTCCTTTGTGTCTTTTTTTATTTCATTTCCCTGTAGTTTGATTTCTTACACACAGGAATTACAGAGAGGAGGTACATAATAAAAAGAATTCTTATTCCTCCTGGATGAAATCACTCTTCTACTGAGGTTGATTTTTAGGAGAAAAGCAAATCAAGAGATATTTTGAACAAGTTATGGTTTTCAATAGCAGCAAGTTGAGGGGGCAAGAAATAAAAACCCATCAAAATAATTTGCTTTTTTGGATTGGGATAAGATTTCCTTCATTTAGTCTTGGAAATAAGTGAAATAGAGGAAAGAAAACATTTTTTTTTTTTTTTACTTATCACTCAGTGATTTCTATTTACATTATTAGCCAAAGGGAAAAAACTGAAAAATGAACAAAAAATATCCAAACTATGTGAATACAGTCATGAGCATACATAGTCATTTCCCCAAATTTGACACACGCTGAACAGTGGAAATGAAATATGAATAATATCTTTTTAGACTCATAGCATAGAATCATAGACTATTTCAGGTTAGAAAAGATCTTCAAGATCATCAAATCCGACTATTAACCCAAAAGCTCTATCTACAGTTTTTCAATACCTTCAGGAAAGGCTATTTCACCACCTGCCTTGACAGCTTGTGCCGATGCCTGAAAACCCTTTTGATGAAGAAATTTTTCCAGATATCCAACCTAAACCTCCCCTGGAGCAACTTGAGGCCATTTCCTTTTTTACTGTCTGTTGTGTTATGATCCAGTTTTAAAGTTCTTAGAAATGCCTCTGCCCAAATTAAGGTGCAAACAAGACCATATGCCAGCGACAATAGTAAGGGCTTTATTTGATAGTAAATATGAAGGGGAAAGAGAGAGAGAGAGAGAGAAGGAAAGAAGTAGAAAATAGGTGGGAGAGACAGAAAGAGTGACAGAGTCAAAATAAGGAAAATATCACCACTCTGTGGATCTCAACACTGTTCGTTGATCCTCTCCAGCTGGTCTCTGCGTGGTGAAGGTCCCCCCGGAAGGCACAGAGTCCCATGGGTGTACATGCTCAGGCTGGGTGGTCACGTCCGGCCATGTCCCCCTGGGCTGGGGTCAGTCTCTCACAGCAGACTCTGGGTCTGTTGCACCACTGGCAGCCCTGTGGGGCCAAGCCTCTCATGGGAAAGTCCTGTGGATGTGCCCTGTGGGGTTGGGGGTTCCACAGCTGGGCCAGTTTGTGTAATCGGAGGATGGGTGGTTATTGCCTCTCACCAGAGGTTGCACCATGCACCCAAAACCTCCTCCTCCCCTCTTGGTTGGGGGGAGTCTGTGTAAACCTGGCTTCTGTGAGATGTGCTCTCCACCCCCAACCCCAAACTCCGCTGGAAGCTTTGTCCTTTTGTGGATGCACACCTTTCCCTCAGCCTGAGGTGATTGAACAATGGGTTTCCTTTTATCTAATCAGCAGTTTGACTTACAGTCCAAAGTTCTTCAAGGAGGTTTCTGTGGCTGCAGCTTCTTTAAAACTTCATATCAATGTTTGAGGCATGATCTATTTCAGTCTCTGACATCTTGTTACATTGGAGAAGAGACTGAAATGCACCTTGTTATAATCTTTCAGGTAGTTGCAGAGAGCAAGGAGGATTTTCTCTGAACCTCTTTTTATCCAGGCCAAAAAACTCCACCTCCCTCAGACACTGCTCATAAGACTTGCGCTCC